>NC_084508.1:22950776-23265776 GCF_024500385.1 Phyllopteryx taeniolatus | reverse complement strand
GAACAGAACGGAACATGGAGTAAAAACACTTAAAAAAAAATAAAAAATAAATGTCTCGGAGAACTGATGTGCATTTGAAGTCAGTTTGCCAAGCAGATCAGTTTGAATGCATTCCCCTCCTTCCAAATGTGCTTCTATTACGTTGGAAAAACAACGGAAACCAAAAACAATCCTAGGAAAGAGCAGAAAATTATTACATAAAAATCAACATCTCCCTTTTTAAGCAAACGTAAATATGAGATGAGAAATTGTGTTTCTGTTCCCTTTCTTAGTCAGTTTGGTAGCACATGAAGAATATTTACACACACGCACACACACAAACCATCGAATAACCAAATATTCAATCTCACAAAAGCACAAGCAATGCGCTTGCAGTTCTCATATGGCAAAGCCACGCATCTTCTGTAAAAAATGACTATACAGCAAGTATGAGACTGCTGAGCGTTAATAGATTTAGAGGCTTTACAAATGGGGTTGGGAACATTTTTCCTGATTTATTTTAATTTCATAAAACCTCTGATGGCCATAAAAATGTTATGAAAACCAATGTGATGCAAAAATCTAATATATATATATATATATATATATATATATATATAATATGACCCATTTTCTATAGGACTCGTCCTCATTAGGGTTGCAGGCTGACTTTTAGCAGGGCACATTGAGAGAAAATTTGCACTCACATTCACACCTGTGGCCAATTTCCATTCAACTTCCATTAACCCAACAGGGCAGATGTGCTAATAACTACTTCACTATGATTAACAAAAACATGCTTATTGTTCTATTTTATGACAATGTTGGTTTTGTAACAGCTCCTGTCCAATTTTATCAACCTTTAGACTTGTATGGTGTGCTACATCAAATGCTCTGGCGGACCGTTTATGCCCCACAAGCCGTAGGTTCCCCACCCCTGGTTTTGTTTATTTTATGTGACGCAGAAACGCTTGTAGGTCACTATCAATGTAAGGTCAGTCGGAAAAGCATTCGTGCCAATCCTCTACAGTCCGCCTCTGGAGTGCGGGGGGGGGGGGGGGGGGGGGGGAAAAGGTTGGTGGACAAGTGAAAAGCCAACTGCCAGCATCTTGATTTAAAAAAATAAAATTAAAAAAAATATATGGCTCCTTTGATTTGTTTTTGTTGCATGGCACACCGATGACAGCTTTTAAGGTGGAAGAAGCAGCTGCCAAATGTTGAGGCCACCTCGGACTGAGCAGGCACGTCCCATGAAAACAAAAAAAGATGTCAAGGAATGTGAGCTGACGAGGCGGCGTGGGTCAGAGGCCTGGAGCCCTTGTGATGACGCATCGAAGTGAATGCAGCCTCTGTTTTGACCGCCAGGAACTTTGGGAATGACTGCATGAGATGAGGCTGCTCTTTGGGCTTTATGACAGGTATGAGAATCTGAATTTAAGAAAGAAATATATATATATATATATATATATATATATATTCCCCCCCCAAAAAGGGACAAAGATTCCAGCACGTTCTTTTCTCCTAGTGGGGCCGGGGGGATCCATTGCCAACTCAGATTGTCCGAAGGCTTTTGGTCAGCAGAGTGTGAATGGGTGAAGACAAGACAAGAGGATAAATAAGGGAGGAGACAGAGGAGGACACACAGCCTGTCTGGAGCCTGAGTCACCGCTTGTAATAGGCACCTGTAAAAGTAGACGAGACATCCATCAGCAGATTCACACAACTAGAATTGAAGTTTTTCCAGAAATCATTTTTCTTTTATTACAGCTGGCATCATTTCTCCTGGCTGCTTTCTTTCTCTTAATGCGTGTGAGTCAAGAGTAGTTTGATTAAAGTAAGTACTGTGAAACCGCAAAGGTCAAACAATTCCTTTCCTACAATTTATTCCTGATATATTTTGCAATTATTTTTCCCACGCAAAATAATGGAAACAATATATATCCGAAATACATCTTTTGTGACACCAGCCCTGGAACATTTGCCTGACACACCTGGTATGACACTTCAAGGTTAGTAACCATCCCGCAAAGAAGGCACGCTCAGTTTCCAGCATATGAAAAAAAGCAAGGTTAACCATTGTATATTACAACTAAAAAAAGTTTTACTCACCATTAACTTCAACGATGCAGTATATTTCTGCATGCCTGGGAGGTGAGTCCTTTGCCATTAAGACTATCTGTACCGTGTTTAGTTATTATTGATGTCAACTTATTACACACTGTAGCCACGGAGTACTGAAGCCAGCACAGCAATGCATGTACCGCCTTTGAAGCTAGGAGTTCAATTTCCTGTTCTACGGTCATTGTCACACCAGTGCACGTTTGTGGAGTTAATCCGTGATTTTGTTTTTATTGATCTGAAGTCTCGCAAGCTGTCCAAATTGCACAAAGGGTGTTGGCCATGTCAAGAATCGACTGCATTTGTGTTAAGTGGGTGGAACAGATTACCTTTGTACGCAGCCTCGGGTTTGGCAGGCGCCCGTTGGGGAGCAGCGTGGTCGGCGTAGCCGTAACCAGGGTTCACATTCTCATACTCGTGGGTACGAGGATGAGATGGCCTGGTGCGTCAACATGGACAGTCAATAAAAATATTACAAATGATAAAAAATAATATGAGGACATTTAGGCTTCTTGGCTGGATGGAGAAGTGTGTCGTTACCTGGCAGGCCTGTGGTGGTTCTTGTGCCTCTGGTGGTCATGCTCATCTCGGGTTCGAGGTCGAACAACATTATCCGAATTTGACTGAAAACCGACAAAGAAAACAAACGCATTCAGTAGTAAAAAAAAAAATAGGTATACCTGCACCTAATGAGATCCAATGCAAGAGCTGTGGGGTGGGGGAATGTCAAATGCTCTCCCGAGAACTTAATGAGAACAAGCGCTATAGAAAATGGATGGACATAGATCATTTTACACTTGAGACTATGTGAGTCCCAGGATGCAAATGTCTGGAAAAAATGAGTCCCAGCCCTGGAACAAGGAGTCCCCTGCAACTTATCATCGCGGAATACAGATAGAGTAATCCTCCGCTATACCGCGGTTCTTGCTTCGCGGTGCCGCTATAGTGCAGATTTTCATTACAGTTGTTACTCTATTTTTTAAATTGTTTGTACAATATTTTTGTGTTATCCATTGCTCTTGCTCTCTCAATATCTTATGTTTCAGCCTGCCACGATAGCAAATTTATATATTTTCCCCAAAACTATCGCGATAAATGAATAGTATCGATATTTGTTTTTTTTTTTATGCCACTGATATAATGATAGAGCATAGTAACTCAAGTACATCCTTTTTAAGAACAAATAACTTAATTCTAAAGAATATTGAACATTGGCATTGTAAAGTCGAACAAATAAAACAGACCCAGGCTCGGTTCACAAAACCTGCACTTAAACAAATAAAGATTTGGCACAGAGGTATAGGGTCATTAACCGACGAAAGAGGCCCAAAAAATTTCTTAAAGCCTGCCAAATTTGAATGAATAATACAAAACAAATAAACAACGATGTGCTCAAAAGTATTTGGGCTTTGTCACTGTTTTTAAATCAGATGTCATTCATTTTAATATCGGTTATTTTTATTTTATTTTTATTTACTGTATGAATGTTGTGTTATGTACTGTATAATTTCAGCTGCCTGTATACTTTCTGCTGCCTCTTGACTTTTGAAAAAGAGATTTTATATCTCAATAAGCTTTTACCTGGTAAAATAAATGATAACTAAAATGGAAAATAGGGGCTGCCCTCAAGCTGCTGGAATGTGAGACCTTCACCCGTCAATCAAATGACAAATGAGTTAGCTGAAGTCAACTATTGCCTGAATATTGACAACGTGTGCCGCTGTGGTTATGGTAAATAAACAGTTAACTTTCCCATACGTATTCATGTGTGTGCATGAGTTATGTGGGGAACACACACACACACACACACAACTCTGAGCGCTGCAGTTTTAAACGACGTCATCGACGTCGAGTGAGCTGTTTAGCGCCTTAGCTTGCTAGATAATGTAATAAATAGTTAAATTGCATCTATAGAGCTAACCACAACAATGAAAATGTATCGAGTCCAGAAAAAACTCCGGGGTCCATTTTGTTTATCGACGGATAACCCGGCCTACTCTACCTAGGAATGGCTAGCACCTAGACAGAACTTGTACTTTTAGTGTATTCCTCCTTCAATTTGCTGTGTGTGGAAGCTCATCACCAACACGCACACATAAATTGGGCTGGTTTTAAGCCATGCATCTACGGACGCAGATTGAAATTACTTCATGCGTCCCCCTGCTAATATTTGGTCGCCTCAGAAGCAGGATGCACATCAAATGAGATCCCTGGATGGATACACATTTCTAGTTTACAGTGGTTTGAAAATCAGACAGAATCATTGCTTTCCTTTCTGATATGTATCTTCTAGAATTCAAATAATCAACTTTAGAATTAGAACTATCAATCGACACATACCCTATTGTCCCCCTCCGGTCGCCTCTTTTCCATTGCCATTTTCTCCATTGCAGAGTGGTCCCTCTCCCTCTCTCGTTCCTTCTCCTCCCGTTCCTTCTCCCGCTCTTTCTCCCGTTCTCGATGTTTTCTGTACTCCTTCTTCTCTTGTTCCATCAGCAGCCGAGCGATTTCCTGATACAGGTCAAACAGCATTCATTGTACATCATTGCTGTCGGGCAGAATCCTCCTATCTCCAAAACCAAACAAAAATTCTTATTTCCAACACTTTAGATTGGTCAGTAATTTGTCAAAATAAACCTATGAGGGGACTAACCAACAGTATCCATTTATGAGGAAATGCAAAATTGACACAGGAGTTTTCCCACCCGACAGGGACAATATGAAATGACTGATGTACTTCCAGGTGTCACATTTCTAGGGCTTTTATACTAATATTTTAACTCATAAAAACCTGCAACTTAAAAATGAACTAGAAGAATAAAAATACTATTTGTAGACAGTCACAGGGTCATCTGATTCATCATTTCGTATGAAAACACACGCTGAGCAATATTAAAAGACAAAAAGGTTCTGGCCCCGGTACCTCATCTTGTGCAACTTGGGCTGCACGCACATGGCTCTTGCTTGCCTGAAACGGACAAAAACAATTATGTTTTTTTTTTTTTTCTTTAAACTATAACACTGGGTCACTTCCCCCCCCTAAGTTGTCTATGTTTCTTCAACTGATTTAGCACAATTTTGCATCTCTGAATCCGTTTCAGATTTTTATGCAAAGTTGTTACCAGTATCAGTAACAGTCCAGACCTGTCTCCCATTGAAAATATGTGGCGCATTATGACGCACAAAATATGACAACGGAGACCCCGGATTGTTAAGCAACTGAAGTTGTACATCAACAAGAATGGGAAATAATTCCACCTGCAAAGTGTCAACAATTAGTGTCCTCAGTTATCAAATGCTTATTGAGTGTTGTTAAAAGTACAGGTGATGTCACACAGTGGTAAACATGCCCCTAGCTCAGCTTTTTTGGAATGTGTTGCAGGCGTCACATTAAAAATGAGTGAATATTTGACAGTTTGAACATGCAATATCTTGTCTTTGTAGCGTATTCAACTGAATATGGGTTGAAAGGGATTTGCAAAATATTGTATTCTGTTTTCAATTACGTTTTACACAACATTCCAACTTCATTGGAATTGGGTTTGTATTCAAAATGGGTAAAATCCCGATGAGACAGTGTTTAAACCAACACAAAAGATATGCATATATAATATTAAGCAGACAGAGGGTTAAGTTTTTCCTCTGCAAGCTGGGTGATAAAATATGTACATAAATATTACACATTGTAGTTAAATGTGTCAAATACTGAATCACTGTCTGATGATGTCATTGTTTATCACAAACGGCACAAGTCCGGACAGGAGACAGTTTTAGGATCCCTCTGCATTGCTTGGCAGTTTAATGAGACGGGATCTTTCTCCACTGTAATGCTGTGGCGCCCATTTACAGTTCGCAAGCGATGCTTAATTTATGTTTACACTGATCGGACACAACATTACGACCACTGGCACAATATACTTAAATTTAAGATACAGTCCAATAATGCCAATTAATATTAGGATGCGCTCAGTATGATGCAGTGCAGTTCTAAATTAATGCAAACTAAAACCACAAGTACAAATGGTCACAACCATGCGGCTGGTCAGTGTAAATATTTATTCAGACATTCACCTTGACTTCCTCCTCCTGCATTCTTCTGGCCACCTCCAAGTCCTTGGACTCCTGCACACGCATATCCAGCTTGGTCAGGTCCCGAGTGGCCTCGCCAAGCCCGTACTCTGCTTCTACAACTGCTCCACTCCCTTTGTGCACAAGTCGACCTGTGTAAGTGAACATATAGTATTACTGATTTAAAAACAATACAGTACTTGCTTGACCTAATAAACTGTAGCATTAGATTATCAGTTGATAGTTTGTTTTAATTACCAGAGAGCAGTGGAAAGGTGTCAATAACTGATGATCAAACCCAAGATAATCATTTCAATTTACATTAATTTCTTCTTGATAATGGGAGATTACGAAGCTATGAAGGTACCTTAAAGGACAGCGTCGATGTGCGCTCACACACAGTATTTAATCCTTTGGACCGCTTCTGTGATTAAGCAGAATAAATTGCTGAGCAGCCCTGAGGTCCTTTTAGAAAACTAGTCATGCACTCCTACTAGACTATTACGGCAACACTTCTCCAAAAACCAAATTTCACCCCCTTAATTCTCATCATTTTTAACTTGATCACACTAAAAGGGAGCGAATACCACAACAGAAAATCACTTCAAGCCATCAAATCACCAAGCTGACAAACAGAGTCATTGTGTGTTCATTAGAGATTTTAGATCAGCCCACCACCTGAGATTGGCAAAGCAACAAGCAACCACAGCACACCAACGCAAACCTCCATAGAACCCAGATGGAGGATCAGGGTGGTACCTGTCTCGTTGCTGGTGGGTGTACGATTGCTGGAAGATTCCCACAAATCTCTGCTGTCACCTCTCCCGTCGTTGTTCCTGTGCTCTTCAAACACTTCGTCGGGGCCGGATTGAACCCGCTGGCGACCCCTGGCCCTCCTCGCCCTCTCCGCAACATCCTCTTCTTCCTCACGGGACACTCTGCCCCCCCTCGGCTCGACGAAATCATCAAGCGCCCTTTCCCTGCTCCTGGCCCTTGCTCGTTGTCCATCCGTCCCTCTGTGTGTCTGCTTGTCTATCACTTCACACCTGTCCTCACTATGTCCTCCATCTCTGGAGTGCTCCCGGTCTCTTCCTCCTCTCGCCATCCTCATGTCCTGCTCCCTGTCTGACCTTTGGTGTTTCCTCAAATGATGGTCCCGCTCTACTTCCCTGCCACTCTCTCTGTCAAGTCTCCTGTCCTGGTCTCTCTCCCAGCCCTTGTCTCTTTCCTTGGGACTCAGTGGAGAATGAGCTGGCCTCTCTCTCCTTCTTACCGCTCTATCGGGGTCCTCTGCCTTTATGTCATGTGCTCTCCTACCTTCTACAGGTTCATAATCGGGATACCTGTCCCCACGCCTGCCTTTGGGGGACAGCAGGTTATCTGGATATGGATCTGCATGTCTCCCCCGGCCTCCCTCTGCCACCAGGAAATGCTCGGGGTACCTGGAACGGCTGTGCGGCGCTGCTGGATCCTGTTTCGGGTTCCTGCTCTTTTTTGGCTCAACCGAATTATAATCTGGTGAATGATCACGTTGGGAACTCACTGGAGAATACACATCATAAGGGCCTGGGGAGCTAGATGTGTGACGCGTGGGCTTGTCGAGGTCGAGGGGTTGTCTCACAGCTGATCGGAACGAGATGAAGGAGACGTGTTGGGAAGAGGGTGACATTGAAAAAAATACAAATACAAATGGTTCAATGGCACTTGGAGATGTGAGAAGTAACCACAAAGGCAAAATATGAACTTCAGTAGTTAGTACATTCGTGGCGGCACCTGCCAAGGCAGAAACAAGTGGACCCAACGTGATACTGGTTAGTATCCTGAAATATTAATAGGACATGAAGTCAGTGGAAATGTACTTAAATCAAAGACTGGAGGATCACAAGCTCAAAAAACACAGTCACAAGAATGTATGGCTTAAAATGGAACAACAAACTGGGGACTGACATGATGATGGGATGTGATACGAAGTGTTGGAAGACGAATAAAGCAATTACAGTACCAAATACTTATTGCTGAAATGTAGAAAGGTAAGGCATATCGACAACCCCAATTCCAATGTTGGGACATTGTGTTAAACAAATAAAAACAGAATACAATGATTTGCAAATCATGTTCAACCTATATTTAGTTGAATACACTACAAAACAAGATATTTAATGTTCAAACTGATAAACTTTGTTTTTAGCAAATAATCATTAACTTAGAATTTTATGGCTGCAACACATTCCAAAAAAGCTGGGACAGGTGGCAAAAAAGACTGAGAAAGTTGAGGAATGCTCATCAAACACCTGTTTGGAACATCCCACAGGTGAACAGGCTAACAGGTGGGTGCCACGATTGGGTGTAAAAGGAGCTTCCCTGAATTGCTCAGTCATTCACAAACAGATGGGGTGAGGTTCACCTCTTTGTGAACAAGTGCGTGAGAAAATAGTCAAACAGTTTGAGGACAATGTTCCTCAATGTACAATTGCAAGGAATTTAGGGATTTCATCATCTACGGTCCATAATATCATCAAAAGGTTCAGAGAATCTGGAGAAATCACTGCATGTAAGCGGCAAGGCCAAAAACCAACATTGAATGCCCGTGACCTTCGATCCCTCAGGCGCCACTGCATCAAAACCAACATCAATGTGTAAAAGATATCACCACATGGGCTCAGGAACACTTCAGAAAACCAATGTCAGTAAATACAGTTCAGTGCTACATCTGTAATTGCAACTTGTAACTCTACTTTGCAATCCAAAAGCCATTTATCAACAACACCCAGAAACGCCGCCGGGTTCTCTGGGCCTGAGCTCATCTAAGATTGACTGATGCAAAGTGGAAAAGTGTTCTGTGGTCAGACGAGTCCACATTTCAAATCGTTTTGGGAAATTGTGGACGTTGTGTCCTCCAGGACAGAGAGGAAAAGAACCATCCGGACTATCATGGACGCAAAGTTCAAAAGCCAGCCTCTGTGATGGTATGGGGCTGTGTTAGTGCCAATGGCATGGGTAACTTACACATCTGTGAAGGCACCATTAATGCTGAAAGGTACATATAGGGGTTTTGGAAAAACATGTGCTGCCATCCAATCAACGTCATTTTCATGGACGCCCCTGCTTATTTCAGCAAGACGAAGCCAAACCACATTCTGCATGTGTTACAACAGCGTGGCTTCGTAGTAAAAGAGTGCGGGTACTAGACTGGCCTGCCTGGAGTCCAGACCTGTCTCCCATTGAAAATGTGTGGTGCACTCTGAAGCGTACAATACAACAACGGAGAGCCCGGACTGTTGAACAGCTGAAGCTGTACATCAAGCAAGAATGGGAAAGAATTCCACCTACAAAGCTTCAACAATTAGTGTCCTCAGTTCCCAAACGTTATTTGAATGTTGTTAAAAGGAAAGGTGATGGAACACAGTGGTAAACATGACCATGTTTCCAGAATATCACATCTGATTTTTAAAGAATTGATTTGCAAAATATGGTGGAAAATAAGTATTTGGTCAATAACAAAAGTTAATGTCAATACTTTGTTATATACCCTTTGTTGGCAATGACAGAGGTCAAACATTTTCACACACTGTTGCTGGTATTTCGACCCATTCCTCCATGCAGATCTCTAGAGCAGTGATGTTTTGGGGCTGGCGCTCGGCAACACAGACTTTCAACTCCCTCCAAAGATTTTCTATGGTGTTGAGATCTGGAGACTGGCTAGCCCACTCCAGGACCTTGAAATGCTTCTTATGAAGCCACTCCTTCGTTGCCCAGGCGGTGTGTTTGGGATCATTGTCATGCTGAAAGACCCAGCCACGTTTAATCTTCAATGCCCTTGCTGATGGAAGGTTTTCACTCAAAATCTCACGATACATGGCCCCATTCATTATTTTCTTTACACGGATCAGTCGTCCCGGTCCCTTTCCAACCCCATGCTTCACAGTAGGTATGGTGTTCAGCATTCTTTCTCAGTTGAGTTTTTACCAAAAAGTTCTATTTTGGTTTCATCTGACCATATGACATTCTCCCAATCCTCTTCTGGATCATCCAAATGCTCTCTAGCAAACTTCAGATGGGCCTGGACATGTACTGGTGTAAGCAGGGGGACAAGTCTGGTACTGCAGGATTTGAGTCCCTGGCAGCGTAGTGTGTTACTGATGGTAGCCTTTGTTAATTTGGTCCCAGCTCTCTGCAGGTCATTCAATAGGTGTACGTCTTCGATTTTCTAATACCGTATTTTCACAACCATAGGGCGAACCGTATTAAAAGGTGCAGTCTCAGTTACGGGGTCTATTTCTGTATTTAACACATACATAAGGTGCACCGTATTATTGGGCGCAGGCATGGTAAAACATACGGTGGCATGCATGCACGCTAAAACAATGTTTTTAAAAAGGCAGCGGGAGCAAAACTGAGTTCGGTTGTACTTTATTGAAGTATTTAACAACGTACTCACGTTATTTTTTTTATTAATCCTCATCCACAAATGCATCAAAGTCCTCATCTTCTGTGTCCGTAATGAACAGCTGGGCAAATTCTCCAACAAACATTCCGGGTTCCCTCTCGTCATTGTCAGAGTCAGTCTCGTTGCCCGGGGGCCGTTCAGCAATGATGCCGGCTTTCGCGAAAAGGTCGGACAACAGTCAAAGCAGATACCTCAGCCCAAGCATCCATAATCCATTCACATATGGTGGTGTTACTCATTTGGCGTTGCCTCACAGTCTTAGTTGCACTCGGTTTTTCCCAGCGGCTGTGAGATGGGCGCGCATGGAGTCACAGATCAACAGGGACAGTGACGCGTGGAAAAAAAAACATCCTGTCTCTTTACGTACAGCTCACTCTGCCACTCTCTCATTTTCTCTTCGTCCATCCAGCCCTTTTGATAGGCCTTAACGATGACTTCGGCTGGAAGCTTTTCTTTAGGCAGCGTCTTCCTCTTAAAAATCACCATAGGTGGCAGTTTCTGTCCATTACCATGGCAACCAAGCACAACAGTAAAAGCCGACTTCTCGTGCCCCGGTGTGCGTATCGCTACCGTTGTGGTCCCCTTCTATTCTACAGTGGTTCAACGGGATGTCGAAAGTGAGCGGCACCTCGTCCATGTTGGTGATGTGGTTGGGCTGGATGTATTTGTCGGCAATCTTTTTACTGCAGAAGGAGTGGATTTTCCTTGTAATCCGCCAGAAGTTGCTGTGCCATGGTAGTCCTTGCCTGGATGGATAGATGGCGCCGTTTCATAAAACGAAAGCACCAAGACGGTGCTCCTTGAAAATGTTCAATTTTCATTTCTTCTGCGTTATTGCTTTCAGTCAAATGGTGACTGTAGAGACGCTTCTCCCGGCTGTTCTTTTCTCATTAATCCATTGCTCGAGTTGGTTTTCCAACTCGGGCCACTTCGCCTTGTTTCCGCAGAAACTCAGCTTCGTCTTCTTGACTTGGCGAAGCTCGTTTTCCTGCTTCCTCCACTTGCGAACCATGGATTCGTTGATCTTAAATTCTCTCGTGGCTGCTCGATTCTCATGTTCTTCTGCGTAACTGACAGCTTGCAGTTTAAACTGTGCTTCGTAAGCGTGTCTCTTCGGAAGTGCCATTTTTCCTTAGCCAAACCGATTTTGTTTTGCACAATGCACACCCCGGCGCTATATACCTACTGGGGGCGTGCCTTTAGCGTCCTCCTTCACACGCACCCTTCCCCCTTTACATCCGCATGCTGTCCTCAGTCACGTCCGCCTTTCCTTTATAGATTTTGGAACTCTATGCACACATAAGGCGCGCCGCATAATAAGGCGCCCCATCCGTTTTGGAGAAAATCTAAGACTTTTAAGTGCGCCTTATGGTCGTGAAAATACGGTAATTGCTCCCACAGTTGATTTCTTCACACCAGTGCTTACCTATTGCAGATTCAGTCTTCCCAGCCTGGTGCAGGTCTCCAATTTTGTTTCTGGTGTCCTTTGACGGCTCTTTGATCTTGACCATAGTGGAGTTTGGAGTGTGACTGTTTGAGGTTGTGGACTGTTGTCTTTTATACTGATAACGAGTTCAAACAGGTTCCATTAATACAGGTAACGAGTGGAGGACAGAGGAGCCTCTTAAAGAAGAAGTTACAGATCTGTGAGAGCCTGAAATCTTGCTTGTTTGTACTTATTACTTATTTTACTTATTTTCGACCATAATTTGCAAATAATCCATACATCCATCCATCCATCCATTTTCTGAGCCGCTTATCCTCACAAGGGTAGCGGGAGTGCTGGAGCCTATCCCAGCAATCTTCGGGCAGCAGAAGTCACTAAATTGCCCGACGGTGTGAATGTAAGTGCGAATGGTTGTTTGTTTATGTGTTCCCTGCGATTGGCTGGCAACCAGTTCAGGGTGTACCCCGCCTCTCGCCCAAAGATAGCTGGGATAGGATCCAGCACGCCCTTGACCCTAGAGAGGATAAGCAGAATGGAAAATGGATGGATTGATGGAAATTCTGTACACCAAATTTATATAATATAATCAGTGCCAAAATATGCAGTTTAACGATAGAAGTCAATCCCTCATAAATGAGAATAGAATCCATGTTAACAGTATATTAAAAAATAAAATAAATAAATAAATTGTTCGATCAAAGGAAAAGAAGAAGATAGGGAGAGCCATTAATCGCAAATGGATAGAACAGTGGTGAACCTTCCCAGGAGTGGCCGGACTACAAAGACTGAAGCGTACTTGGGTTCTGCAACAGGATAATGATCCAAAGCACACCAGCAAGTCAACTTCTGAAAGGCTTAAAAAAACAAAATGAAGGTTTTGGCCTTCATTATTGCCTAGTGAAAGTCCGGACTTGAATCCAATTGAAATGCAGTCGCATGACCTTAAAAAGGCCGTTCATGCTATAAAACCCTCCTTTTTTGCTGAATTCAAACAATTCTACAAGGAAGAGTGGGCCAAAACATCTCCACAGAGATCTATCTGTTCTATCTTGTCCTGTCCTTCCCTCACAGGGTGTAGCACTACAGCCCCATGCAACACTCATATTTAATGTTTCATTGTTGTAGATAATGTAATTATCCTGTTTACAATTAGTGCTTTGTCTTTTGTCGTTGTTTCTCTCTCCCTTCTAGAAACTTTGTTCTGTTCGACTGATCAAATCTGATTCTCAATAAACCTCAATTATAATACCACAGCAAAAGCTTAAAAAACTCCACTGTGACACAGTAAAACTGTTCCGGCATAAAAGGGATATAGATTTTCCATTCTGCTTGACCTAACAGGACAAAAAAAAATCTTCAAGTGCCTGGGAATTACAGTCTCTCAGGACCTGAAGTGGGAGGCCAATATCAACTCCATCCTCAAAAAGGCCTAGCAGAGGACGTACTTCCTGCGGCTTCTGAGGAAGCACGGCCTGCCACAGGAGCTGCTGAGGCAGTTCTACACAGCAGTCATTGAATCAGACCTGTGTTCATCTGTCACAGTCTGGTTTGGTGTTGCCACAAAGAAGGACTGTAACGGACAGTAAAGACTGCCCAAAAAAATTATCTGTGTCTACCTAGCCCCTAAACAAAGGAAAACAAGTGTATGCAAAATCCTCTTGGACCCTCTACATTCTGGTCACCACCTATTCCAGCTCCTTCCCTCAGGTAGGCGCTATTGAACAATGCAAATTAAAACCAGCAGACCTTCCAACAGCTTCCTCCCTCTTGCCATTAACTTCTTAAACTGTTAACTTGCAATTTCATTGCAACATGCTGCCAACTTTGCACATCTCTATTATGACCGATCTACATTGTTCGTACACTCAATGTTTTATCAAGCTGCACTATTTGCATACTGTTGTTGATTAGTACTGGCCACTCATGTGTGAGAACTCTCTGCACCATTTGCACTACAGTCACTGGACCAGATCATTGCACTATTAGTCACTTTAAACTGCTCTAAATTGCTTGAGAACTGCACCATTTGCACAACTGCCATTATATCAGTATCACCACACTCGTGCTACACTTTCATTGCTCAGTGACTCTCTACAGTTGTGTTTTTTATGTCCTAAATGTATATTTTGTCATAGTGGCTGTTTGTCATCATACTAGAGTGGCTCCAACTATCGGAGACAAATTCCTTGTATGTCATCCAGAATAAAGCCTTCTTTATACTCTCGCGCAGGCGACAGCACCCGTATTGCATCACGTGACCGACGCATTGGGCCGCGCAACCCCTATACGGCACTTGACGCGCACACGGCACAAATTGTCGTCGTGCGTAGAATGCCGCGGAGATCATCTCTCGTGATTGGTCCGTTTTAGTCACATGATGTGATGACGTACTCAGCTTTCCCCATAGTTCCTCAATACCACCATCAAAACACCTACGCTGCCGCCTTCTTGATCGATTTTGCAATATAATTAAACACATCATCTGGTCATCTAGGTCCATTTGTTCAACAGGAGATTACTCCGCTCAGACATAACGGGAAATGTTTTAGGTGAGGGATGGTAACCATGTCCGACAAGAACAACACAAAGTTACCCAATTGGGTGGTCACATATCTGCCATGCAAGTCGGTTGCTCTATTGACTTAATATTTCAGATTTGGCTCTAAATCACACCATAGTGGAATAGCACAAAGCAGCACTATTCTCACCTTCTGGATTCTCATAGTACTCTTCATCTAGGTGTTTCTGTCGTCGTCTTTCCTCTTTCATCTCCTTTTCATAAAGCTTACGAGCAATAGCCTGCAAACACACACATGAAACAAAGATACAGACCTTTGAGTGTGTTTAGAAAGGCAACAGCAAATGAACCGTCCAACTTTTTGTTTTATATAACTGAATATTCACATGTTAATGTTATGCTGATATATACAGGGTATCTGCAAGTTTAAGGAAGGCTAACAAACCTTTTTAAAGGCCACCTCTCATTCACTAAATACGACGACAAGGATTAATCTAGTCTCTCTCAATTATTTTTTTTTTTCCATGTCTTGGAGAGAGGGGCGGAGCGGTCAACTGATCACCACCTGGTGGTGAGCTGGCTCCGATGGTGGGGGAAGATGCCTGTCCGACGTGGCAGGCCCAAACGTAAAATCTCATTTTTCTTTCAGTTTTTAAGGATCCCTGCATATAAATGTCTGATGTCAGTGTTACAGCAGTTCAAGTTACACCCTTGAGCAGTTTAAGGTTTGGGTTGGGGAGGAATTCCCTTTTTAACAAACGGGAGCGGCATTAAAGTCATACTAAGTTGTGTGTGCAATGCGTGTTTGTGCGCATCTATCCTTACCGCATCTTTCTCCTCCTGCTGTCGTCGTTTTTGCTCAGCCTGTCGAACCAGTTGGTCCTGAATCTCCTGGGCCATCTCGTTATCCTGGCGCTCTCTGGAGTTTTCCGTGAGTTGGTGTGTATGTGTGTGAGCGCGGGGAGGAGATAGAGGACAACACCACCTTATTAACTGAAATAAGACAATTGGCTCCTGGGTTAAGTCTTTCATCTTGCTTAACAGTTTAAATGACGGAAGAATGCC
Organism: Phyllopteryx taeniolatus; assembly: GCF_024500385.1. Taxonomy (NCBI): domain Eukaryota; kingdom Metazoa; phylum Chordata; class Actinopteri; order Syngnathiformes; family Syngnathidae; genus Phyllopteryx; species Phyllopteryx taeniolatus. Next base: position 23,250,134 of record NC_084508.1, on the reverse strand, counting down.
GCCTGCTGACGCTTCCTCACATTTATTTCGAATGGAAGGCCCTTATGAACGTCAAGGTGATTCAACTGTATTGCACAAAGGAATTCATCAACTTTTCAAGCGGAATTTCTTTCTTTGAAATGATGTAGTTACATTGCTGTCTGTGCACTAACTGTATTGCACATTTAATGGAAAATTATATTAAATTATCACATTGGTTTACATATCCATAATGTAAATGTTATCCAATATTTTGTGCTATTAACTTGCATTCAGGTCACTTGGTCTTTGCTGTATTTGTGATCGGTTCATGTTGTCTGTGTGACCTTCATGATACCTAGAAGTCTGCAGCCTATGGGTATGCACTGTGTTCCAAACGTAAATTAACTTTTCTATGCTAACAAACAGGAGATTCATTTAGGGAGGTAGGTAAAGAGTTTCTAGTCCAGGAGACCCAACTCATATGAGGACAACCTTGAAAGCAGAATATCTCTCTTTCTACCGGTGGTTAATTTAGGACGCAATACACACCAATGTTTAGAAAATTATAAAACCCTCGACTCTTCCTCATTCTCAGATGGCTGCAGACTGTATGACACTCTGAACTGTTATTCTGAGCTCTTTCCTGGAAAGAAAATACCTACATGGGCTGTCACATCTCTGTCGGGCCAATTATGCATTATTCGTGCACTCATTGTAGTAGTCTCGCCACTCTGCACTATTTGCATATCTGCTGTTGACCAATACTGCCAACTATTGTGCTTGAGAAGTATCTGCACCGTTTGCACAATTGACACTTCCAGATTATCGCACTACTAGTCACTTTAAACTGCATACAATCTCTGCGCGATTTGCACAATAGTCACTGTACCAGACTATTGTTCTATTAGTTATTTCAAACTGCTCTAAATTGCTAGGACTCTGCATAATTTGCACAATTGTAAAAAAAACAAAAAACAAAAAACGTATTAGCATTACCACATTACTGGTAACCTTTTATTTCTCAGCGAGTGTTTTTATTTCTCAAAAATATTGTCTGTCAATTGACTGTCTGTTGTCGTACTAGAGCAGCTCCAACTACCGGAGACAAATTCCTTGTGCGTTTGGTAAATAATAAATAATAATAATAAATAAAGAGGATTATGATTCAAATATTGTCTGCATTAGCACATATTTTCAGAACACACATTAAGCAAATAATATTATGGAACATTTGATGCCCTTTTTACTATTACATTTATCTTTGACAACCTTTTTGTTTTGCTATTTTAATTCTGTAAATGTTATTGCTGCTACTGGATATCTTTGGGATCAATAAATACAACCAGACAATTATGTGTGTAATATTGCTAAATTTGTTATTATACATATGGTTTATAATGCAAAAGGAGAGTACATGTGTGTTCAGGCAGTAGCAGCAGATATATTTTACTTGAGGCCTACCACACTTACTCCATTGCCGAAGCCATGCACCAAAGAGCCCAATAGGACATCACTTGTGTTGGTGAGCTCGCATAAAGTAGTCATGCTTCTCTTCTCATGAGTGCAGGACCTGTTGTTTGTGACAGCACTGAACTATGACTCAGCCGGTTTGTCCCATTAAAATGCAGAGCAGAGAGTGTTTTTTTTTTTTTTTTTACCCCTTATGGGTGGGGCCCAGTGTTAAATGGCAATAGGCCAAATGTTGCAGTGGGCCGCCCAAGTGTCTGTACTGACGCTTTATGACACTAGGTGGGGCACTGCTGCAAAATCTGAGGACAAACGAGTAATTGGTACCTGCCGTGTAGAGCCACCTATCTCACATCCACTCAGCCCAAGCAGCAAGTGCGGGCATCAAATGTGTTGTTAACTGACTGCTACAGTGAAACCTCCGAAGTCGACTGGCACAAAAGTGGCAGTTTGGAGCTGAATCAAGATGTAAAATTAATGCCTCAAGAGTTGAACAAAACTTAATTTAAATCATCATATATGAACCAGCAAGTGAAAGACAAACGCTGGGCCTGTTTTAAATGTAAACAAGCAGAGTGTGTCAATGTGTTTGAGACACCTACATGGCAACATGTTGCTTCTTGATCACGACCTTGGCGATCTCATCCTCCTCCTCCTGCAGCTTCTTGGCCACCTGAAGGTCCTGCTGCACCAGACGGCTCTTGTTCACATTGGATGCCAAGTGGCTCTCAACTGTAACAAACAGAACACATTGCTCTACTCTGCTCTAATAAAGCAGTGTCTTCACACAATGGAAAATGACATATTTACTGAGCCTGTAGTTTTTGATGTTCATCTGCGTATATTGTTTGGATTGCCTGTTGAGAACAAGATGAATGCAGAGGACGTGGATTCGTCATTCTCTGGTGATAAACTCAAAAGACACAAATGAATGTTTGTCGTTGCCGTGCCATTCCAAGGTTAGCGGAATGCACTTTGTGGCCATATCAGAAGATAAATCCTGCTGCCTGACGCACTCGCACAGTTTGGTAAGGGCGGACAGCATCACTCACTTGTACGGTCAGATCTGTTTCACCTGACTGTCCATCTTTTAGATGGATAGTCAGCTTCCTTGTGAAGAGGCCCAAATTACATCTGACAATTTACTAGTGCGAGGCTACATAACATTGCTGCTCTCGAGTTGCCAAGGTTAAACAATGGTGAGTCATCGCTGTTAAAAATTGAGGAAACAGTCATCGGATATTGATCTTTTTTGTTGTTGTTTTTTTCCTCAGGACACTGATTGATTGTTTATAGCATATGATACATGAAATATTTGAAAAATGAGTAAATGAGTCTATCACTCAACATCTTGCCACGAGCAGACCTTGAAGAGTTGTCACATAATTCAGAAGACAACTGACCAAATCGGTGAGGTATCGAGGTGGGAGACTGCATACTGGAATATTGTTTTGGCTAACAGCAAGGACAACTACACAAGAGACGTGCACATACAGACACAAGCGTTGTTCCAATGAAACTATAGCATTTAATAATGATTTTTATTGAATTTCTGTTATGTTGACATCACGGAAGCAACTTTCGTGTTCAAATTAAAATAAAAATAAAAATTATATTTAAAACTGTTCCAAGTTTCATAATGTCTGTGACATGCTATAGTCAAAATAGCCCAAAGATCAAGAATTTTAGCATACTTACACAGGTTTCCCACATATTTAAGCTGTCAAAATTCCATACTTTTTCCAGACCTTAATTACCAGAGTTATTGGTGAGGAGAAAAAAAAAAATTCTCAGTAAAAAAAAAAAAAAAAAGAATAATAATAATAATTTAAGAAATGACACGAATAAATTGAATCAATTGTATCATGTTAATGAATCAATTAATGATGCAATTTATAATTAGTTTTAATTCTGAATATGATAAGCGGTATGAAAAATTGGATGTCTGCCATATGCCAGGTGTTTTTTTTTTTTTTTTTTTTTAGCAAACTTCATGCGAGCCTTCAAGTCTCTTGCACTGAGGAGAGGCTTCCGTCGGGCCACTCTGCCATAAAGCCCCGACTGGTGGAGGGCTGCAGTGATGGTTAACTTTCTCCCATCTCCCGACTGCATCTCAGCCACAGGTATCTTTGGGTTCTTCTTTACCTCTCTCACCAAGGCTCTTTTTTTCCCTCCCCCGATTGCTCAGTTTGGCCAGACGGCCGGCTCTAGGAAGGGTTCTGGTCATCCCAAACCTCTTCCATTTAAGGATTATGGAGGCCACTGTGCTCTTAGCAACCTTAAATGCAGCAGAACATTTTTGTAACCTGAGCCAAATCTGTGTCTTGCCACAATTCTGTCTCTGAGCACTTCGGGCAGTTCCTTTGAGCTCATGATTCTCATTTGCTCTGACATGCACTGTGAGCTGTAAGATCTTATACAGACAGGTGTGTGGCTTTCCTAATCAAGTCCAATCAGTATAATCAAAAACACCTGGACTTCAATGAAGGTGTAGAACCATCTCAAGGATGATCAGAAGAAATGGACAGCACCTGAGTTAAATACATGAGTGTCACAGCAAAGGGTCTGAATACTTAAGGCTGTGTGATATTTCAGTTTCTCTTTTTTAATCTTCAAAAATTTCAACAATTCCATTATTTTCTGTCAATATGGAGTGCTGTGTCTACATTGGGGAAAAAAATTTACTTACCGTATTTTCAAGACCATAAGGCGCACCGTATTAAAAGGCGCAGCCTCAGTTACAGGGTCTATTTCTGTATTTAACACATACATAAGGCGCACCGTATTATTGGGCGCAGGCGTAAAACATACGCTAGCTTAAAACATACGGTACCATGCATGCACGCTAAAACAATGTTTTTAAAAAGGCAGCGGGAGAAAAACTGAGTTCGGTTGTACTTTATTGAAGTATTTAACAATGAACTCGCGTTATTTTTTGATCAATCCTCATCCACAAATCCATCAAAGTCCTCATCTTCTGTATCCGAAGTGAACAGCTGGGCAAGTTCTCAATCAAACAAGCCAGGTTCCTTCTCGTACTCGTCGGAGTCAGTCTCGTTGCCGTGCGGCTCCTCAGAAATGATGCCGGCTTTTACGAAAGCTCGAACAACAGTGCAAGCAGACACGTTAGCCCAAGCATCCACAATCCATTCACACATTGTGGCGTAACTCGTCCGGCGCTGCCTCTTAGTCTTAGTAAAGCTGTGTTCGCCATCTGTCATCCATGGCTCCCACGCCACTCACTTCACTTTGAATGCCCTGTTTACACAGATGTCCAGCGGTTCGTCAAGCCTCCCGGAATGATGGCAAGCTTCCTCACTTGCTGCACATGAAGTTATTGCACTCAGTCAAATGGTGACTTGAGACGCTTCGCCCGGCTGTTCTTTGCTCATTAATCCATTGCTCGAGTTGGTCTTCCAACTCGGGCCACCTCGCCTTGTTTCCGCGTTTTGTTTTTCTTTTTTATTCCGCGGAAACTCAGCTTCGTCTTCTTGACTTGGCGAAGCTCATTTTCCTGCTTCCTCCACTTGCGAACCATGGATTTGTTGATCTTCAATTCTCTCGTGGCTGCTTGATTCCCATGTTCCTCCGCGTAACTGGTAGCTTGCAGTTTAAACTGTGCTTCGTAAGTGTGTCTCTTCTAGGTGCCATTTTAGGGGGTCCTTAGCCAAACCGATGTTTTGTACAATGCACACCCCGGCGCTATATACCTACTGGGGGCGTGGCTTTCGCATCCTCCTTCACACACCCTTCCCCCTTTACGTCTGCATGCTGTCCTCAGCCACATCCGCTTTTCCTCTGTATAAGCAGCGTGTCGGCAGGAAATGCTCCCAGTCAGTGAAGCGGTAAAAAAAAAAAAAAGTTAAAAAAGGCAAGCAGAGCGCTCATCACACAACAACATTTATAGATGTTGGAACTTGGTGCACACATAGGGCACAGCGCATTGTAAGGCACCCCGTCCATTTTGGAGAAAATTTAAGACTTAAGTGCGCCTTATGGTCATGAAAATACTGTAAATGATTTTAGCAAATGGCTGCAATATAACAAAGAATGAAAATTTTAAGGCGTCTGAATACTTTCCGTACCCACTGCATATATATATATATATATATAAAAAAAGCTACACTTGGTTGTGTTTTTCTCATTGAGATACTTTGGCATGTAAATGCTTAAGTAGAAATCAGAATCATCTTTATTTGCCAAGTATGTCCAAAAAAAACCCAAGGAATTTGTCTCCGGTAGTTGGAGCCGCTCTAGTACGACAACAGACTGTCAATTGACAGAGAACCCTTTTAAGACAAAGACAATGAGAAAAACAGTCACTGAGCAATAAAGGGTTGCTAGTTATCTGGTAATGCCGGTACTATATATATATATATATATATATATATAGACCATTGTGCAAAAAGATGCAGTCCTCTAGCACTTAGAGCAGTTTGAACGACTTAGAGCAGTTTGAACGACTAATATAGCAATAGTCCGGTGCAAAGACCATTGTGCAGACTTCAAGGAGTGTATGCAATTTAAAGTGACTAGTAGCGCGATAATCTGGGACAATATTGATTGTGCAAATGTTGAAGATACTCCTCAGTCAGTGTCCAAGTGGTGCAGTATTGGTCAACAACAGATATGCAAATAGTGAGTGCACGAGTAATGTATAATTGGCCCAAGAAAAATGTGACAACGAACTCAAAACAAAATAATTGGCAGCATGTTGCAAAGGAATTGTAGGTTAGCTGTTTAAGAAGTTGATGGCAAGAGGGAAGAAGCTGTTGTAATGTCTGCTAGTTCTAGTTTGCATTGATTGGTAGCGCCTACCTGAGGTGGCGAAGGAACTTTGTGAAAGTTGGTGAAAGAAAATCCGGAGTAGCCTCCTTGATGGTTAGCAAGTCGCCCCTTGTGTAAGTGAGTCGTGTAAGGTCTCCAAAGACGAACGAAAAACACAAATATAAAAAAAGAAATACTAGAGAGCACGTAACAGAGGCGTCCACAGGGGTAGGCGCCATCTTTATCATGATCATCAAATGATCACACTTCTGGCTAATTAACAGTTGAACATTTTTGCCTGAGTGCAGTCACTGAACAAAGAAATCTCCTCTGCCCAAACAAAGACATCACACCACATGTCGCTGGAAAATCCATGGTAGCTTAAACATCACTGAATTTAAAATATTTAAAAAAGCCATATTAAAGCCTGTGTTACCCACAATGGGTAGGGCCACACAGCCAGACAAAGAGCGGATTCCGCTATCCCAACTAACGTCCCAACTTCATTGGAATTGGGGTTGTATATTTACAATTTTCCGGCAGTTGAAGTACTCAAGTTTTGTATTTGTCCATTCTCCTGCTATTGTGAATGCAGCAGGAAGTTAACGGGATACTAACTTGCTGAGCACTGGCAAGACCGTAAGTCCGTCACGGGGGTGGTTCACGATCAGGATTTTTTGGGCTGATCACTGATCAGCGAGTTTAAAAACAGATAACCGATCCGATCACACGATGGAGCAATGTGTCTATTTAAATGACTTGTTCATTTACTGTATATACTTGTGTACTGTATACCGAGTTTCTTCCAAAATAATCTCTAGTCAAGTCATGTATTCTAATCAGTCAGGTCAAACCAACATTACATGACAGAAATAATGGGTGCTAATTTACTGTTATTAAATTGCTTTATTGTGATTAAATTCACACACACACACACACACACACACACAGAGAAACTTTAGAGCATGATATGACAGAATGCCAGCATGTTTACATACAACCGTTAATGCTAGCAGTATCTTACTAGGCTACATAACGTTTTTTTGCCTGCTTGCGAGCCGTATCGTTTTAAAAGTACGTGAACATACCTCAAGCAATCCTTGAATTAAAGACCTGTCCTGAGCACCGGTGACCACCAACACGTTTTTTCCCCATTTTGTTATTATCATACACACGACGCGATCCATTGTTGTTGTCGCCATGGTAACGAGTGTATATGGTTGCGTTTGAGTTGACAAGATGAAGCCCGGTGATTGTAAAAGGGATGCAGTCGTATCTGACATAGTGCAATCGTGAAAAACCTAATTTATCTTGTAGTCTGATCCAGGCATTACGTGTTGTCTGTCTCAGACGTGTCGTCTGTCCCACACCGGCGACATGTTTAAAAAAAAAAAAAAAACTTTATTGGCTGTCAGACACTTACAATACTATGTCAAAAGACACGCGACAAGGCTAAAAATAACTAGCTTTTGGATTTATATATAGTGTACACGATGGCGACGCGGAGTAAATGTCTTTTGTGGAGCCGATCAACGACATTGATTAGATTGGCGAATTATGACAAAGCCGATCAGCATAAAATGCTAATTATCGTCAGATACCAATCAAGCCGATCTGATTGGTGTAAAATCTAGTCTAAATACCTGTAAGAACCTGTGACTTGATATGTTAGTATAACATAAGTGTTGTTGTTAGTGATCCCAGCACAAGTAATTAAAGCCTATAGTGTGTCTATCGAACTTATTAGTGAATGAACACCATATCAACCGGTGTACGGAGTTGCTGAGCCGGCATATCGAGGAAGGGTGAATGGGGGGAGCGAGTCAGCGAGCCTGTCCAGCAGGGGACCCAACCAGGGGGATGGCACAGACCTTCCATGACCCAGGGAGGTCGCGACCCTGACTGAAGCGCACCGGCCAGTCCCAAAGGGAGGGGCGCGATCACCAGACCACTTGTTCGTTCATGTTTTGAAGCACCATGAGGTTCGTCTTGTGATTAATGACCTGCCTTGTTGTCAGTTACTTGGCCATTTAAGCTATGTTCACACTGCAGGGCATGATGCCCAATTCTGATTTATTGCTAAATCCAATCTTTTTATGTAGTTGTTCACATTACAAAAACGGCTTCTACTGAGGACGGAACGCATCCGGGACATCACATGCATGCGCACAAAACAGGACGTCACATTGCGCAACATGAGGTGGCGTGTTGACCTAAGTAAATATGGCCCCTCGCATAGATCTTGTCATGACGATTTCAAGGATTTTATGCAACTGGAGCCAACATTTTCTTGTATTTATCAGTTCTAAAGCATCTTCGTTTCACCACCGTTTTCTGCTTCTTTATCATTTTGGAGTGTGTCTTTTGTCAAACAATTGTGACATTTGTCACCTTTTAATGACATATAGGTCGGATGAGCATGCCGTGAGCGTCCATGATGCACTCGCACAATAAGGCAAAATAAAAAAAAATTCTTCACGCAGAAAAACATTTATTTACACCGCTCAAGTACATGTTGATGTACAAATTCATGATCAAAATTAAATTTGCCTAATTTCTTTGCTTTTCTGTTTTGGCCTCCAACTTGAGGCAGAGCCATCGCCACTGCACCTGATGCCTGCTTCAACCTGTGCCACCTGAATAGCATCCTCCTCTTAAACACTCTCATTCTGGAAAATGAATTTACTAAAATCATTGTCTGTTTCACAGATCCATCCATTTTCTGAGCCGCTTCTCCTCACTAGGGTCGCGGGCGTGCTGGAGCCTATCCCAGCTATCATCGGGCAGGAGGCGGGGTACACCCTGAACTGGTTGCCAGCCAATCGCAGGGCACATACAAACAACCAACCATTCGCACTCACATTCACACCTACGGGCAATTTAGAGTCTCCAATTAATGCATGTTTTTGGGATGTGGGAGGAAACCGGAGTGCCCGGAGAAAACCCACGCAGGCACGGTGAGAAGATGCAAACTCCACACAGGCGGGGCCGGGGATTGAACCCCGGTCCTCAGAACTGTGAGGCTGACGCTCTAACCAGTCGTCCACCGTGCCGCCCTGTTTCACTATTACCAATTTCAAAGGCTAATCCCAAATGCATCCTCCAGGATAATATTAAGTACAGTAATTTGGATGGAACGTGATGTCCATCCCAAATAGCGATTGTATATATTGATGCCCTGAACAGCGAGCCTGTAGAGGCGTTTGATGCTGTGTATACAATATATTGTACTTGATCACATTTCTTAAACCATAAAAAGATACAATCGCTATTTGGGATGGACATCACGTTCCAACTGTGTAGCCTACCCTTGCCGCGATGCAGGAGCCAATCAAGTTGAAGCGGGGCGGGTCTTTCAGAGAAAAGCTGTGGGATTTCCAAGAATGTCTGTGAATGTCCCTTTCTGTGTGTCCGTAATTGTAATTTGGTTCATCTTTTTGTAAAAGTGTTTGGTGTTTTGTTTTAGTGTTTCCTGAAATGTTAAAGTGTTTTGTTTTTGTGTTTTCTGAAATGTTAGTGTTTTGTGTTTTGTTTTTGTGTTTTCTGAAATGTTAGTGTTTTGTTAATTTGTTTTCTGAAATGTTAGTGTTTGGTGTTTTGTTAATTTGTTTTCTGAAATGTTAGTGTTTTGTTTTTGTGTTTTCTGAAATGTTAGTGTTTTGTTCATTTGTTTTCTGAAATGTTAAAGTGTTTTGCGTTTTTGTTAATTTGTTATCTGAAATGTTAAAGTGTTTCACAATTTGTTATATTGTTTTGCACTTCAAGGCCACCGAAGTTTCCTCTGCATTTTTTGGGCCACTTTCGGTCGCCGTTTTTAACTTTCCTTTCAGTAACAAGAAACAAAGCAACAACAATGGCGACGGTGGAACAGTGTCTTCTAGAACGAATGGACCTAGATGACCAGATGATACGTTTAATTATGCTGAAAAATCGATCGAGAAGGAGGCGGCATAGATGGTATGTAGAACCAAGGGGTACGCTGAGTACGTCATCACACGTGACTAAAACGGACCAATCACGAGAGACGATCTCCGCGGCGTTTGACGCGCAGCAACTATTTTTGACGTGTGCGCGTCAAGCTACGCAGACGGGCCGCGCGGGCCAATTCGTCGGTCACGTGATAAAATGCGGGCATTGTCGGCCGCGGGAGTATAAAGAGGCCTTTACTGTGAAGGGACTCAGTTTATACCGGGATATGTATTTTAGGTCATATCGCCAGCCCTCGTCATTTTGCTGTGTGATTATCTCACTTGTAGGACTGGGGGATACGCCCTTAAAGTAAATTCCCAGATGTTTTCCCCCCAAAATCTGATTTCTGACTTTTTTCTCTTCAATAAAAAGAAAAAGCAAATCACAATGCTTTTTCTTTGAAAAAGTGGCCCTTTAAATACAAACCTAAATAATTTTAATCCAACATTTTAAAATGTTCAACAATTTGACATAAAATATTTCCTTTGGGATTTATAAGTAACAACAAACTGTCACTGAACAGCACATGTATAGGTATATTTTATGCTGATCAGCTTTCATGTCATAAGTCGCCGATCCGATCAATGACGTCATTGATCGGCTGCGCACAAGACATTTAACTCTGCGTCTTCGTCGCGTATGAATCCAAAAGCTTGTTTATTTTTAGCCTGATCACGTGTCTTGTTGCGCATTACTGTAACTATCTGACGGCCAATAAAGCCTTTTCAATCTTGTCGGTGAAAAAACACGTCAGTGTGGGACTATTTTGCGGTGTCTCAGACAAACACCATGCACGTTATTTGCAGTCTGTGCACAACTGAAGTACGTCGTGGGGTACGCCATCTAAATGCTTAAACACAACAAATTTGATCGAGCACCTGGAGAATGTACACGAGGAGCATTCCACGTTCAAGCAACGCAGCGTTGGGGTGTGGGGGGTTAAGTTAACAGTAAGTTAGCACCCATTATTTCTGTCATGTAATGTTGATTTGCCCTAAACTTATGTCAGTGGCCAATCCTTGAATGCCCCCTAGATGTCATTGGTATTTTAACTTTTGTCTAATAGAATAATTTGAGCTGGGACGACTCCAGCACGCCCGCAACCATTGAGGATAAGCTGTACAGACAATGGATGGATGGATACAGTATACATGTATATACAATAAATTAACAAGTCATGTAAATAGACACTTTGCGCCATCTTGTGATCGGATCTGTGATCTTTTTTTTTTTGTAAACTTGCTGATCGGCCCCAAAAATCCTGATAGTGTAAAGCCTAGTAGCTACTACTAAAAACACCGGTGAAATTGGCCGCGACCCCTTTTGACATGACTACCCAGAATGCACTACGACGCAAACAACAATGGTGACCTACATTGAAATAAAGTTTCGTAAAAATATAAAAATCTGGAAATGAAGTTTTATCTTATATAAACCAAACGTCATTGCAGTCAGAGTTAATTTTCAAGTAAATAGGCTATAGGCACTAAATCAAACCGAACTGGACCCTGCTGTGTAAATCCAGGGTACATTATTTTCATAAGGGTGAAAACATTGTGTTCAAAGAGTTGCAATTAGAGCTGCAACAATCATGAATGAATGCAATCCCCACAAACCACAGAAAATCTTCCCTTGAACACTTGCACAATTGACTGCATGGCTTATTATAGTTTACCCGGTTTGGCTTGACATGCTATCCTGAGAAAAAGCTATGTTTGTGCTGTCGTGTTTTAAATACGTTGCTCATAGTTTTGCAAAGAAGACATAGGCTGGCCCAAGACTGTTGCCGGGGTACTCGTCAAAAATAGTCAACAATGACGTAATGTGTCTGATGACAAGTGCAGGAATTATGTTTTTAAACAAAAGAGGGAGGGCAAAACCACCTAAACCAACTCCTGGTTGTGGATTAGATCAAGAGAATGATTTTTCTTTCCCTTGTTCTCATCGCCAACAAGGAAAATGAAAGAAAGAAGAGTTGCTTACTCTCTTGTTCCTGAAGGTTGTAGGCAAGGCAGTGGTCTTCCAACACAGCAAAGTCTCGGCAAACTGGGAGAAAAGAAACAAGTTAGACAAGTACTGGTATATACGGTATTTTCTATTTTTACAACAGGATCCTGTTCTGGACAGAGCTGTGTATCTAATGGATACGATAACACAGAAGGCTAGCCATGGTGAAGTTCATGGTTTCAGGCATTTAACATTGAACTATTTAATATTTATTGACATTCAAACTCAACAATCAGTGCTGGATGAGTGTGCTCTATATTTGGTCTGTTCTTTTTCTGGTGCATTGTGAGCAAATATATACAAACAAGATACTAAACAAATAAAAGGGAATATAATAGAACCACTGAATTCAAATGCACTAAAATAGTCAATTTGGAATCCATACAAATGTTCCCGAAAAATGTGCCTCAGTCAAACAAACATTTATTTATTTTGTGACAGAAGGGTGACAAAAAGAATACTACACTACTGTTACATCGCAATTGACTAGAGTAGTCAACTCATGGAGCCGTCCTGGCTGCTCAGTACAATACGGTTAAAGCAACAATAAGTTGACATCAATAATAAAAGAATGGAATTTCCACTGCCAAGTCATTGAGTGTTACTGTGAACAGATGTTCCTCCCAGGCCAACACAGAGTTGAGGAGCACTTCACTAGTTTTATGTTGTTGTTTTTTTTATGTGGATGGGAAGCATACATAATTTTCCGTGAGTTCCTGTAAGAAATGGGTATGGTTCACAATATTGTTATCTAGACAGATACCCAGATACAGTGACGGATGATGGTACTAAGAGTAAAAGTGCGGATCCCCATCTGAAAACATCTGTAAATTTGCTCATTAAAGCTCAAACAGAGCTATACAATATTGCCAATAGTATTCGCTCAACTGCCTTGACTCACATATGAACTTTAGTGACATCCCATTCTTAATCTATAGGGTTCAATATGACATCAGTCCACCCTTTGCAGCTATAACAGCTTCAACTCTTGTGGGAAGGCTTTCCACAAGGTTTAGTAGTGTGTTTATGGGAATTTTTGACCATTCTTGCAGAAGCGCATTTGTGAAGTCACACATTGATGTTGGACGAGAAGGCCTGGCTCTCAGGCGCGGCTCTAATTCATCCCAATGGTGTTTTGTCGGGTTGAGGTCAGCACTCTGTGTAGGCCGGTCAAGTTAATCCCCACCAGACTCTGTCATTCATGTCTTTATGGACCTTGCTGTGTGGACTTTTGCAGAGTCATGTTGGAAGAAAAAGGGGCCAGCTCCAAACGTTTGGGAGCATGAAATTGTCCAAAATCTCTTGGTATCCTGAAGCATTCAGAGTTCCTTTCACTGGCACTAAGCCCAGCTCCTGAAAAACAAGTCTGCATGCCTAAGTACTTGATTTTATACAACGGTGGCCATGCAAGTGATTGGAACACCTGATTCTGATTATTTGGATGGGTGAGCGAATACTTTTGGGAATACTGTGTACATATAAAAAACAGACCCATCTAACAGCTGGCTAATTTGCCTTTTGCATATGAAAAAAAAAAAAGTTAAAAAAGTAACAGTGCGGTTTCCTCTCCTTGACTTCTCCATTTTACAAGCATATACTTAAAACAATCATGTTGCAACTAAAAACAGCAGCAGTTCAGTTTTCATTTCAGGCTTCAAAATGAATGTTTTGGCTGGCAGTATTTACTGTGGAAACATATTACAGTGTGTTTTAATGCATTAATATTACAAAGGTAAACTTTTTTACAACGGTATGGCACGTAAGAATCTTTATCTACACAGGGCGTCCTCGCATTATAATTGAGTGGCAGTTCTATGTCAATGACATGAATTTGTATCTTAAAGACTCAACGCGCCTTGGTCCATCACTATCTTGTGCTAACACAGTAGTGACATCATAATTACAGTAAATACTTGTGTGAAAAACAAATGAAAAAAATAAGCATGACAGTAACTGAGTGTGCCTTCTTGTGCTGCATGGCACCAGATTATTACACTGCAGCGCAAACTAATTCATTGCGCACCATTCATAACCTTGAAACTCCACGTCAGGACAACTGTAAACTATGCTTTACACGATGAGGATTTTTTTGGCTGATCACCGATCAGTGAGTTTGAAAAAACGATAAACGATCCGATCACAAGATGGAGGAATGTCTATTTAAATTACCTGTTCAATTACTGTATATACTTGTGTACTTAATTGCTCCAAAAATTATATTTACAATAAATAACGTATCTTTGTTCCTCTATTTATGCCAGTGAGGCATAGTGACAGACAGAACAAATGAATGGTCTTCTATTAGATGGCAGGAAGTAAATAGAGTAATTAATGTATCCACTTTTGGTGACATTTTTGTTTGTTGGTGTGCCGTGAGATTTTTCAATTGTAAAATATGTTCGTTGGCTCCATAAAGGTTGGAAATCACTGCTCTAGTCAGATCGTGTATTCTAATCAGTCAGGTCAAATCAACATTACAATGTGACAGAAATAGTGGGTGCTAACTTACTGTAATTAAATTATTTTTAATTAAATGACTACACCCATACCAAAACTTTAGAGCATGATTCGACAGAACGGCAGCATGTTTACGTCCAACGGTTCTTGCTACCACTAGCTTGCTAGGCTACATAACATTTAATTGCCTGCTTCGTATTAAAAGTACGTGAACATACCTCAAGCAAGCCTTAAACGAACGTCCTCTCCTGTCCTGAGCACCGGTGACAACCAACACACGTTTTCCCCCATTTTGTCCTTATAATACAAAGTCAGTCGTCGCCACGGTCGCATTTGAGTTGACAAGATAAAGCCCAATGATCGTAAATAAACAGGATGCGGTGGTATCGGAATACAAAATTTTATTGCAGTAGTCTGACATAGTGCAACCGTGAAAGAGGAAATTTGTCTTGTAGTCTGATCCGGGCATTACGTGTTGTCTGTCTTAGACGTGTTGTCTGTTCCAGACCGCCGACATTTTTTTTTTTTTTTTTAAATAAATAACTTCATTGGCCATCAGACATTTACAGTACTACATCAAAAGACACGGACAAGGCTAAAAATAAACTAGCCTTTGGATTCAAATGTACTGTGCACGCTACGACGTGGATGTTCATGTCTTTTGCGGAGCCGATCAATGACCGGCAAATTATGACATTAAAGCCGATCAGCATAAAATACTAAATATCGGCCGATACTGATCAGCCGATAAAAATCGGTGTAAAGTCTACTGTAAACTGAGGACCTCCTTGTGCATTTATTTAAAATGTGTAATTTATTTATTACTGCGGAACCCTGCTATTTGCTATATCCACAAATAACATTATTATTATTATTTTTTAATCTCGAATTAACAGGGAAATCCCACCAATAAGCGTTTTCCATGGAAAACAGGGGTTGCCCCCCAAAAGAACTGAAAAAAATATTGGTGCAAAAAAAAAAAAAAAAATAAATAAAAATTGCAAACAGGTCAATCTGCAGGTGCCAAACCAAAAATATGTAGGGGCCCACTGTATAGTGATTATAATTAGGAATGCACAATAACCATCGGGACGAGGGATGCACGATATTGGAAAAAAATGACATTGCAAATTTTTTTTAAACCTGCTATATATACATTATTCCGATGTGAAACAATACAGGATCAGTGTTGGGAAAGTTCATTTTCTACGCAAACATATTGACTGTTGAGAAGCTGAAACGCCAAGGATTTGGACAATTTTAAAAGTTTAACATGGTCTCAAACGATTAATCAATTATCACAACAGTTTTTGATTGACTTGATAATCAATTAGGTTTGAATTAATCAATTAATGGTTCCACCTCTATTGAAAACAATGACAACATATTGGTGTACTAGTTCAAGAGTTGTCTTTTCAAAACAAAACCTGGACACATTCGAAATACATCAACAAAATGTGCAACCCAGCTCAAGAGGCTGACTGGTTGAACAGATGCTTGGATGATCAAAGCACAGAGTGACTCACAGAGCATGCTGGGATTTGATTAACATGTGCTTAATCTTCTTAACTTAGAAACCTACATTGCAATATGGCTGATAAATCCGTACAAACCAGGAGCGCATAGCAACAGTTCCTGGAATAGTGCATTAAAAAAGCTAACTACTATCGTTTTTAATTGGGATAACAAGTCACAGAATACAATTGTCACTGCGTGTTGAGGTACAGTATGTCAGGCAAATCATGAAGCTTTTCAAACCACATTACCAGAATCCTTCCCCCTGCAGATTTTTTTTCTTTTTCAACATCCCTCTACAGACTAGCCAAGCTTGTCTCTGTGACCGGAATAACAAGCATCCAAGTGAACACCTGCCGCTTTTCACATTCACAACATCCCAAAATGCCATACGAGCTCCCATCTTGATAGAACACCTCACGTGTGTGTCACCGTTGCAGTCAGGCGAGATAGGGACTGAGACTGTGGGCGCTGCTGCATTTTCTAAACTCTTTTAGAAAGGCGTCACTTTGCCAAATTGACAGTTATAACCGGATGTAAAGTTGCAGTATAAATATGTTGGATTTAGTTCATTGCGTCTACTGCGCGCGCGCGCGCACACACACACACACACACACACACACACACACACACACACACACACACACACACAGAGAGATAGATAGATATTACTACAAAACCCTTGTTTCAGAGGTCTATTTATGTTTAACAACCCAAAACGCTTTCACCCATTCCACACAACTTCCTTGCCAAGCATTGCCGACCAATTCCTAATGCTACATTAAGACTCTACATATGAAAGACTCCAATTAGAGCTCAGATTTGAGCCAATCGGGCTAGCATCTACTAGCAACCTATGCTAACCGTAGGAAGACCCGTGCGCGAGACGGGCAAACACCTGTGTTTGCCAACCTTTAGCATTAGTGCTACCCGTGGATGCGTGTTCAGACGTGAGCAAAGTGTGTTATGGACGTTACCCTCTTTCACTCCAGGTAGTTTCTCCTGGTCGATGCTAAGGTCACACTCAGCCATGTTGTCACCAATAAGGAACCGATGACCGTAAATTGCGTTTGTTTGTTTGTTTGGTTGTTGTTGTTTTTTCCCCACCACCGCCTGCCGGCTGATTGATCGCCTTAACTCATAGATCCGACGGATGGTTCAGGTGCTGGACGGTGGCTGATTGGTTTCGGTGTCCACCCTCTCTCTCTTTTCTTTTTTTTCTCTTTTTCTCGATGGTAACAACCCTGCCCCAGCTAGCGTGTCAGGTTTTGACAAGCGTCGCTTTCTTGTCTCACGCCTTCCAGACTAACCTGTGCTATCACACACGGTTTCTTGTTTCACCTGTCAAAATAATACACAAACCGGTCCGTGTGGCGTATTAAACGCTTATCAAGCTTAGATGTTTCTATTTATTCTAATTGAATATAGATATTTTTACCTCCTTCCTGCTTCTACAAACTAGACCTGTCTCTACAACAAAGAGTTGACCAACTGTCCCATTGCGTTAATCTTATTTCGATGGGGTACATTTTTACTTCCGCCCCAAGCCTCGCTAGATTTCGCAAACTTGATGTAGCTTTCTTTCACTTGACCGCCTGCAGCAGCTGTAGGCACACAATGAATCGTTCAATCGGAAGGGAACACGCCTCCCCGGATCGTGCCATATGATCCACATGAATAATATTTTTTTATTGACTCCACAAATCCATATTAGATTCGTGTCTGCGCCTAAATCAAGAATTTGAGCATACATACAAGAGGAGACACTAGCGTGTCGCAGCGACAAAAGGCTGGTATTAGCAAAACACTGAATCATTGGCACAACGCGATGTAATGCTAGTGGAACAACGCCCTCTAGTGTCAGGTATTATCTATACGTTTCTTAAAAGTGTCCAACAGCCCAGCCATCAACTGCAATAATAATAGTTAGTCATTAGCGGTCCATTTACAAGATAAATCAATAGCACCATTAGGGTACTCGTCGAGACGGTATCCATTCTTATTCAACACCGCTTATCCTGGTTAGGGTCGCGGGCGCTGGCGCCCATCCTGACTTCGGGCAAAAGGCAAACTACACCCTGAACTGGTCACCAGTCAGTCGCAGGGCACATATAGACACGGACAATCATTCGCACTCACATTCACACCGTCACTGAGTGGGAACTGAACCCACGCTGCTCAGACCGAAGTCAGGCGAGTGTACCACGACACCAGGGGTGTCAAACTCTTTGATTTCCCTCAGAGGGCTGTCAGAACTGAAACCATATGTTTAATCATCACCATCCCCAGTTTGTTCAAGTATTGTTACTGTAGAACACAGGTGTCAAACTCAAGCCCCGGGGCCAGATCCGGCCTGTCACATCATTTTATGTGGCCCTCGAAAGCAAATCATGTGCGTCAACTTCCATGATTCTTGCTCAAATCTTTTCCAAATTTTTGGATAATATCCATATATAATAAATAGTAATGAGCTATTGTAAGCATGTTTTGCCTCCAAATCCCTTTTACAGTTACTTGAACAATAGTTGAACAAACCATTATCCTTGACTTCTGACTTCAAAACTAGTTATCCATCAATTTGTTGTCTATGTGTAATAATATGATGAGGCGATTAAACATTGATATGGTTTTAGAATCATAATGGCCCTCTCAGGAAAACCGTATCTACAATGTGGCCCGCGACAAAAATGAGTTTGACACCCCTGCTGTAGAAGAAGGGTTTGGTAACAGAAAAATGCAATATCTCAACATTATTGTTTATTTTTATGACAATTTGGAACTTGGGTACAGATTTTATAAAAAACCACGAAAGTTGAGGAGCATGATTTGCTTTCGCAGGCCACATAAAATGAAGTGGTGGGCCGCAACAGGCCCCCAGACCTTGAGTTTGACACGTATGCACTACACCATCAGTGACTACTATATATATATATATATCTATATATATATATATGCATGCCAGCACGGTGAACGACTGGTTAGCACATCTGCCTCACAGTTCTAGGGACCGGGGTTCAATCCTCGGCCCCGCCTGTGTGGAGTTTGCATGTTCTCCCCGTGCCTGGTTGGGTTTTCTCCGGACACTCTGGTTTCCTCCCACATCCCAAAAACATGCGTGGTAGGTTGACTGAAGACTCTAACTTGCCCGTAGGTGTGAATGTGAGTGTGAATGGTTGTTTGTTTCTATGTGCCCTGCGATTGGCTGGCGACCGGTTCAGGGTCCGATAATAGCTGGGATAGGCTACAGCACGCCCGCGACACTAGTGAGGAGAAGCGGGTCAGAAAATGGATGGATGGAATGGAAAGTTCTATTTAAGTGATTTCTTGATTTTACATGTCTGGATGTAATCACACTTGGGTGTGGCCAGTGAAAATGTAATCAACTTTCCAGAAAATGTGATAAGCCACAGTTAATTCATGATTTAACAAGGGGGCAGTTACTTTTTCAAACAGGCTTTGAATATTAAATATAATATGACTTTTCCCACCCTTCTAGCCATATTTTTTTTTCTTCAAAGAAGCGACTAGTGACTTTAATTTATAGTTCAGGGTCTTTATTACGCTCCCTTCAGAGAAATTTGTCCTGGAGCTAGTTATAGCTGCATGTATAAATACAATCATACACCAACATCACATAAACACCACGTACACCTAACATTATTGCAAAACACATTGGCCTCCTCATCCATCCACAGTTCCTCTTATTAGATGCTCATGGTGACTGTTAATTAACATTATAATTCATTCGTTCGTTCATGTTGTCAAATTGTATTTGCATCTAGTGGCACCTAGTAACTTTGGCTGGATTTTACTCGGTGGCACAGTGGACGACTGGTTAGAGTGTCTGCCTCACAGTTCTGAAGACCGGGGTTCAATCCCTGGCCCCGCCTGTATGGAGTTTCCATGTTCTCCCCGTGCCTGCGTGGGTTTTCTCCAGGCACTCCGGTTTGCTCCCACATCCCCCCCAAAAAAACATGCATGGTAGGTTAATTGAGGCCTCTAAATTGCCCATAGGTGTGAATGGTTGTTTGTTTGTATGTGTCCTGCGATTGGCTGGTAACCAGTTCAGGCTGTACCGCTTCCTGCCCGATGATAGCTGAGTTAGGCTCCAGCACTCCCGTGACCCTTGTGAGGATAAGCGGCTCAGAAAATGGATGGATGGATTTTACTAGGACATTCCCAAAAGAAACAGACAATGAGCAGAATCATTATCACATGTATACACACTGACTGAGTGGAGTTATTCATTCACACTGCAAGTGCATTTGCTTCATTTACATCACACTGATATACAGTACTTCTCTCACCTCGGTCCTCTTTAGTGGGTCGTCGGCGTCTGGCGAGAGAGTGCTGTGAGCAGCCGCGGGGGACCTGTGACCCCAGCACTCTCATCGCCGCGCGCCACCTCGGTCGTTTTCAGTGGGTCATCCGGTGAAAGAGTGCAGTCTCACAGCACAGTCTCTCTTGCCAAACGAGAGCGCGCCGACGACCCGCTGAAGAGGACCGAGGTGAGCAAACCATATAATGTGGCGCAGATGAAGCAAATGTGCGTTCAGTGATTTTAAAGCACATTTCACCAAGCGCTGAAGAAAAAAAAAGCGGATCCTTCCACTTCAACCGAGGAATTACTTGATTCGACAGAAACACAGACTAGTGTCCTCCTCTCAATCGACAAGAAATTGTCAATTACACTTGACTTGCTTCGCCAAGAGATCACCGAACACAGAAAGAGCTTGGAATTCACACAAGTGAAAGAGCTAAGATTATATAATACTGCGCTTCGATCAAACATGATGTCAATGTCAGCGGAACTACAAACTCTTAAACTGGAATATAAAATCATGAAAGAAACTACGCAGGACATTCAATCACAAAGCATGCGCGACAATCTCATTTTCTCGGGCATTCCAGAAGAAGAAGAATCATCTTTTATTGTCATGAACATGCATGCATGCACACGAAATTTGTTCTCTGCATTTAACCCATCACAGTGAACACATACACATGTTAGTGGAACACACTGGAGCAGGGGGCAGCTGAAGCGCCCGGGGAGCATTTTGGGGTATCAGTGTCTTGCTCAAGGACACCACAGCCGTGAGTCCAGGGGATGGTCCAGTCGGGGTTTTGAACCTAGGTCCCCCACGGTGGCAGGCGATGATCTTAACCATTGGGCCACGGCTGCCCAATGCTCCGGAAGACCCCGAGGCGCCGATTAAAAAGTTCATGATGTCCGTGCTCAAGATACAGCAACATACAGTCGACAAGATGACCATGTTCACCGATTGGGAGGCCTTCGTCCAGGAAACCGACCACATCCCATCATTGCAAAGTTTGAACACTTTCAGCAACAACTGTTTGTGAAATCAAAAGTTTGTGAGCTCAAAGGGACTTCGTTTGGTATGAACGGCAAGTTCCCCAAGGAAATCGATGAGATTTGATGGCAATATCTTGTCTTTGTAGTGTATTCAATTAAATATAGGTTGAACATGATTTGCAAATCATTGTATTCTGTTTTTATTTATGTTTAACACAACGTCCCAACTTAATTGGAATTGGGGTTGTACTTTTTTTACTTTTATTTTTCTTTATTTTTTTATTTTTATTTTCTCTTTTTTTCTTACATTTTAGACTGATTTGCATGGTGAAAGGACACATGCATGGAGTGGGGATCTTCTCTTCTTGTCCCCGTGTTGCGGTTCCGGCATCTGTGGGGGCGGGACTTTCTTCACTCCTTCCCGATCTCGGGGGTAGGGGGCAGACCACTGGGTTGACCTCTCGGAGAGCATCGATGGTGTGATGGTAACTCGCCCATGCCCATGATGGAGGAGAACTTAAAATTAAATAGTTTATCTTCTGTTTTTGTCATTCTTTTTAAAAATTATCTTTATTATTATTATTTTTTTTGCTGAGCGTCTATTCAATTTGGGGCAGTATTTGATACCAAAATGACTTCATTACACTGGCTCATGGTTACTATGCCTAACCAGTGGCAGTCCTTGCCTTAATGGCTCTCTGTTGCTGAGTGATATTTTCCATTCCTGAAAAAGAGTTGTGGCCAAGCAAAGCGGCACACATAGGGACACTTAAAATAATGCACTAATCATTAAGAAAAAAAGATGTAAAGTTACCTGTATACTTTGTTCAATTATCATATTCTTCTTTCCTATTATTTAAAAATTGTGCACCTGTAGGTTCTGACCTTATTCTTAGAACCTCCCCACACCCGTCATCTCTTCTCACATCTCTTCTACAGAGGTTCCACAGGGGGGCACAATCCAAACGCCATTGATTTACATATCATGCCAAATATTCATTCATTCATCTTCCGTTCCGCTTATCTTCACAAGGGCGTGCTGGAGCCTATCCCAGCTATCTTCGGGCGAGAGGCGGGCTACACCCTGAACTGGTCGCCAGCCAATCGCAGGGCACATAGAAACAAACAACCATTTGCACTCACATTACCTACGGGCAATTTAGAGTTTTCAATTAACCTACCCTGCATGTTTTTGGGATGTGGGAGAAAACCGGAGTACCCGGAGAAAACGCACACAGGCACGTGAAGAACATGCAAACTCCAAACAGGCGGGGCCGGGATTTGAACCCCAGTTCTCAGAACTGTGAGGCAGATGTGATAACCAGTCGCCCAACGTGCCGCCCATGCCTAATAGCCTATTAAAAATATATATATATTATTATATTTATCTATTTTTTGCTTTTGGGTGTGCGTTGACGCCAGGTTCTAGTGTAAAAAAATTATGACAAATGTGATTAATTTAGCTTATTGCCCTTTCAATACCGATTGATAGTATGTCTTCAGTTATTCTATGAAAATTCTATGCACTGACTTACTTTTTCTCAGTTTATTTCTGAAGTGACATGAAACAGACCTGTCACAAATAAGAATTTGCATCCAGTATTGCTGCAATTAGTAATCGAGTATTCTACTGACAAATCTATTGCAATTATCAAGCATAAGGATAAAATATATATTTGCTTGGTTAAAGAGCAATTATGAAAACACAAGAGGAAATGAGACATTTCACTTAATAATGAACGACCAATGGGTTTCCTCTTCTAGATAATCAACAGTATTTTTCTTAAATTCATATTGTCTATACAGCAGGAAACTGCATTTTCTTGTCTACAAACATTTGTGGTGAAACAATTTCAAAGACAAATATAATTAGATTTCAGTTTAAACTTGCCATTTCTTGTATCAAAAACAAGGCATTAATTTTGAAAAAGAGGAACACAAGGTGTCATCTTGTTATAAAGGTTAAAAAGCTACAAAATGTTGGTTTCACAGTGTTTTGGTCAAAGTAGTGAGTCTTTTCAAGTCAGTGGCTTCAAGTCCAAGTGAAGTCACGAGTCATTGCTGTTCAAGTCCAAGTCGCGTTGGAAGTCTTTTAACATATTGTCAAGTCGAGTCAAAGGCATTACATTCATGACTTTACATTACATTCATGACACTTCACGATGTACCCCACCTACTGCCCGAAATCATCTAGTATAGGCTCCAGTTACTTCACTCTGAACTTCGTCAAGGTACCACTGGATGCTGCATACTGCATGTGTTAATGGTTACGTGCTTTCTCAGTGATGGTGGCAGTTTTGGTGCTGGGTATGTTTATGTTTGGTGATGTATACTGTCCATGCGCTGCGTGAGATAAAATGCTTTGGGCCTCTGCGGCTTCTTCCGGGTGGCCGGTTTTGGGGCGTCTCCCTGGGGCCGGTGGACCACCTTGAGTCCCTCGCTGTGGGTGATGTCCCGTCCACTGGGCCGCTCTCGGGTGGGCTCCTGAGCCTGACCCCACCTCTCGGCTGGGTGGGGTGGGGTCCTCAGCTCCCGCGGTGGATGCACTTCTGAAGGTTATTGTTCATGCGAGACGGTGTCAATTCACTTGCATGTGCCCGCAGATACACACCTCTGAAACTTATTCGCTTGGTGTGGGGCCACTCACTCATTGCGATAAATAACTCGTATCTATGCGAACGTCCTGGTAATCCCCACACTTGCACTCTATTTCTAAAGATGTTTAGAATATACATAGCCGCTTCAACCACACATCAGTTGTACAGCCGGGTCCACTACCTCTGTCCTGAATGCTTCCCCTCCTGTCCTTGCCCTTGTCATGTCCCGTCCTGTCCCATATTATCCTGTTCTTCCTTCACCGGGTGTAGCACGACTGCCAACTGACAACACTTGAATCTAATGTGTCATTGTACGACGCATATAATGACTTACTTTCCTCATCTTTATTACAGCTAATGGCCTGTCTTTTGTTGTCTTTTCTTCCTATATTATTTAGTTGTCTTTTTGTTTAGCTGTCTCTCCCCTTTGTTTTTTTCTGTCACTCCCCTTTAAAGCTTTGTTCTGTCTAACTGAAATTTTCAATAAAAATCCATCAGAATACAAAGAACCACAGTGGCAGCTTAAAAACTCCACTGAGGCACAGTAAAACTGTTCCACCATAAAAGGGACACAGATCCTTCTTTCTGTTTGACCTAACAGCAAACACTATGGATCTCAACAACGACAACACTAGGACAGACACACATCAATCAGTCCTGGATGTACACCACAATAACTCCCCTGAGACTAGAAAGCTGGTAGAAAATGGATAGGTAGGACATCAATGACTTTAGTTTGGCACAACTGAAAGTTATTTTTTTTTTACGACACAAACTTTCAATCGCAGAGAGCCATCTCTGACCTTTAATTTAGCTTAACATCGCTTCACTCTTCATTGAGTCCCAGTGCTCCATTTAAGTTCAGTAGCAGAATAACTTAAGTGATAGATTCACAAAAAGGTGCTTGGACGGAGATGCAAGATGTCAACAGGCCCTTGACCGAAGCCTGGCGGCAAGCAGGAACTTTTATGATACCCTGACTAGCCAAATTCATCTGGTGCCCGCCAGCTCATTTCCTTAACACCACGCTCGCACGATACCTGCTCTTCTGGCAGCGCTTCTTTGACGCACAAAGTATAGTGATTTAGTGAGGCGCTGGTTAGTTGGCTCGGCTGGCGTGATAAATGTTCCTCACGTCTCCAAATGAGTCCTGCAGCCAAGACTGTGGAGCTCATCTCTTGCTATAATGCACTTTGGGAAAGAATCAATTTACTTAGCCCTACTCCCTTGTACCAACATAATCCTATGATGCTATTTAAGGAATTAATTAATATAAAAGAAAAAGACTTGCAAGTGCCAAAAAATGTGATTCAGTTCTATCATAACCATCAAGCAGATTGATTACTTCCTCTCTATGCTTGATTTGCTGGTGCCACAGTGATATAGAGTTACTGGCCTTGCCTATAACGTCATATTTCCGTCAGCTGCAATATAGCCCCAGTGACATCGTTGACTATACTGACGACACAAAAAGTGACATGTTATTGATTTAATACGCAAGTGGCTTACTGGCTCCGCCTCCCTGCCTCGGAAAGGATACTTATATTGAAGGGATGGAAACGAGGAGGAGAATCACTAGATTGAGGAGTTCACACAGCGCTGCATCTGGGACCATACATTGATTGTCATGGATAAGGTCAGAGTTGTCAACTACATCTTGGGACTCCTGGGTTTGTTATTACTGCAGGGTGTGATAGATGTGCAAGGAAGGAACTTATTTAACACAGGTATGTGAATTCTTTTTCAGTATCCAGTGCTTGAAATGCAACTTTTAAATGCAACAGGTAAGATGATGTTTGGCTCACTTCCTTTCCATGTTGTCTTTTTTTGTCTGTGCAGGTAACCATGTTTTGAATCCCAAAGATGACATAGATATCCAGAGCAAAATTCTATCACTGCTTCTGCACAAAAGCTTAGTTCCTGTTGAAAAGAATGACAGCCCAGGTGAGACATTTGGAAATGAAGAAATTAAACCAATGGGATGTTACTCGGAGGTTGATGTTCTCTTCTGTTGACAGGTCTTGAACTGGTTGATAAATTAGCTGATTTAGAAGAGGTAAGTTATTTACGAACGCATATTGACTTAATCCTAGGTAGTCAAGACACATTGTGCTTCAATTTGAATGGTGTTACAAGTCTAATACTCATCTCTTCTTTAAGTTGGAGGCACTGAGGGATGATCTGGAACTGGAGAAGGAAATCGCAGTCAATTTAGTAGACAAGCCGATTACAAGGAAGAGGGGAGAACGTAGGTCGCCTTTATTAGCTCTGCATTCATTTGGATACATACCTCTTGCTTTAATTTTAGGTAGCACTGATGTCCTGTACAAGATCACAAATTCCTCCCCCCCCCCCCCCCCTTTATTCCCCTACAGCTTGTTTCTGGAAGTACTGTGTGTGAGATGGGACTCTGGGGTATGAGGACCACTGTGAAATCTTGCTGCAAAGCCCAACTTAGCCTTAAGAATCCTCAACAACAACACCACTAATGCGAACACTGTTACTTTAAGCAATACAGACCATCATTAATCAGCGTCATCAAGAAATCGTCGCTTCGTGGTGCTCTCATCAAGCGACTGCCGGTGTAAGACTATAATGTACACATCATCTGATACTCACCAAAAATACCAAAATACCAAGGCCAACTCACCAGGGCTATTATTTGCCTCCCGCTTTTGTGTGTCTTCATGGTGCTCTCTTGTGGCAGAATGGAGCATAACAATTTTGTAAATTGCCACCAAGCATTACATCTGTCTCCGGTAATACAAATACATTGTTCCTTTAAAAACAAATAAATACTTTATTATGTGAACGTGAAGTTGTGTTTGTATGATTTAAGAGATCTTTGGTGAAAAAGACAGGACATTTAATATTTTAGTGAGCATCCTAGGACTTATACCTGCAATATGAAACGGGGTAAAGCTTGTGGAAACACTGGAGCTCTGTGTTTGAGTAAAGGGGATCCGACATGTGGTGTAGCCTCTGCAGTGACAGGGGAATTCATGTGCAGTGAAGTTTTAGAGGAGCGTGACACAACTGAGTCACTGGGTTTAGTCAGAATAATGGGAGAGCTACTGTGAAAAGACCTGAATCTCAGCAAAACAGGCTGAATGGGACCCAAACATTGAATTAATATCTGCAGACTACAGTATATTATATATATATTTCAAAAGCAACTTTTTCTGCCCACATAATCTGAGTATAAACACCTTAAAAACATATGTGCTCATAAATGAATACAGTAAAGCAGTTACAGTTAATGTATTTAGTTATGTTTTAGGACAAGGAACCATATTTGGTAACTCAAGTCGAAATGGATACCTCAATACAGGCTGTAAAACCATGTGATTTCTCCTGACAAAGCAGTGAAGAATTGAAAGAACAGTATGTTATTGCTTGTCCAGTAAAAATAATGTATCTTCAAATTATGCGACTCATTGTTAAAATTATCAGTATAAAGATTAAGCGCGAGCAAATGTATGGACATTTTTAAAAAAGTATTGTAGTAGTATAATGTGCTACAATCATTTAGGGTGGAGGAAAGAGGGTACATTTCGTCGATCAAGTATTTATATCAGTGAGTTCCATATAGCAGGTAAAAAACGTACTATATATACAGTTTGTAGTCATTTTGTTGTGCATTAGTAATGAATGGTTTGGCTACGGCCTTTCTATTTAGGATGCATTTTATTGCTTTGTTGAGCACTTTGAATTGCTCTTGTGTATGAAATGTGCTATAAAAATAAGGCTAAGCTTAAAGTGTACACTCTTTTATCATGTGGCCAAAGATACAAGTCCTAAAGTGGAAAAAAAAAGAAATATTTAAAAATCCAAACTAATATGCCAGGGTTCACTGGCTTTTTTTTTTTTTTTTTTTTTTTTTAAAGCATATTTGAGGAGGAGGAAGCTGGACAACCAACACAATAAAACATGGGACCCTCTACTATACTATATCAGTCTATATAAGTACAAGGAAATGACCCAGCATCGCTGTGTGCCAATTCTTGACTCCTAATCAGTGACAACACATTGTGTTGTTGTAGGACTTACTTACTTACTTTTGATGAGTTTTGGACAGGCATAACAGGGGCTGTCCAGCTTCAAGATCAGTCCAGAGCTTAGCAATCTAACCAAAAGACATCAAATGATGGATTCTCTTTTAACAGGTCAGTAGAATATTTAATCATTGCAGTGTATTTGTTATTTGAAATGAACAAATAAAATATATATATATAAAATATGCATTCTATCAGACTTTTAAACTGTTTTCCTGCTCCCGTAATTACATTTATATGAATACTTTACAATTCCACTGAAAACTCACATGCAGCTGTAAAACATTAACATTACTATGTATTAATTTATGGTTTAACATGATTTTGTGCAGTTAAGGTGCGGATTCTAGTCTATTATATGCTGACCTTCTTCACCTGCAATGCGGCCTGCCCCAGCGTCTGCATGTGCTCGACCAATGGCATCGTCACGTGCTTCGGTAGTACCATCATCGATACACCGAAACAACTGCCTACTCACATGTATACACTGAAGCTACAGAGCACAAACATGCACGTCATAAGTGAGCGAAGCCTGGAGAAAAAGAACCTTCTGACGCGTTTTAGTCTAACTTTTAGCCACCTCCAAGGTGTCCATCCCCGGGCTTTCCATGGCGCACCGCAACTTAAGTCCATCCAGCTGTCACACAACAATCTTTCCTCGCTTCCTGCAAGAGTTTTTAGCCCACTTATCACTTTGGAGCAGCTCCATTTAAATAGGAACCAACTGGAGACCATTACTGCCGACATATTTGAAGGACTTGTTGCATTGCAGGATCTAGACTTGAGTTACAACAAATTGTCCAGTCTTGCCTCAGGGGTTTTCAGTAGACTGATGAACCTTGTGATATTGAACATTGGCAGTAACTACTTCAAAACACTTCCACCTACTAGCTTTTGCTCGTTGATCAAACTTAACATGCTCAACATTCATAAAAACCAATTAGAGACGTTAGAACCTGGGATCTTTGATGGACTAGTCAACCTTGAGTATCTACATATCTACGACAACAAGATAGCCACTATTCCCCCCGAGGTGTTCTGGCCACTGAGGAAGTTGAAGAATATCACCTTGTCTTCAAACCAACTTCAATTTCTACCTGAGAGGAGTTTCTATCACATGCCCAAGCTGTTTAAGCTAACCCTTTACAAGAACCCACTCTTATCACTACCAGATGAGCTGATGGGACACATGCCTGAAATGCCAGAATTTTACTTGTATGACACAAACCTCATCACAGTACCTGGAAATCTGTTTGCCAACATGTCTGGGCTGCAGATCCTAAAACTGCATTTTAATGACAGGCTAAGTGAGTTGCCGCCAAATCTCTTTTCCAGTCTTCCTGAACTGCAGATCCTCTCACTGAAATCCAACAACCTCCAGCAGCTGCATCCACAACACTTTTCCAAACTAAACAAACTGGACATATTACTCCTCAATAACAACATGCTCAAGAACCTAGCTAAAAACATATTTCAGGAGCTTGGAAAACTTACAAAGCTAGATTTGATGGAAAACCATCTCAAGAATCTTCCAGGAGATATTTTCAAGTACAATGCATTTTTAAAGGTTTCTTTGAGTGACAACCCGTGGGATTGCACCTGCAGCATCAAAGGTTTTGCAAGATGGATAAGACATAACAAGCATGTAGTTCTTGATAGTGAAAATGTGATTTGTCACAGTCCAAAGCACCAAATACTCCGCACCCTTGATTCTCTAAATGATGAGGAGTTGAACACTTGCAACATTACAGCCACTCCAAGTTGCACTGTGACACAGGAACCGACTCAAGCGCCATCTACGACAAGCCCTACAGCAACAGCAGCGGCTTCTCCACACAAACCTCGACCCAGTGTCAGACCACATGAGACTTCCTCCACCTACGATATTTCACCACCCTTTTATGATGTACTGGTAGTCGAACAGGGGCTCGAATTCGTCCACCACAACTATCACAATGGTTGGGTGTACGTGTGGTTTTTGCCCTCGAATATAGCCTTGGCAGGCTTCCTCATGTTTTCTCATATTCTTCTTTTGGCCACAGGCATGTTGCTCATTCTTTGTACCATGTATAGTATGCATCTTCTTAGCAAGAGGGTGGAGGAGATAAAGGCACAATTTTAAAGGTTAACATGTTATCAAGTGTTGTGCATAAGAAATGGAGTTGCATTGAAAAAATGTTAAGAGAAAATGATTAATTAATTCAATGTGCTCTATTTACACCTTGTTCTTTTAAAATACTGTAGCTTAACACACTATACGCTGTGATAAATGTGCACATTTTCCCATGTCTGTAAAGCCTCACATTTTTATACAATTTAACTGCACTGTCTTTTAAACAGCTGGCAATGGATCAAGCTCTCTGAAACCCTTTGTAATGTAAAATTGACGCATTATTACCTGGGATTTTTTTTTGAATTATTTCATTTTAAATCTCTAATGTTTCTCCTATCATACTACTGAATAAGACTAATTTGAGAGAGGCGATGCAATGTTCTTTCCCATAAAACATTTTTCTGTCTTTAAACTTTAACGAGGAGTCTGCAATAGTTATATGAAAAATGCTGTTCACAAAAATATTCCAAGGCACTTGTGGTGATGACATGACTATCAAACTTCCTCTTTGAACGAGAAGGACAGAGAGCAGATATTTCCCAATAGAGACTCAGACACTCAAGGCAAGCAGGAAGCTAAAGGGGCATCTTTTTTATACAATTTTGGCTGAGGAAAATGGCTGTGCTTACCCAGTGAGTAACAAGTGGTGCAGCGGTATGATGTCGTGCTCACAACCACAGTCACCACAATTATCGTTATAATAATATTCTACTATTTATCATTTGGGTAAGGTCTTTGAAGCTTTCAAAATGATTTCAACGTTTACATCATGGCTCCAGATACCACAAATTCCATAACCTTAAAACAAACTCCAAACAATAGGAGGATGAATTAGTGATTAGTGAGCTGCTCCCAAGTTCATTGCCATGACAACAGGTGATTAGGACTTTCCAGTAGGCTGGCTTTACACAACGGGAGCTATAAACCAACTTCCACAATACACACACACGTACGCACGCATGCACACACACACACACACACACGCGCGCGCGCACACGCACACACACACACACACACACAAATAGGGGAAATGGTGCAGTCGAAAACAAGCGGAAAGATAAAAAAGCATTGACTCATGGGATGAAAGTTTCATTGGACTGGAGTACAATGATCTAAAAAAAAAATCAAAGTTTTTCATTCTTGTAAACCCTGTGAGGATCACGAGTACAAGTTTTTCTGCAGAATGTCCAGCCATTGAAGCTTTAACATTGAAATAAACATAAATAAAGAACCTTTTGTGACAATAATTCTTCATAAAACCCCAGAGTAACATTATGTTAATTACTTCCTCCCTGTTTATTTCCAAATAATTAGGACTGAAATTGTTAAGACTATACATACGTATATACTATACACAGTGTGTGTGTGTGCGTGTGTGTGTGCGCGCGTGTGTATGTGCGTGAGTGCGCGCGTGTGTGTGAGATTGAACATACTCGGATGATACTACTGAGAAGTACAACCCCAATTCCAATGAAGTTGGGACGTTGCGTTAAACATAAATAAAGACAGAATACAATGATTTGCAAATCATGTTCAACCTATATTTAATTGAATACACTACAAAGACAAGATATTTAATGTTCAAACTGATCAACTTTTCCGCGATGAGAATAAAATATTTCTGAGGAAAGAGTAATATTGACGAGATGATGTGCCCAAACATTAAGTGTTTAATTGTTGCATTGTCACCATGTACTACTGCGGAAAATTTCGAGTTTTTCCTAGTCATATCAAGACTTTTTCTAAAAATAAACAAAATTAACTTGGAACTTTCATTCTTGTCGTATTATCATGTTATCATATTTTTTTGTGTGGCCTTAATACTCTTTTGTAGTATAAAGTACTAATGAGTATAAAGTTAATGTGATAGGACACAAGGTAACACCACATACTATACAGGGACTGCAGCAACATTTTCCGATTTAAGTCGTTTGTTACTACTAGGTGTCTGGATGTTAGTGTGGCTCCACTCTGGATTTTGTGGTAAAGAAGGGGTTTGTTTAGGTTCAAATTTGCTGCCCAGCCTCTCCTGTTTATTTACTGTGGACTTGAAGTTTTATATTTCATTTTGTAGCCAAATTCCGAAGTCTCAGAAAAAAACAAATTACTGTATGTCCTTTTGTAATTCCACATTCTTAGGATGTTATCAAAGAACTGATTCAGTGAGTCTCATTTAGGCACACGATATATACAATAGGCATTTCCTTGCATTGAAATTCAGAGCATCGTTATCTGTACCAAGCCTCGATGGAGCGATACATTACATGAGATAACAATACATGCACACAACAATGTCTGAAAAAAATACAACAATAAAAACTTCCTCTTCACATAACCTCAATCTCGGATACATCTGTTTCCTAGAAGAAAACCGAACACGCGCACAGTTGTTGCAACTAATTGCAAACATATGGCGACTCCAAGAGCTCAAAAGTTCAATATGTGCATTCAAACCAGTTCTGACACCAGAGAGGGTGGGGCTTCCCCTTTTACCCAATCGCCCTCATTTAACAAACATGTGCGGCAGAAACAGTGTGGACTGTTAGGAAACGGGGATGATGATGACGAGGATCACAAGCTCCACATTTTATGAGCGGACCAAAAAAAACTGAAGGACGAAGGGATCCGTGTGATGATGAAGACCAAGAAAATGTGATAGTGTGAGTGTGAAATTTTCATCGCAGGATTTCATAAGCTTCAGAGGAAGGCAGGGTGTGCATTAGAGATAACACCAACTCCCTGTGTGTGTTCAATCATCTGCCACCATTCAAGGTAAGCAATGCAGACTGCTGTGTGAACTTGAGTGTGTTTAGTAGATTTGTTGCATCATACTTTCCAAGACTTGGCAATAAGAGTGATGATTTCATTCTTTTATTTTAGAAAGTAACTGACATGAAAAGATGACACAATACTGACCCTAAATATAAGATGATCAATAAATTTGGTTCTCTGTTACATACATACATACATACATACGCACGCACACACGCACACACACACACATGTATACATTCATACATGCAGGTTTAAAAGTGGGCGTATCAAAGTTCTGTTTCTTCAAGTAAGTCATACGAGGAACAAAAAAAATCAAATCGATTCATGGGGGAGTAGAAATGGTTTAGCCACATTAGGCACACTCTTCCATTATGGATGGTCACACCCATGCAGTAGAGTTGTAATGTGAACCAAAGCGGAACGTTTTTGTCCAATGACACGATTACAAAATGTAGCTTTTCGAGAGGAGATGCTATGTTTGTGTCACATATCACAAGTCTTCCGCTCAAAAGAAAAAAAAGGAAACTTTACTTGGATAATGCACCGGTCAGTGGAAATTTACCATTTAATTTCCTGGGGGGTTTGCTCATGGGAAGGCATCTTTGTGAAACTAAGTTCTCACGGAAAAGACATAGCACAGCGAATGAATGCAGTCATGAGAAAAAAACTGAAAGAAAAACCCCATCCATGAATAATACTCTACATTTACTGGCTGGGAATCACAGTCTAGAATTCAGCATTTGATGTTGGCATATCTGTATTGTACCATGAGAGACATTGATATCTTGTCCCACCACAAATACTTTTACATCAATCGTGAGACCCATTACATGACATTAATTTATGTGGTAAAATTGGTCATGGTGAACAACAACAGTCTTTGGACACCTCCTGTGCCAAAACGATAAGCAGTGTCCCAGACTTAATGATTTGTGAGTCTGTCATTTTTCGGCATCAGAATCAGAATCAGAATCAGAATCATCTTTATTTGCCAAGTATGTCCAAAACACACAAGGAATTTGTCTCCGGTAGTTGGAGCCGCTCTAGTACAACAGACAGTCAATTTACAGAACACTTTGGAGACATAAAGACATTGACAAAAAACAACAACAAACAACAATTGTGCAAAAAGATGCAGAGTCCTCAGTTCGAATGGCTAATATCGCAATAGTCCGGTGCAATGACCATTGTGCAAAGGGCACTGAGACTTCAAGGAGTGTATGCGGTTTAAAGTGACGAGTACTGCGATAATCTGGGACAATGGTTGTGCAAATGTTACAGATAATCCTCAATCAGTGTGCAAATGGAGCAGATGCTACTCTGGCATGAGTGGCCACTATATGCAAATAGTGCAGCACGGCGAGACAACTACAGTGAGTGCACGAGTAATACATAATACAGAAATGTGACAACGAACTCAAGTCAAAAAATTGCCAGCTTGTTGTAATGGAATTGTAAGTTAGCTGTTCAAGAAGTTGATTGCAAGAGGGAAGAAGCTGTTGGAATGTCTACTAGTTCTAGTTTGCATTGATCGGTAGCGCCTACCTGAGGGAAGGAGCTGGAAGAGCTGGTGACCAGGGTGGGGAGGGTCCGAGAGGATTTTGCACGCCCTTGTCTTAGTTCTGGCAGCGTGCAAGTCCTCAAGGGTGGGTAGGGGGGTACCGACAATCCTTTCAGCAGTTTTGATTGTCCGTTGCAGTCGGAGTTTGTCCTTTTTTGTAGCAGCACCAAACCAGACTGTGATGGAAGAACACAGGACTGATTCGATGACCGCTGTGTAGAACTGTCTCAGCAGCTCAGGTGGCAGGCCATGCTTTCTCAGAAGCCGCAGGAAGTACATCCTCTGCTGGGCCTTTTTGAGGACGGAGTTGATGTTGGTCGCCCACTTCAGGTCCTGGGAGATTGTAATTCCCAGGAACTTGAAGGTCTCGACGGTTGACACAAGGCAGTTGGACAGCGTGAGGGGCAGCTGTGGCGAAGGATGCCTCCTGAAGTCCACGATCATCTCTACAGTCTTGAGCGTGTTCAGCTCCAGGTTGTGTCGGCCGCACCACAGCTCCAGCCGCTCCGCTTCCTGTCGATATGCAGACTCGTCACCGTCCTTGATGAGGCCGATGACAGTGGTGTCATCTGCAAACTTCAGGAGTTTGACAGTCGGGTTCGCTGAGGTGCAGTCGTTCGTGTAGAGAGAGAAGAGCAGCGGAGAGAGGACACAACCTTGGGGCGCCCCAGTGCTGATGCTGCGTGTGGATGAGGTGGCCTCCCCCAGCCTGACCTGCTGTGTCCTGCCCGTCAGAAAGCTGTAAATCCACTGGCAGATGGCAGGTGAGACGCTGAGCTGGAGAAGCTTGGATGAAAGGAGTTCAGGGATGATGGTGTTGAACGCTGAGCTGAAGTCCACGAACAGGATGCTCGCGTAGGTCCCTGCACTGTCGAGGTGTTCTAGGATGAAGTGCAGTCCCATGTTGACTGCATCATCCGCAGATCTGTTCGCTTGGTAGGCAAACTGCAGGGGGTCCAGCAGTGGACCTGTGACACTCTTGAGGTGGTCCAGCACGAGACGTTCAAAGGACTTCATGACCACAGATGTCAAAGCGACAGGCCTGTAGTCATTCAGACCCGAGATTGCAGGTTTCTTGGGGACTGGGATGATGGTGGAGCGTTTGAAGCAGGATGGAACTTCGCACATTTCCAGTGATCTGTTGAAGATCTGAGTGAAGACTGGCGCTAGCAGGTCCGCGCAGACTTTGAGGCAGGATGGAGACACGTGGTCCGGGCCTGCCGCTTTGTTAATCTTTTGTTGTTTGAAGATGCGTCTCACATCCTGTTCATGGATGGTTAACGCAGAGGTCAGAGGTGTGATTGTGGTCGCGGGTGCGGCCGGGTTGGTGTGTGGTGTGAAACTGTCCTTTTCAAATCTGCAGTAGAAGGTATTCAAGTCGTTGGCTAGTGTGCTATTGTTCTCAGCTTGGGGGGATCGTCGCTTGTAATTAGTCAGCGACTGGAATGCATGCCAGACTGATTTAGAGTCGTTTGCGCTAAACTGTTTTTCCAACTTTGCTGTATAGATCCTCTTTGCAATGTTCATTTCTTTGGTCAGCTGGTTTCTAGCTCGATTATACAGGGCCCTGTCCCCGCTCTGATATGCGTCCTCCTTAGCTTGGCGAAGCTGCTTAAGTTTAGCAGTGAACCACGGCTTATTGTTGTTGAATGTGCGAAATGATTTTGTTGGAACACAGACCTCTTCACAGAAACTGATATAGGATGTGACAGTGTCCGTATATTCATCCAGGCTGCCAGCTGAATTTTCAAAGACACTCCAGTCTGTGCAGTCTAAGCAGCTTTGAAGTTCCATCTTGGCTTCATTTGTCCACTTTTTGACTGTTTTCACTGTAGGCTTCGCACATTTAAGTTCTTGCCTGTACGTCGGTATTAAGTGAATTAAGCAGTGATCAGACGAGCCCAAGGCTGCACGAGTTATAGCACGGTATGCGTTTTTTACCGTGGTGTAGCAGTGGTCTAAAGTATTATTTTCCCTGGTAGGACAGTCGATGTGCTGCTTGTATTTAGGGAGTTCGTGGTTGAGTTTAGCTTTGTTAAAGTCCCCGAGAATAATGAGGGGTGAGTCGGGGTGTTTTTTTTCAATTTCGTTGACATACTATCATTTCATGTATACAACAAATTATAATGATAATAGGCAATTTTTCGAACAACTCCAAAAGCTACTGACTCAAGAAACAATCAATGAGTGATTCATTACCAGAATATAGGCAAACCAAGTTAAATCAGCAATGGATCGAAATATAAGTCAAGGTCCGATTTATGAATACAAAAATAAGGTTAAAGGTCCCATATTATGGCTATTTAAACCTCCATAGAGTAACTCTCGCACATAGACTTCGTATAAAAGTGTGAATTTCATTTCAAAAACAAAACTTGAGTTTGTCATACGAGTGTCTAGAAAAGGCCCCTCTTATAGCTACTTCTGGTGGATCTACTTTTGTATCCTGTTTGTCCATATTTGGCTAAGACCGCCCCCTTTCCTCTGATTGGTTGCCTACGTGTAGAAGACCCACTTGTGAGAGGACACAAGTTTGTTATGTTGACGGCGCTGACTCGGGAGCGGAGAAGCAGGCGGAGCTCTTTGCTAGTGACCTAGATCAGCTTGAGAAATTTGATTTCAGGCCTTTCAGGAGAAAAATGTCTGGAACTCAGGAATGTGTGAACGATTTTTATTAATGTGGCACCATAGAGACAATATTACATCCCAAACACTAGAAAAAGTTGATTTGGCATAATATGTCTCCTTTAATGTAAGAATATGTACTGTACAAAGTGATACATTGGTAGATAAATTCTTTGGAGAAAAAAATACAGATAATCCAACATTTATGTGTCTTTTTCTAGGGACGTAATGGACCATCCTATGATCTTCCATGTGCTCCTATTTCTCTGTTCCCTCAACGTTGCTGTTTGGGCGTGTCCGGATGGATGCCAATGTAAGGGAGACGAAATGTTATGCATCGGTCTCTCAAATGTTCCTCCTCTCCCGTCATCTACAACTGCCATCTACCTCTCCAACTGCAAAATCTACTCTTTGAAAGCAGATGACCTTACTTCTCTAACTAATGCATTAGGGATTTCTATTGATGACACTGCTTTGAAGGAGGTTCAACCAGGCACATTTGATTCCTCCGTGAACCTAAAAGCATTAGGAGTTACTGGAACAGAATTGCAAGATCTACCAGAGGCCTTGTTCCAAAATCTTCACAAGCTTGAGACTCTGAATCTAAATAGAAACAAGCTTGTGGCCCTCCATCAAAAATGGTTCTCCCCACTCAAAGTTCTTACTGCCCTTGATCTCACTCAGAACCAACTGACCTCAATACCCATGGAAACTTTTCACCCTCTGACTGAGTTAGGGTATCTGTTGCTTGCAAGAAATTATATCAGTCAGTTACCTATTGGTGCATTCAAAGGGCTTTCTAAGCTGGAATACCTTCGACTAAATAAAAATTTGCTACAGGAAATAACTAGTGGAAGTTTTGATGACCTCGGAAACCTGAAGGAATTATCCCTACAGGACAATCGTATTACTCATCTCCAACATGACCTGTTCTCCAAGATGCCAAAACTCACAAAGCTGTTCCTCTCCAACAACCAACTGAGGACTCTTCCACAAGGACTCTTCTTACACCTTCCCATGCTTGCCCAGATCTCCTTGTATGAAAACCAGCTGGAAAGCATTGGTCCAGGTGTGTTTGGTCCTATGGCCCTGCAGGAATTGTGGCTGTATGACAACAAGCTGAGTCGTTTAGAGGATGACACCTTTAAAAATCTCACTCAGATGCGTCTCCTGGTGCTCAGCCGCAACCGGATTAAATATGTATCTACAGGAGCCTTTCGAGGCTTGGAACAGCTAGGCGAAGTATCGCTTCACACCAATCTGTTAAAAACATTGCAAGCTGGGACATTCCAAGGTCTTCCCAGCCTGGTAAACATTTCTTTGGAGCACAATTTCATCAATCATCTGCCTGTTGGTTTTCTCCAAGGCCTGAGTTACCTGGGACAGATAGACCTGAGAAATAACACTCTTGCAAACTTGCCACAGCAAGACTTAGATGCTATTTCTGTGGCAGAAGAGATACTTCTTCATCAGAACCCCTGGAGGTGTGACAAGGATATTCTGCCCCTTAGCAACTGGCTGAGAAAGCACCCATCCAAGGCCAACCAAACCCTAGTGGTGTGTGATACTCCCCACAGTCTGAGTGGGGAGATGATTACCTGGCTGGCAGAAGAGGACTTGGGGGTGCAGAGTTCCACACAGCAAATACCGCTGACCTCAACAGAGAGGAGAAAGAAACCAAACACACCACCAGTGAAAAGGAGCACTTCTTCACCTGCTGTCAAGACAACATCTTCCTCAGAGTATGAAGTCACAAGCAGCGGAAAGGGCGAGGAGGGACATGTTCCTAACCATACTTCCATCATCCTCATTGTCATCGCAGTTGTCGCCACAGTCATCTTAAGTGCCACCATCATAAGCTGTTTATACTGGAGGATGAAAAAGAAAGGACGGGGACATATAGGCCACAGGAGCAGGAACTCTGTGCTGTAAATGAGACTGCTCAACATAAACTGGATTTACACTACAGGTTACAGTGCACTATTTTGATTTAGGGCCTATATGCAATTTAAAAAAAACAAAAAAACAAATCTCATTAATGATTAACCTACACTAACGCAGTAGTATAGTCAAAATTACAGTAAATGTATGAAAATCAGTTACAGTACAGCATAAAAATAAAATATAGGCAGTGACTAAGCATGCCTTTTTGTGCCACATGACTACGTATTCTTTTGCTGATACACAAACTAGTTAAATGCGCGCCATTCGTAACCTCAAACCGTCATACATATGTAACGTTGTGAACCAAGAACCACCTGTACACAAGAGTTAACATCAGTGACAACACAGACATAAACAACAATAAATAATGAGAATATTAATTGTATCATACCATTTAGTTGCTTCTGTTGTTGTTGTTTTTTTTTTAAGGTGAGAGTGTTGTTTGGGTCCACACTGCTGTGTATACATCTTCAGTCAATGATACATCATCAATGACTCTTCTTCTTTTCCTTTCGGCTTGTCCCGTTAGGGGTCGCCACAGCGCGTCATCCTTTTCCATGAGAGCCTATCTCCTGCATCCTCCTCTCGAACACCAACTGCCATCATGTCTTCCCTCACGACATCCATCA
Source organism: Phyllopteryx taeniolatus (assembly GCF_024500385.1). Taxonomy (NCBI): domain Eukaryota; kingdom Metazoa; phylum Chordata; class Actinopteri; order Syngnathiformes; family Syngnathidae; genus Phyllopteryx; species Phyllopteryx taeniolatus. The sequence goes on along the minus strand of NC_084508.1, from coordinate 23,210,378 downwards.
ACCTTCTCTTTGGTCTTCCTCTAGCTCTCTTGCCTGGCAGCTCCATCCTCATCATCCTTCTACCAATACACTCACTATTTCTCCTCTGGACGTGTCCAAACCATTGAAGTCTGCTCTCTCTAACTTTGTCTCCAAAACATCGAACCTTGGCCGTCCCTCTGATGAGCTCATTTCTAATTTTATCCAACCTGGTCACTCCGAGAGCGAACCTCAACATCTTCATTTCCGCCACCTCCAGCTCTGCTTCCTGTTTTCTCTTCAGTGCCACTGTCTCTAATCCATACATCATGGCTGGCCTCACCACTGTTTTATAAACTTTGCCCTTCATCCTAGCAGAGACTCTTCTGTCACATAACACACCTGACACCTTCCTCCACCCGTTCCAACCTGCTTGGACCCGTTTCTTCACTTCCTGACCACACTCACCATTGCTCTGGACGGTTGACCCCAAGTATTTAAAGTCCTCTACCCTTGCCATCTCTTCTCCCTGTAGCCTCATTCTTCCCCCACCACCCTTCTCATTCATGCACATATATTCTGTTTTACTTCGGCTAATCTTCATTCCTCTTCTTTCCAGTGCATGCCTCCATCTTTCTAACTGTTCCTCCAGCATCAATGACACATTGACTATATCCAATTCTTCAGTTACATTTCTGTCCACATTTGGAAGAGGCTTGATTCTGATTGGAGGCTATCTGATTCCATGCATGTTTTTTCTTTCTTTACACTGCCATGACCCATATCAGAACAAGGACAACATGGGAAGAAAATACATCACAATCATTTGAACCATGCAATGTAAATTTTTGACTGATACTGTATGTATGGGCAATGTCAGATTTTAAACAGTAGCTTTAACTCACAGTACTACAGTACGGAAGCGTATTGCATTCACTTGGATAAAATAAAAATAAATAAAACTCCTGTCACTATCGGGACAGATCGAACTCACGCAAGAACCTGCGAACTGCAAGTGACTCTTTGCGGACTCACTAATGGCGGATTACTGCTGGGCCGGGATAGTGGTACATACGCCGGCGAAGCTGATTCTGGCGCCTCAGTTGCACACCATGCGGGTCCAGTATTTTCATCAGTCTCCTGATCGTCTCGAGTCACCACGTAGCCAGCCTGAATGTATTTTAAATGCATCATCTTGTATCCATGGAGGATACCATATCTGTCCAACTGATTCTGGACAAACATTGCTGTATCTAGCAGCTCTGAATGGGCTTTCCTCCTGAACAAACGCAAAGTCCGCAGGTGCCTGCATAATGTGGACAAACTAATAACAACACCATCTATGTGACTCAAAGACAGGAGTATCTCCCAGTGTCTTAAACCCATATCAAAATAAAACTTGATCAAACTAAATAAGCCGGTCATGTTGCTTACTACGGTGTCTGCAAAGAGTCACTTGCAGTTTGCAGGTTCTCGCGTGAGGTCGATGTGTCCCGATAACTCAGAAAAAATTAGTCAGAAAAACAGGTGGAAAAAAACATTGCCAGAGAAAAAAAAAAAAAAAAACTCAAAAAAACAGAAAAAAAATTATTCAAAAAAACAAAGCCCTCAAAAAAATACTCAGAAAAACAGGAGGTTTTTTTAATCCAAGTGAATGCAATACGCTTCCGTACTACAGTATACATACACATCCAAATGTATTATCTTAAGCGCAAGGAGAAGTGCCTCACCTCATCTGCTACGGTGGCCATGAGCTAACAGCTAGCAAAGCCTTCACCTTTTCACTTTTAACCTCTGAGTCCTAACAGTTACGAAGCACCAACATATATCACACTCTGTCACATTAACATTGAACTGTGTTCTTATATCAGAAGCTGACCTTTAAAGACTTAAACTGAAGTGTGTGGTTTCTAGAAGCTTTAGCACTATATAGGGCTGACTTTTGTTTACTTTTGCGACACTGACATCTGCTTCTGATACCTTATAAATACATGCACACCCACATGGGATAGTCACGCATTATACTACATACAACAAGACATATTTAAACTCATCTGAAACATTTGCTTTTGGTTTCATTAGCTGTCAAAGCTCATTTATCATATTTGGAAGGAGGAAATATTTCCATGTTTGGGGTAATGTTATGCACTGAAGGTATGTAAGCCGCCATAGGCGTGTATGAACCCATTTTTTGCTGTGCTGAATCACCCCTAAAGTGAATAAAAGTACTCCCAAAATTTGAGAGATCTTTAGAATTATTATTTTTTTACTGTGTGTCGTCTTTATTTAACAAGCTAGTAAAGTGTTTCAAAAATACTGTACTTGGTTGAAAAGTAATATTTTAACAACAAACAGGCAGTGCTTTATCAGACCACAGGTCCACGATACTCCCCCCCCCCCCCCCTCCAAAAAAAAGAGGCCCGATTGGTTCAGCTGGCGTTTGAGAGATGTGACCCTAAAATGCACGAGAGAGTCGAACAACACCATCGCATATAGAAAAATGTTCACACGCCGCCTCAACTCTTCTAAAGCTAAGCCATCTTTTTCATTTACCCATTGCCCGCCATGGCATACCTGTTTTATAATTCTTGTCAAGTCCAGTTTATTTGGATAGCCCTTAATCACAAAAGAGTCTCAAAGGGCTTCACAGGTTCACAGTTGTCAAAGACAGACATGTTGTGTGTGGGCGCGTGCGCTGTTTGAGTGGTAAAATGTGTCCCTACATCCCAACCATAGGCGTTTGTAGCCCATTTTTGGGGTTGAACCACCCTTTAAATGAATCCCTGCACCTCCAAACCTCTGAATCTAGAATCGCCCCTGTAGGCTGCTACAGTATACAATGACGCGTGTCAGTATTAAAACACTGAGTTTGACAAGTAGTTTTAACAATAATATATTTTTAAAAAACACATTTTTATGCATTGAAAGTAGAAATAGATATCGATGGGAATAAATTAGACTGTACTTTGATTTTTATAAATCACATGGTTCTCAAACACTGCATTCAGTTTTGCATTATTATTCAGGGAGAATGGTGAACAGGAACTGAGTTAGGTCATTAGCTGTGTTATTAATTTAGGGTCGCTGTGACAACCGGTGTGTATGTGGATGAGTAAGGATCATTCAAAAATTGCAGGACATTTTCTGTCCCCCGCCCCATGATATTTCAAATAATCCATGCACAAAATACAGATAAAATTTTTAAAAAAAGTTTCTGCTTAATGACTCTTGTGGGCAGATGGTGGCTTCTCGGCCAGGCAGCCTAATGACTCTCCTTTTTTGCATTCCAAAAGAATGATACCATACATGGTTTGGGGTATGCATCCAACTTGGCGCATAAGTAGTTGACCTTCTTCGCACCAACTCTGGCTAGCGAATCCTAACTAAGCATTGTTGCATGAGCTGATGAAGCCTGCTCGGATGAGAAACAAAATGTCTAACCAGAAGTCCAGTTGCAATCGATTCAATGCCCTGAGAATGAAATGACCTGGATGTATGAGAATATTCACAGGCACCTATCATAGCTGACTTTGGGCAAAAAGTGGAGTACACCCTGGACTGGCAGCTGGTCAATCAGAGGGCACGTATAGACAAACAACCATCCACCCAACCATTATCTGAGCGGCTTATCCTCACAAGGGTCACGGGAGCGCTGGAACCTATCCCAGCTATCATCGGGCAGGAGGCGGGGTACACTCTGAACTGGTTGCAATCCAATCGCAGGGCACACATAAACAAACAACCATTCACACTCACATTCGCACCTACGGGCAATTTAGAGTCTTCAATTAACCTAGCATGCATGTTTTTGGGATGTGGGAGGAAACCGGAGTGCCCGGAGAAAACCCACGCAGGCACGGGGAAAACATACAAACTCCACACAGGCGGGGCCGGGGATTGAACCCCGTTCCTCAGAACTGTGAGGCAGACGCTCTAACCAGACGGCCACCGGCCACCATTTACATTCATATTTACACCTATGGACAATTCAGAGTCCCTAACATGCATGTTTTTGGAATGTGGTAGGAAGCCGAAGTACCTGGACAAAACCCACACAAGCACAGGGAGAACATGCAAACTCCACACAGGAAGGCCGGGAGTGAGATTGGAACCCTGAATGTCAGAACTGTGAGTCATAATTGCTAACCACTATTCACCATACTGCCTTACAGTGCGGAATCCAGGTATCACAGAGTTGACACTAAATTAAAATGTTGTCATTGAGATTAATATTATACAGTAAACTAAAAAAGATTCTAAATAAAATGTAATTATTGCTTAATTGTAAAATCTGCTTTAAAACAGATGAAACAATGGCAAATAAATTGTTTGAAAATCAAGTGGCAACATTGTCATTCTTCTCAAGTGTTTAAATTATGCAAAAATTCACAAAAGAACATACAGTTTGTAACTTTGGAGCCACATTGCAGCCCTGTGCTGCAATTGGTTGAAGAAAAAAAAAATCCATCTCTGCCCTTATCTCATCTCACAGGGACGTGTTGGGCCACACCCTGTAGGGTCGCTGGCAACGTTGATATTGACAAAACTTCTCTGCTAGTTTGCATCTCCTCCCTGATGTAACAACCCTCTGTGGCATTTCACCACAGGAAACAATCAGGTAGGCAGTCTCCTTTGGCATTTGGCATTTGTTCTAGTAAACAGGCATGCAGAGACAGCACGTCATTCTTTTTTTCTTGTTTTCACTGTTGGACTGCTTCTTGACTGAAAAACAACCATGTGAAAAGGCGACCCACTGTTCTTCAGAAAACCAAATTGTCTTTAGTGCAATAACAGAAATCCCTCGTAGTCTGAAGCCAGACGTGACCGAAGTCTTCTTTTTGGACAGCCACATAAAAACAATACCCAAAGCAGCCTTTGTGGAAAACCCACAACTTGAAAATGTGGAGTTCATAAACACAGACACCTCTGTTATTGAGCCAGGAGCTTTTGAAGGTCTGGTCAACATGAAGCATGTTGAAATCTCCAGCACGCCGCTGACGTCCGTGCCTATAGGAGTCTTTACAGGCCTCAGTAATCTGGAGAAAATTATTCTAAAATCGAACAGGATCCGTAATCTGGAACGAGGTTTGTTTGACGGCCTTAAAAAAGTAACCGAGCTCCAGTTACATGGAAATGAGATTGCATCCATTGAAGATGGGATTTTTGATGGCCTCGAGAACCTCACGAATCTCAATCTGGCTAAAAACCGTCTCACTGCTGTGACAACCGCCTGGTTCTCTAAATTAAACAAACTGGCTAAGCTTAGGCTTCATGAAAATCAACTGACTTCCATTCCAGAGGACATTTTTCATAATTTACCAAATTTAAAAGAAATTTCTTTGCAAAGCAACAAATTAACAGAGTTATCTGCTAATCAATTTCCTTATAAAGACAAACTCACAAAGATTGTCTTGGACGACAATCTCTTGACAAATTTACCAGGAAAATTCTTTGTTGGCTTCCATAATCTCAAAACAGTGACCTTGAACAAGAACAAACTATCAAGCCTTCCACCTGTGCTTTTTGATGAAAAGATCAATATGATAGATTTAAGTTTCAGTGAAAACGAACTGAGCGAGCTTCCAAAAGCGATATTCAGTCCTTTGAGTAGACTGACCAACCTGGATCTATCCAAGAATCACTTTGCAACTATGTCAGCTGACTACTTTGAAGGACTGCACAGACTCACCGTTTTGAATCTCCAAAACAACAAGATAGACTCCTTGGGTTCAGATGTGTTTGAAAAGCTTCAATCGCTGAAAACCCTGGACATGTCCGGCAACAACCTTCAAACACTCCCTCGGAATATTTTTGAACCTGCAACACATCTCACGCATGTTTATCTAAATGACAACCCCTGGAATTGTGACTGTAACCTTCTACATCTCCATCGCTGGATAAAGGAAAACTCTATGATTGTTCAGAAGCCAGTTGTCTGTTCGTATCCAGAAGATCTTAAAGAACAAGAGATCAAGTCATTGGGAGAGGAGCAATACATCTGCCCTACCGTTGTGTTCACAACCACCGTGTTGCCTACGACGGCTCTCACAACCCTAGAACTAACCACCACCTTCACAACAACAACGTCAACCACTACTTGGCCAACCACTCCTACATCTACTATACCTTCAGCTACAACAGCTTCCACCACAATTGCATCTGAAGAAACGACGACTGACATTATAGCAACGATGCAGCAAACGACGACAGAGACTACACCAGTGGTCACAACAAGAGCAAAAGTAACAACCACACAGACAACCATTTTAATCACAACCTCACCAGTTAGCACTGTGCTGCTGACTCCACAAACAACCGCAACGATACCCACAACCATTTTAACAACAGCTACACTTACTTTCACACTGGCAGCAACCACACCCACAACAATTCTAACTACAACCTCACCAACCATCACTATGTCACCGACTCCACAAATAACCACAATACCAACAGCTTCATCCACAACCATTTTAACAACAACTGTACCCGCTACTACACCGGGAGCAACCACAGTCACGACCACTTTACCCAGCACCGCTAGAACAATTCGAATTACAACTACACAATCACCAATGACCACAAAACCACAGACCACCCACCTGACAACCCAACCGACCACTGCTGAAAGGACAACGCCCATTTCTGAACCAACAACCCCGGTCATTTTAACTTGTCCTATGCAGCCACCCCTAGAGAAGTCACCTAGTTTGTTATCATACAAGGACACAAATACAGCTCAGCAGTGCAAATCCCAGGCACTCATTTACATCGCTCTGCTGCTGGTGGAGATCTCCTGCACTTTTGTGCTGGCTAAGTTCGCTATGTCTCTTTACACCCTGCTGCAGTGCAGGAAGAGGATGCAGCAAGAGGTCAAACTCACCCGCTTCTCCTACAGCGTAGAAAAAGAATAACAAATTCCTTAGTTGCTCCGATAGATAGCTAGATTTATAACCGAGATTTCAATAGAGATTTTAATAACCTTACCCTTATACTTGGGTTTCCGTTTTCTGAAATAATAATAATAATAATAAAAGGCACAGTGGACGACTAGTTAGCACATCTGCCTCAAAGTTCTGAGGACCCAGGTTCAAATCCGGCCTTGCCTGTGTGGTGTTTGCATGTTCTCCCTGTGCCTGTGTGGGTTTTCTCCGGGTACTCCGGTTTCCTCCCACATCCCAAAAACATGCATGGTAGGTTAATTGAAGACTCTAAATTACCCATAGGTGTGAATGTTAGTGTAAATGGTTGTTTGTTTATATGTGCCCTACGATTGGCTTGCGACCAGTTCAGGGTATACAGAGTCTCTCGCCCAGAGTCAGCTGGGATAGGCTTCAGAACGCCTGTGACCCTAGGGAGGATATATATATATATATATATATATATATATATATATATATATATATATATATATATATATATATATATAAATCCATATCAAAACTAATTTGATAAAACAAGTGCATTGACCCTTTATAAGAAAACACGAGCGCTGATCAAAATTTTTGGAGCTTCAATACCGATCGATAGTACATTTTCAGTTGATGAAAACAATGACAATGAAGTACTTTTTCTGACTTTATTTCTGAAGTTACATTAAACAGACCTGTCACTCATGAGAATTTGCATCCAGTAATGCTGCAATTAGTAATCGAGTATTTTACTGACAATTCTATCGAATAATCAAGTAATTGGAGAAAATACATTTTTGTTTGGTTAAATAGCAATTGTGAATACAGAGAGAAAGATGAGACATTTCAATTAATTCGACCAATTGGTTCGCTCGTTTAGGTAATCAACAGTATTTTTCTTAAATTCAGATTGTGCATATAGCAGGAAACTGTATTTTATTCTCCTCAAATATTTCTCGTGTGGCAATCCATCCATCCATCCATCCATTTTCTGAGCCGCTTCTCCTCACTAGGGTCGCAGGGCGTGCTGGAGCCTATTCCAGCTGTCATCGGGCAGGAAGCGGGGTACACCCTGAACTGGTTGCCAGCCAATCGCAGGGCACATACAAACAAACAACCATTCGCACTCACAGTCACACCTACGGGCAATTTAGAGTCTCCAATCAATGCATGATTTTGGGATGTGGGAGGAAACCGGAGTGCCCGGAGAAAACCCACGCAGGCACGGGGAGAACATGCAAACTCCACACAGGCGGGGCCGGGGATTGAACCCGGGTCCTCAGAACTGTGAGGCTGACGCTCTAACCAGTCGTCCACCGTGCCGACCTCGAATTATAGAGGAAGAAGAATTATAATTTGTATGTGTCATGCTTTTTTTTGTTTGTTTGTTTCTCAAAATGAGTACATGCCTGATTGTTTCCATGAGGTTTCTGAAGTCGAGGAAACTCTACAATTGTCTGAAGTGCACCACTTGGCTTCTTACAGCAAGGGGAGCCAGAGACCCACGACAGTTTTACTTTGCACCCATAGAGAAATTGAGCAGAATATAAGATTATCAAACACATACCCATCTACTGCTTATGTTTCTGTACATAAAATTGCTGTGGTTTGAAGAAATTATGTGAGTATCTTCTTCCAGCCAAGGTTTTCCTTTTCATGTGCACAATATTTTATAAGGTTACATCTGGTGACAAGGTCACTGATGGTGTAGTGGTGCACTCGCCTGATTTTGGTGTGGGCAGCGTGGGATCAGTTCCCACTCAGTGACGGTGTGAATGTGAGTGCGAATGGTTGTCCGTGTCTATATGTGCCCTGCGACTGACTGGCGACCAGTTCAGGGTGTAGTCCGTCTTTCGCCCGAAGTCAGCTGGGATAGGCTCCAGTGCCCCGTGACCCTAACCAGGATAAGCGGTGTTGAAAATGGAATGGATCTGGTGATAAGTGATTGAGCGAATCAGTCAGCGAGTCAGTGCAGTATTTGCACAGCATTGACATGGCGCACTTGCATAGTGTTGTCGTGTGTAATGTTTGATTGCTAAAAAAAGGGAGGAAAAGCTGTCAAATCTCAATTATCTGCCCCTTTTTTAAGTTTGGCAACTTCTTCAGTTCCATGAGCGCCTAAAATACAATTTACAGCCACCCCATGAATCAAAATCACCAAAGAGGACCTTGAAACTAACTACAAAAATGGTAAAGAATAGGGGCGTGCAGACATTTGGAGGAGCAGGTGCTCAAAGTTAAAGGGGAGGCTGTTTTTGTTTTGAATGAAACACAATTGAGAAATTGATTTTAGAAGGTGGTCCACCTCACATTCTCTATCCACGGCATATATTTGCTTCTATCCCATCAATTAATTTGTAATTATATAGATTTAGTTTTTTACAGTGTAAAGTTAGACACATTTATGAAGCACCTTCTGCAGGACAATAAATAAAATATCTCAACAATACATGCACAACACTCTTGATCATGATTGAATTTTTTAAAAATAAAAATAAAATAAACAAAGGGCATAAGGGGCGGGACATAAATATATGTATATTTGTTGTTGTTGTTGTTGTTTTTGAAAGTTTGGTACCAACATGTACACAACTTGAGCCAGGAGAACTTTTGAGTACTGAACAATGTATACAGGTCCCACTTTTGAGGAGGTTCAATTTTCAGACAATTTGTGCTTGGCCAGTTTTTCAAGTACATGGCTGGCACAAAAACAAACAAACAAACAAAGAAAAAAAAACAGCCCCAAATCCTGCCAAACCCACATGACATCAAGTCCCATTTTTTTTTACATTTTTCCACACATTTTGTGCGTGGGGACACATTTGAGTATACACAAAATGGATGCTCATATGTGCTTCAATGAGGTGCTCTGCAATCCACGTGGCTCAAGAGCTCCAAATTAGCATGAGGGCGAGAGAGCCAATGATTGCTGTGATGACAGCACTCAAAATCTGACCAATCAGAGGAACGCATTTTGCACCGGCCGGATCTGACAGACAAATACCTTTTCTTTCTTTCTGATGCAAATGATAATTCACCAATGTGTCAGACCACTGCAGTGTAGTGCCAACGACTGGCAAGGAGCACTTCCTCATTGTCAAAAATTATATTTTTTTAGTCCTAAGTATTGGTGGCTGGTATTGGCAGCCTTTACGAATACCTGATTCCTTAAATAAGGCTGTATTGGCCCAATACTGATACCTGGTATCGGTACTCGCTCATCCGTAGTTTTAATAGCCTGAATTATGCTATGTTTTTACTACCAGTCCATGACCCACCCAAAATCAGGATTGAGCGAGATTGGGTGGGAGTGGGCCTCCAAATAAAATTTCGCTTAGGGCCCCAATTTGGTCAGGGGCAGCCCTACCTAAGTGAGAGACCTGGTAAGACCCAAAATGGAATCAAATCCCAATTTTGGAGGTTAGATTATTACTAACTTTAACTAAATAAGAAATTATGAAAAAAGGGGTACAAATAGAAAATATAGTTTTCTGAAGACACATTTTACAAAGACTGACTTGTTTTAATGGGCAGCACAGACACTTTGTTGTGTGGGTTTTCTCCCGGTACTCTGGTACTAAGGTCTGCAATTGATGGAGATCTTGGTAACAGGAGCCAGCTAGGCTATGCGAATGTATGCAGTGTTGGCGTCATGGGGGGGCCATGAGCAGGCAATGCTCCCCAAATGACTTAAAGTTTTTTTTCTGGGGGGGCATGAGCAGGCTCGACTCTGAGCCCCTCCCGGATGACTGAGCTTCTCACGCTATCTCTAAGGGAGAGCCTGGACACCCTGAGGAGGAAAGTCATTTCGGCCGCTTGTATCCACGATCTTGTTCTTTGGACCCACAGCTCGTGACCATAAGTGATAGTAGGAATGTAGATCGACCAGTAAATTGAGAGCTTTGCATTTTGGGTCAGCTCCTTCTCCACGACAGACTGATACATCACTGCAGACGCTGCACCGATCCGCCTGTCGATCTCCCGCTCCATTCTTCCCTCATTCGTAAACAAGACCCCAAGATACTTGAACTCCTCCACTTGGTGCAGAATCTCTTCCCTGACCCGGAGAGGCAGCAGTCAATAGAAAATGATAAATGTGTGAATCATTAATCTGCAGAATGGCGCGCAGTTGGGTCGAACAACATCTCAAACCGATTTGCAGAGCAAATGGCCTGTAACATTTGCCACGCTCCCAAACATTGAAGTGAAACTGATGATTGGAGGACATAGTGTCTTCTTGTAGAACAAAAGCCTGCTTGTAAAACTGAATAAATGATGTTACATATGTGTAAGCTTTTTGTTTGCAGTTGTACATTACAGCGAGTCCACCGTGATCGATGTTGACATGTTGATGAAACGTTGTCCCGAGTGACAAACCTTGACATTGACTCCATTGACTCCATGTGATTCATACTTGTCACTCAACTCGTGTTCCAAAGGAAGAAAAGATGAAGCCGCGTATTTCCTGATTCCAAGTGACCCCCGAGGTACGAACCTTGACAGGATTACGAGGCTTTCCCCAAATCAATGGTATGAACTCTCAGAAGTCAGCTAAAGGTGGCTTAAATTGACTGGCTGTCAAGACTAAACGCTGGAAAATCTAATTGGGGGGGGGTGCAGCTTCGTACACAAAATCAGTGACAAAGTTGACAGTCGGTGCCAGATGTTGTTTCTGTTCATTGGGTTTTGATGAATGTTTGAAAATATCTACAAAAACACCTCATTAGGGTTGATGCTGATGAGAAAAACAAGTTTGAAACCTGCCACATTACAACATGATCATAATCCATTTCACCAATGTTACAACAAAGTTTGATTCATATTCCAGCCATCCATATGCTGCCCTGTTATGCTGCTTTGAACATTAAATTCACCGTGTGCTATGGTGTAATGTAATGTGTTATAACTACAGTAGTTTATTGTATATGTATTTGTATTTGCTTTTATTTTACACTGCTGTCTACTGCCAGGTTGGCATTGCAAATGAGCATCTGTTCTCAACTTCCTTACTTGCATAACTAAAGAGTAATTAATTATCTTGTGCAGGGTAACTAGGAAACTAGATGGCCAAGATGCACATACCAGAATCAGCAGTACAATGTGCACTAAATTGAATAAGTGTCAGTGTGACAAATACTATCAGTTTTGGATAAAAACGTAATTAGTTTTGGAAAAGAATACGATTTAGTTCGATTTATGTTTAACGTTACAATCAAACTATATTTGATTCGTAAAGGGGTACGACTCCTCTTTTTATATTCATAAACTTAAGGAAAAGTCACGAAAACCTCTAATCAAGCTCTTTATTCTGGAAGGTTTGCTATGTGGATGAAATAAGAGTTCTAGATTACAACGGTTTATTGTTGCACTCAAACACACAAAGCACACGCAGGGAGTGGAATTTTAGAGAAAATGTTATTAAATCTAAGGGGGGAAACTACAGGGGAACGATGGAGAGGGACTGAACTACAAAGATTACAAGCAAACATAGATAAATAACAAAATGCAGGGTGAATGACTGAACTTGTGATATGAGGGTGGAATGAGAATGCGAGAGCTGAAAACCTCTGTGACTGTTTAGTAAGCTCAATTATGCACCAGTTTGTACCTAGGAAACAGCACGCTGTACTCATGTTGCGTAGAACAGAATTTAGGCAGGCGGGTAGCTCTTCCCGATGAATGGGTAAGGGTGCCGACAGGTGGATTTGAAAAAAAAAAAAAAAAAAAGGAAGGGAAAAAAAGGAATTCAAGATTGCTGGTGGCCGGAGCATTTGGCTGGTGTTGGTTGCAACATACTCAGAGCCAACTTGCGCCGCAATTCCTTCGTGACGGATCTTTTATCCATTAGCTGCCCCACACACACAAAAGTATAGTTTCGGGGCGCAGGCAGAGTGCTTCTGCGGTTCGCGCCCGTCAGCGCGGCGAGCAAGGTCCAATGCGTCTCAGCGACCTCGTGGTGAGAGGTGGGGCTCCCCGCAGAAGCAAAGACAAAAAAAAATTTAAAATTCAAATCTGTATATCATTTAAGAAGTATAATTCTCCCAAGGACTCAAATGAATGCCAACTGCCCGTGTCAACCGTTGAGCCCTTCCAGTTCCTGGGAATTACAGTTTCTCAGGACCTGAAGTATGAGATCAACATCAACTCCATCCTCAAAAAGGCTCAGCAGAGGATGTACTTCCTGCAGCTTCTGAGGAAGGACGGCCTGCCACAGGAGCTGTTGAGGCCGTTCTACACAACGGTCATCGAATCAGTCCTGTGTTCTTCCATCACAGTCTAGTTTGGTGCTGCGACAAAAAAGGACAAACTCAGACTGCAACGGACAGTCAGGACTGCTGAAAAGATTGTCGGTGCCCTGCTACCTACCCTTGAGGACTTGCATGCTGCCAGAACTAAGACAGGAGAATGCAAAATCCTCTTGGACCCTCCACATCCTGGTCACCACCTCTTCCAGCTCCTTCCCTCAGGTAGGTGCTACCGAACAATGCAAAATAAAACAAGCAGACATTCCCACAGTTTCTTCAGTCTTGTCATTAACTTCTTAAACAGTTAACTTACAATTCCATTGCAACAAGCTGCCAATTTTGTCTTGAGTTTGTTGTCACATCTCTGTCAGGCCTATTATACATTACTCGTGCACTCACTGTAGTAGTCTCGCCACGCTGCACTATTGTGTATATCTGTTGTTGACCAATACTGGCCACTCATGTGCCTGAGTAGCATCTGCAACATATGCACAATCAACATTGTCCCATATTATCGCACTACTAGTCACTTTAAACTGCATACATTTCTTGAAGTTTCTGCGGCCTTTGCACAATGGTCATTGCACGGGACTATTGATCATAGTCATTTCAAACTGGTTTAATTGCTAAAGGACTCTGTATCTTTTTGCACAATTGCCGGCATTACCACATACCTGGTAAACTTTTATTGCTCAGTGACTGTGTTTTTTTATGTCTTTGTGTCTCAAAAAGTATTCTTTGTCAATTGACAGTTGCCTGTTGTCTTTTGTCGTACTAGAGCGGCTCCAACTACCGGAGACAAATTCCATTTGTGTTTTTGACATACTTGGCAAATAAAGATGATTCTGATTCTGATTATGGACATGTAGCATGAGAATGCTTGATCAATTTTATATGAAATTCCCATTCATTCTTAAAATGCCTGTGGAAGAAGAATGGGATGCACAGAGAGAAGAAAAATGTACACCATGTGCACCACTGTACTGTAAGCCTAACTAATTATGTTGCTGTGCTGTTGTTTGGAGAGAGGTCGTAAAGGGGTTATTGGCTATCACCAGCGACAGCAAAGCACCACTGAGAGATGATCGCACACACCATCTCTGTGGCACACACAGGAATTCAGCCTGCTTTGATAGGTTTTACACAGCAGGGAAAACATAATGAGAACTCATCTTTTATATGACCCAATTGTAATCAGTTTTTGTCATGCAGGTTAAAGCTAAGAACGGCAGTGTATCATTTACTTCTAATTTTTCTTCCATGGGGAAGCACTTCATCCCGGAACACCTTGATGGCACAGTGACTTACTTGAGGATCCTGTTTGTGGGCTTCAGCTCTGCATTTGACATCGCCATCCCTGAACTCCTCTCCGCCAAGCTTCTCCAGCTCAGCATTTCTCCTGCCATCTGCCAGTAGATTTACAACTTCCTGACAGGCAGGACACAGCAGGCGAGGCTAGGGGGAACCCCCTCATCCACACGCACCGTTAACACCAGGGCCCCATAAGGACGTGTCGTCTTCTCCTTTTACACAAACGACTGCACCTCAAAGCATCCAGCTGACAAACCCCTGAAGTTTTCAGACAACACAACAGCCATCTGCCTCATCAACGACAGCAATGAGTTTGACAGGAAGTGAAGCTGCCTGGTGTCCTGGTGCAGCCATCACAACATGGAGCTAAACACGCTCAAGACTGTACAGATGATTGTGGACTTCAGGAAACATCTTTTTCATCCAAAAGTGTTCCATAGGGTTGAGGTCAGGATTGTGCAGGCCAATCAAGTTCATCATATCAGATTCTCTCATCCATGTCTTTATGGACTTTGCTTCATGCACCAGTGCACAGATATATTGGAGCAGGATTTTATTTGTATTTTATTTTTGAGTTTTAGATTTTGTCCGGTTTATAGATAAATATTGATTCCGAACTGCTTTAGATGATGTATCTGGTACATTTGCCTGCTTGTTCATTTCAGTATCTTCCTCCCCTGGCTCTCCATCCACCTTCTTAGTCGTAGTGATTTTCTATTTGTTTTTCCCATCGACCGTTTGTCAAGTAGCCTTTTGTTATTTGTAGCTATTCACATTTATGTGTGAATAGCCTCTGAAACTTGCTCCATTTGTTTTGGTTTGCTTTTTGGAATTGTCCAGTAGTATATGGAGGGGATGATGGCTGGTTAATTTCCATTAAACAGTGTTGGCCCCTAAAAACAGGATTTTAGAAAGACAAGAAATAAGGGGTGTAAATTGTTATATAATTCTTGATGCATGTCCTAGGGCAGGGGTGGCCAACTAGTCAGAGACTAAGAGCCACTTTTTTTCCTGTGTTACTGCAAAGAGCCACATACACGGGTACACATGAACATCATCTTTTAATCATGTATGCACGCATACACAGACCTCTGCTCAGCCAGATCTAATGAAAATAACCACACCAACATGATAATATCAGTAATTTTCAACAGTTAACATTGTGTCTCATACACACAAACTCTCAGTTCAAGCAAGTCCACAAACAATAAAAGAATAATTTTCAATAACATCTTTCTCTTACTATGCTGCTTAGTGAGACTTCTGGCATTCCTTATCTTGAACAATCCTCTTCAAATCTGGCTTGTATTCTG
The DNA here is from genome assembly GCF_024500385.1 of Phyllopteryx taeniolatus. Taxonomy (NCBI): domain Eukaryota; kingdom Metazoa; phylum Chordata; class Actinopteri; order Syngnathiformes; family Syngnathidae; genus Phyllopteryx; species Phyllopteryx taeniolatus. The sequence goes on along the minus strand of NC_084508.1, from coordinate 23,194,640 downwards.
TTGTTGCCACTCTAAGCAATTCTTTCAAATGAGTGTCAGTCAGAAGAGATCGATGCTTTGATTTCACATGTTTCAGGGTAGAAAACACAGACTCGCAGACGTACGTTGACCCAAACATGGACAGTATCTTAAGCGCAGCTCGTTTGATGTTGGGGTATTTTTCAATTGGCACACTTTTCCAGAACTCAACGGTCCCTTCCCTTAAAACAGTTTTCAGTTGATCCTCCTCACAAAGGTCGATCATCTCCAACTAAGCCGCAGCCTCATCTGTGACGAGCGGGGCTTTCAAACAGTCTGGCTTCCAAGCCATCTGATATGATGCAAGCGTTACGGTCTCTGAGTGTTTTGTAATTTTTTTGAAAAACTGCACCTGCTTTTCAAAGCGACCAACTTGTTCTTGCGAAGTTCAGTCCCTTTTGGAAATTCCTGTTCGATGTTAGGGTGGAGTGAGCTGAAGATTTGAAGCTTTGAAATGCGCTAATGCTGCGTGACATATAAGGCAGATCGGCTTGCCATTACGTTTAACAAAAAAATATAAACTCTCCCACTCTGGCAAAAACCTCCTGTGTTCTTCTTCATATTTTCGTTTGGATGTGCTTTTTTTCCCTGCCATTTCAAGAGGTAACTTGTCGGAAATTGTTTACAACACAAATGATGTCACACCAAAGATTCTCTCGTCGCTCGTTTGACGTCACTCAAACAGGCTTACATGGTCAGTGTGCCATCTAGCTGTAGGGGAGTGAATGACAGCGCCAGCCAAGAATTTTTGACGCATGTCATGTTACAGCTCCTGAAGAGCCGCATGAAACTAGTTAAAGAGCCGCATGAGGCTCGCGAGCCGCGGGTTGGCCACCCCTGTCCTAGGGCATATTGATAAGGATTTTACATGGTGCCCTGTGGTAGGGACCCATTTTTAAGGGAGATTAGCTCAAATGCTAACATGCTAACAGTTAGTATGCTAATATATAGCAAGATGTCAGTCTGAGTATAGAAAGCGCTAAGGCAGATTGATAGGGATTTTACATTTTGCCCTGCAGGAGATTAGCTCAAATGCTAACAGTTGGTATGCAAACATATAGCAATATGTCAGTCTGAGTAGAGAAAGTGCTAAAGCAGATTGATAAGGATTTTACATTTTGCTCTGCGGTAGGGAACCATTTTTAAGGAGATTAGCTCAAACACTAACATGCTAACAGGACAAGAAATAAAGCATGTCACAGACATATTAAGACACCTGGGAAGTAGTTTAGCATTATTTTAGAATATGATTATTATGACATTAAACATGCTTATTCATCAAATGTGTGTCTTAAATCAGCAGAAGCGTGGACAACTGATCGATACAATGACTCAGTGGAGCTGGACCTTCAGTGGGGCCTTACCCTACCAAATCCACCTCTTAATAACACCACTATCATATTGAAAATACAGAATCCACAATTCTGTAACCCCCCCCCCCCCACACACACACACACATGCACAAACAAACGCACTTATGAAGAGCATGAAACTGTGCCACATGCCACATTATGCCAAATTACTAGCTTCATACGAAATCCCAACTTTGCCTTCTCTCGCTCCGACTCAACGCATTAAACGCTCACACGCTCATTAATTTGAGCCCAGCGACCACACACGATTTCCTCTTTTCCATTTCCATACGACTTATTTTCTTTCTTTCGTTTACCCTTAGTGTTATTTGCTTGTTGTAGTTTGTAGTTGTGTGTTTCATTAAATATACCATAAAATTCCACTCGTGGTCGTCTTTTGTGTGTGTTCTGAATTTGAGTAAACCTCTGTAACCTAGAACTCAAAATGCCGTAGAGTGTAGAGATCATGAGACTGATTTAAAAAGGTTTGTCGTCATTTTGCCTAAAGTTAAACTTGAAAATTTGACGTGCTGCCCTTTTTGAGACATTAGTTTGATTTTAACAATCAAATCAAATTTACGATAAACCGGAAGTAACGCAAACGTCGCTCCCGGTATATTACTTTAACCTAAGTTAATTACAAGTCTTATTTCATACATAATCGCTACAAAATGATACTATGCAGTACAGTAAAGCAAATCCCATGATGTTTTGGAAAGTTCTTAGATCTTCGCCATCGAAAGAAATGGATATGCATGCCCTTCTTTGCTAAATCACAGTCAAAGTCAGTCAGACAGCATCGAATGTATTGTCACTGAAAATGTACCTTGTTGTACGTGTAAAACAGATGAAATTGCAGTGAGAATGTATGAGATGACATCACATTCAGAGAGTTTTAATTAGAGCGGTGAGGAGCAGCAGCTTGAGAGGTTACGAATGTTCTGAGTGTCATTTTGATGAATTCCTCTCTTAGTTTAGTATCAGATCAAACATTTCCAAAATTGGAAGATTCCCCTTTGACTAGCTGTAGTAAAACAGCATACTAGAGGTTCAATTATGGTGCTTTAGTTTTGGTGCACAAGCTCATGATGTTCAGTCTTGGAAAAACAAAAACATGTCTGGAGAGATTAATCCATGCTGTTTTATACATCATTGTTAAGCAAGACGCTTTAATCAAACTCTGACGTGGAGTTGGATCCCTGCAGACACTGATACTACATTGAAAGGTCCTCGTGGCACTAAATCATTCAAACTATCTGTCAACCTATCGCCAACTCAGCTTTCAGATACACTTGAGCTATGTGTTCAGGACATCTCACGGGTAAAGTGAGGTCAGGCCTGGCTGTCCATCAAATACACAGCAAGTGAGATCAAATAAACATTCACTCTTAAAATGAAACCTTTGGTAGGTGATTTCCTTAAGTGGGGTACACATAAGGATAATTGGGTCAAATTTGAGCATTTTCAGCCTTTCCAATCAAAGTCAAGAAAGCTCTGATTATTCAATGTCTCGAAAAGATTATCCTGCCCAATTATCTTGTTGTGTGGGGTACATTATGAGTCGAAAATGGGGAATTGATAAGAATTCAGCGGTTCCGATTCCATTATCAATACTGCTTATCGATCTGATGCATTATCGATTCTCATTGGGTGAGGGTTTGAAATAATACAAATGATATTATCATATACCATTATATCATATGATAATACAAATACTGTTTCTGCATACTGCTCTGCGACGCGGACAAAATTGTATATCCCACTATAAACAAAGCAAAGCAGATTTATTTATATACACATTTCCTAAACAAGGTAACTCAACGTGCTTTACATGTTTGAAAGCATTTAAATACAAAGAAAAAAAACAGCTTATAAACATTTAAAACAAATGGGAGGGGGGGGTGGGGGGGGGGAGGAAAAACGTGTGGTGGTTGTCACTGGTGCTCGGGAGAGGACATTCATTCAAGGATTCCTTGAGGTATGTTCATGTACTTTTAATATGATATTAAACCAAATGTTATGTAGCCCAGCAAGCTAGTGCTAGCACTAACGGGTCCTACGTAAACATCTTGGCGTTCTGTCGAGTCATGCTCTAAAACCTTGGTAAACATTGTGTCACCTATGGGGAGTAGCTGGACCCAAGAGCAGGCGGAGGCAGATGTAAAATGATGAACAGTTTATTGAGTAAAGGTTATGGAAGTGGTCCTGGGTGCGTTGGCAGGCAGTGGAATGGACAGGTGGCAGGCAGTGGGGAGGACAGGCAGCTGGCTTGGTGGCAGGAGTGATGTGGATCAGGAACACGGGAACACTGAGAACAAGGAAAGACAGGAGTCAAAAAAAGGGAACAAAGAATAGTGTGGCTTACGTGGAGGTAAATGGGCCGTGGTACCGCTGGAACTAACTGCAACACTTTTGCAATGATTTCCTGGAACAGGCAGGCTTATATACCAGTGGCGATGAGGCTGATTGGAGACAGGTGCTGAAAACAGAGAGGGGAGTCGGGAGAGAGAGAGGATGCAAAGCGCCCTCCCGGCTCCTATAATGGAACTGCAGGTCAGTATATGACATATTGGTTTGTGCGCATGAATAAATGTTGACAACGGCAAGCACGGGAGGCGATGCGCCGGTCACAATACGCAATCCTATTGGTCGACGTCAAGGTGAGTTGTTGTTGGTATGTCACACTACACGGAAGATATGTAAAAAATTCAAACGTTAGACTTTTCATTTTGTTGGTCGTGGATTATGTCACACTACAAGAAGTTTTGTCGTGCCTGACAAAATATTGGGGCTAAAATCCTGTAGTCTAATCCAGGCATTACTCATAGTTTGTTGAATGTGTGTCTTATTTAATTCTCGCGTTATACTGTATGCATGTTGCACTTTCTTTTTTTTTTTTCATGAAACCCTGACTGAGGGTTGTGTGCAATAGAAAGACATGCCGGTCAGTCCTGCTGCATGTTACGATAAGCGTTATTTGACCTACTTCTTCTGCAAGAGTTCCAGTTTACCTTGTGTAAGTCATCAATACCACATTAAATTGAAACATTGATTTTATATTGTGTATAAGTTAGTGTAATTCCAAAACCCTATGAAATATCTAACAGTGTAGTGTCGCTGATGCACCCCTGTACATGAACAATTGCACAAGTAGACACCCAGAACAGTGAGCTTGTATAGGTGTTTGATGCTGTGTATTCAGTATATTGTACATTATTGCATTTCTGAAACCATAAAAAGATAGAAAGATAAGATAAGTTAAGTAAGAAGCAGGTTGCTAAAGAGAGTGGTTGTTGGTAAGAATAAAAGCGAGAGTGTGGATATTTGAAAAGAGGCTCGCTGGCTCAATTCATTGGCTCGTACATAGTGTGTACATACGTTCGTGTCCGTTCTGGTCACAAGATTCACTTTTTCAAACACAGGCACATTATAAATTACGAATATAGTGAAGTATTGATGTAAAACACAATATTTGATGCTTTATATACTATTTATATGGATCGCTAAACCCGGAAATGTCTTTTCTGCATGAGGGAAAGCTTATCTGTGTTTTGATTGACTCTAAACGACGTTAAGATGGCGATTATCGCAGCAAAACCAGTGTCAGACTGATCGGCCACTCATGAAAACAGTCGCCAAACCACGCACCCTGCGGGACAGTTCAGTTGGGTTCAGCGGCGGCGCTTGGTGTGCGACAGCCTTTAGTTGCCATGATTGTGAAAGTGACAAGTCACTGCGCCTAAAGAAACGCCGACATCTGCCAGCCACTCATATGCCAGTGACGTCACAGCCCTCCTTGGCCTGCATTTTACAACCAGGTCGGAGGAGGTTCTAGGGAACGGTGCCATGGTCAATGCCCAGCCTCGAAGAAGTGTATTGGAAAAGCGACCACACAGCGCGGGACCAGGCTGGTTGGGGGAAGAACCGGTACAATGGAAAAGGGGCATTACTGTACCAAACGTGACCATATCCTTAAAACCAAGGTACATGCTGAAGCACGATTTCTTTGTTACAATTACAGGAAAAAACAACAACAAAAAGTTACAACAAGAGTTTGAAGGGGTGCCACCAGGTGAATGCAAGCTGAAACTGGCATTGTTCCTCAGCACCACAAAACACACACGCACCCACCCACGCACACACACACACGTAGCCATTATGGTAAGTACCAATCGACAGATTGCAATTTCTAGTCAGTAGGGAATGTTTACTGATACGCCGCCTGACCTGTTGCTGAAGACACTGGTTGCATGGAAATAAGTCTGAATAATGAACATATGAACAATGTGTTTAATGAGAACGTGGACGCAGTTAGCACTCATTTTTCCATTGTCATATCACGATGCTTCACAAAATGCACAATCTTTCTGAAAAGGCCATGTCACATAATTTTTAAACATCGGGTCCCATTTTGGCCAGGAGATGAGACATGACAAAATTGAAATCTTAATTTTTAATCACAGGCTTTGTCAGGCAGACATGCAGTCTAAATTTGCCTATTAATGGCCTTACCAAATGTGCCCTCCCTGTCTATTTTGGACTCTTACATTCATTCATCATTTTCACCCTGTACTATTTGTGTTCGCCGATGTTCACAGATTTGTCTCAGAAAATCTATTACACTAATCTATTACACCTGCCATCTAAATGAATTGAATGATGTGGTGGTGTGTCATGAATACACAAACCATATTGCCAATATGCTTATTTGCAAGTGGCATGCCTAATCATCAGGCATTTATCATGATTATCATGAATCACGCCTCTTGTGACTCTTCAAGTGTCACAGGTAATTAAATGGAGCCAGGGCATCATTATGTACAACTAATTCACATGGACATGACATAGCTAAGCCACATTTTCCTCATGTTGAAATGAGAAGCATTCGTCAACATGTCGATAATGAGCTTCTTTACAAGGCTTTACTCTTAGAACATTGCACAGCCATGGATGTACCTGCAGGAGGTAATATAATGAAACAACTCAGAGACTTCCTAATACAACGCCAGCTGGTAAAAACAGAGAATAGTTTAGCTCCTCTATACTTGAATTGTGGAATTACAACCGACTTTGCAAACCTCACTAAGGTTCTTTCTTCATTTTTAAATTGAATTCAAAATGGTGAGAAAGTGAAGCAACGCAAAAATGTAGTGTTTTTAGCACTTACACTGCTTTCTTGACGCACCTTGTTATTTAGATCATCACCACCAAACTTAAGGTGGGCCTGTACAAGTGCCTTTTTGAGCAGGCGGGCGGCAACATTTCAGTCAGTTACACCGAAGTGTGGTACCAGTGTGTTCTTGGTGACTGATTTCCCATTGGCTTTCAGATCTTTAACACCTTCCTGCCATGTTTTTTGAGGCTGCTCTCTTTATTGTTTCCCATGATTCTTTCCCTCAAATAGCAATTTTTAAACTATATCAAAAGTGTTCTCAAAGTGATGCAACACAGAGAGTCTTTTATTAAGAGGCGGCGGAACCAACTGCGCCACCAGCTGTTTCTAGGGTAATATGACTCATTTTGATACAGCAGCACCTCCACATGCACATTAACAGTATGCATTTTTCTCTGGCGCAAACCAGCCCCTGATAGTGAGTACAAAGAATAGAGCTTGGACTTTTATTTGAAATGCAATGTACTAATTGTAAAACACATGAATAGAAAATGAGTTTTGTAAATACTTTGAATACTAATATGTGAATTCCTCTTTTTGCTCTTCTCTCTGTGTCCTACAAAGGAGTAAAACTATCAATCGGCTTCTAGTTAGTAAGCTATTCAGTAGCACCTTGGCTTTAATATCATCACTTGCACATGACACAATTTATTTCTCTCACTCCATTTCAAACAGAGGAAAATGGTACTGTCTCTGAACACCTGAAACATTTCCTACCTAGAAAAAACATCAGCTAGCTGCTTACCTACTTACATGAACAGTGACCTATGCTGAAATGCAACAAAAAATGAGGACTGGTAATGATTATAGTGGGTTTTTATTGAGTGAAGAAATATGCAGTATTGTATTGCTCTGTGCAGGTAAAGCACTCAAAGCTCAGTCGGGGAGAGGTGGGAGGGATCAGGTGGAGCAAACCATTTTTGAGGCAATAGGGGGATGCTATATTTTTGTCATCAAAATATTGTGTTTCAACCAAGGATGTATGGTTGTACACTTTTATAGGTTGTTTATAAAGGACATACAGTTGAAACATTTTGTCTTTCAAATTTTAGGGATGCTGGGAATCCTATTAGGGGTGCTTCAGCACCCCCAAAATAGGCTAGAAACACCTATGTCATCAAGGTTATGTGTATTTTGTATTTGATCATGATTTCCCTCTTTGTTGGAAGTGCCCCCTGAGTACAGTTAAGTTGTTCTCGCTGCTTTTACTGCAAATGTATTTGAAAGAGATTTCCTTTCAGTCCACTTAGGGTCTGAAGAGGCCTCAGAAAATGTAAGGTCTTCAATTAACCTGAGAAACGTGTTTTCTGAATGTGGGACGAAGCCAGAGTACCTGAAGAAAAGCCACGCCAGCAAGGGGAGAACATGCAAACTCCACACAGGAAAGCCAGAGCCCATTTGAACCCCACAACCTCAGAAGTGTGAGGCTGATGCGCTATCGACTCATCCACGGTTCCACAGGACTAATTTGTTCCACAAAAAAAATGGTATTAATTCATTCCCAAGAGTCTATTAATTTCACACGTCTCTCCTGGCTGCACTGCTTCTGTCACATACGTGGTTAGGGCGAAGGCGAGGAACGCAAGGCAAGAACATGGTGGACCCAATTGCAGGGAAGCAGGGAGGCAAGGCAGGAGTCTCAAAATAATAATATTTAATCACAATGATAAAAACAAAGGAAAACAAAGATCATGAAAAAGTCTAAATGCTAAATTAACAAAGTCCAAAATCTAAACACAAAGTAACAAAGAAACACTTGAGTGAACCCAAAACAAGACATGACTGGTGAAATACCTGAGCGACAATGACCCGACGAGAACTGAAAGAAACCAGGGAACTAAATACAAACAAATTGACGAGACAACGAGGAACACCTGGACAAGACGAGTAGTTAGAGAGCTGATTGGTCGACACAAAGTAGACGAGAACAGGTGGACACAACAACCTAATGAGCACACGACAAACATGGAACACAGGAAAACATTGAACAAAACTAAACAACCCAAACCAAAACACAGACCATGACAGTACCCCCCCTCTAAAGGAACGGATCCCAGACGTTCCCCAAACAACAACCAAAAAGTCACCAACCCAGGGTGGGCGGAAGGGGGCCTGGAGGAGGGTACAGAGTCCACCCCTCAGGTCAGTCTGGTGGCCATCCAGGCCACCCGAGGTGAGGTGCTTGGCTGAGCGGTTCAGGAGGTCGTCCAGGACGCCAAGCACCAGGGTCTTTACAGGGCCATTCAGGCGGACGGCCACGGTGCCGAACCCAATGGTAATGCAGGGGCCAGACAATAGGGTCGGGTGGCGGCCGCTCGACGAGCGCTGCCGAGGAGCCGGAACGGGAGCCTGCCGCAGCTGCCGAGGAGCCGGAACGGGAGCCTGCCGCAGCTGCCGAGGAGCCGGAACGGGGCCTGCAGTCGCTTCCTCAGCCTGCCGCCATTGAGGTTTGGGAGTAGAGGGTACGGGAGTGGCAGAGTGCACAAGGTCTCGGGAAGGTGAACTTGGAAAAATGGAAAAACCCAATGGTAATGCAGGGGCCAGGCAATAGGGGCGGGAGCCTGCGGCCGCTGGACGGGGGGAGCCGGGGCGGGAGCCTGCGGCCGCTGGACGGGGGGAGCCGGGGCGGGAGCCTGCGGCCGCTGGACGGGGGGAGCCGGGGCGGGAGCCTGCGGCCGCTGGACGGGGGGAGCCGGGGCGGGAGCCTGCGGCCGCTGGACGGGGGGAGCCGGGGCGGGAGCCTGCGGCCGCTGGACGGGGGGAGCCGGGGCGGGAGCCTGCGGCCGCTGGACGGGGGGAGCCGGGGCGGGAGCCTGCGGCCGCTAGCCGGGGCGGGAGCCGGGGCGGGAGCCGGGGCGGGAGCCGGGGCGGGAGCCTGCGGCCGCTGGACGGGGGAGCCGGGGCGGGAGCCTGCGGCCGCTGGACGGGGGGAGCCGGGGCGGGAGCCTGCCGCAGCTGCCGAGAGGAGCCGGAACGGGAGCCTGCCGCAGCTGCCGAGAGGAGCCGGAACGGGAGCCTGCAGTCGCTTCCTCAGCCTGCCGCCATTGAGGTTTGGGAGTAGAGGGTACGGGAGTGGCAGAGTGCACAAGGTCTCGGGAAGGTGAACTTGGAAAAATGGCTGGTACTGAACATGGTGGCAGGTTTGACTTGACTTAATTGGAGCCGTGGAAAAACCTGTGAGAACAGGTGAAAAATTAAGTGACTTGTGAACAGGGGTAAAAAAACGAGGGGGCAAAATTTGACCTTTACTTGGGCGCCTCCGTTGGCCACCACGCGGCGGTCCCGGGTAGATGGCCAAACGGGTGCCCAAGAAAAGGTCCGAGGGAAAGGATTTGGACTCATTGGGGTTGGAAACGGGGAGACGTGACAAAAACCTTACGAGGACGGGATAAACTTGGGAAGGAACCAGAAAAATCTAAATCTGTGTCAGAGTCAGAATCAGACAGGAGGTTAACTAAATCAGGGCCATCTTCACAATCAGAAAAATCAGAATCTAAAGAAACATGTGGCTGTAAAATAGTAGGGCATGGTGAATAACTAGGACAAGTGGGGGGACCCGATGAAAAGGACAGAAAAGACTGAACGATAGGGCTTACTGAAGGAGAGTAGGTATGGATGGCAGGCTGAGGACGGTGGGAGGCAGTTTGGTGGTGTCCAGGGTGACGCCATGTTCTTCCCGCTGGGTCCTGTTCTGGTAGGTTCATTCTGTCACGTACATGGTTAGGGCGAAGGCGAGGAACGCAAGGAAAGAACATGGTGGACCCAATTGCAGGGAAGCAGGGAGGCAAGGCAGGAGTGCGGGAATCTCAAAATAATAATATTTAATTCCAAAAACAAAGGAAAACAAAGATCATGAAAAAGTCTAAATGCTAAATTAACAAAGTCCAAAATCTAAACACAAAGTAACAAAGAAACACTTGAGTGAACCCAAAACAAGAAACAAGACATGACTAGTGAAATACCTGAGCGACAATCACATGGCAAGACATGTGACAACGACAATGAACCGACGAGAACTGAAAGAAACCAGGGAACTAAATACAAACAAATTGATGAGACAACGAGGGACACCTGGACAAGACGAGTGGATAGAGAGAGCTGATTGGTCGACACAAAGTAGACGAGAACAGGTGGACACAACAACCTAATGAGCACACGACAAACATGGAACACAGGAAAACATTGAACAAAACTAAACACAACCCAAACCAAAACACAGACCATGACAGCTTCATAAGTACGTGTATGGGGATGTTAAATTTATTTTGTCCAATCAGATTGAAAAGAAAACCAGTATATTGCTTTACAAAGTTTTGGGATAATTTGACAAAATAGAGCACTATTAAGAGCACTTTTTTTTTTTTTTTTTTTTTGTGGAGGCTGGAACGGATTAGTTTCATTTCAATTCAGTGGGGAAAACTGATTTGATATACAAGTGCACCCAGTTCGGTCGCTGAGCGAATTAAACTCGTAAGTCAAAGCAGGGCTCGAGGCGCTCGCTGCGAGCTACGCCAGCACGGAGGGAGGCGCCCGCGCCCGCGCCCGCGCCCGCGTCCGCCCACCCACCGGCCACCGGGCCGAACGAGGAAGACGAGCGCGCTATAAGGAGAGAGGCGCCCTCGGGAGACCCCAAATGCGATGATGACGAAGAGGAGGGGAGAGAGGGAGGGAGGGAGTGAGGGAGGGAGCAAGCGGGATGAACGAGACTTGTTTTAGTCCCGTTGAGGCTGCGGAGTGAGGGACGACCCGGCCGGCCGGCGAGTTTCAAGTGGCCGGGCGGAGCTGCTGTGCACAGTGAGCACCTGAGCGCTCTGTTTACTGCCTCTGCACCCTCCTCATCCTCTCACTTGACCACAGCCGTTCAATGTCACCACTTCTACTTTGACTTTGAGCCTCGACAAGTCTGGAACAAGTCCCGGCAGCCACTGACGGAGACATCTGCGACGCCTCAATATGTACCAGGGGCATTTACAGGTAAGAGCCGCTTTTATCACTACTATTGTTATTGCTATCATGGTCTGGTTCATATTCATTTTGAAATCTGATGTGGGCGGTGTATAATGTTCTGCTGAGAGCACATAAGTCATCTTCTGTAGTCATGTATAGAGGGGGTCTTCGGCTTACGAGGAAGTTCCGAACATGTACGTAAATCGGAATGCGATGTAGTCTATCACTAACGTCATAATTACAGTTGATATTTTCTGTAACAAACACTTCTAGGTCACCAACATAAAACCGACCCGTTCGTAAACCCGAAACCGCCCATGTTGGTACTGTCGTAAACTGAGGAGCCCTGTACATGTTTATGCTTTTAATCCATCACTGGAGCCAAATTTATTGTGGATGGAGGAAACTGAAAGACACACGCACACACGCGCACGCGCGCGCACACGCACGCACACGCGGAGCATGCAGGTGCATCGCACATGTAAACAGCTCTGCCAAGGGGGAATTACACTTCATGATTTTTTCCAACATGCGCGCTCCTCTTGTGACGTCACCCAATCGGACATCAATCTGCAGAAAACAGAATAATTAGTGTTACATCACCAGTGCAGACTGAATATGTGTACTTACTGTAGGTCACCCCCTCAGGGGAAAAAATGCAGTATTTTAACCTATTTTCATGTCATATATATATATATATATATATCGTTTTCTTAAAATCCAGCTTCTGGTGGTATGTTCTCCATTTTCGATGCAAGTTTGCAAACTGAAAGAGATACTTTGCACTCTCATTACATAATAAAACACTCCAGAGTCAGTAGTCAAGAGCATTAAAGACCAAACTTAAATTTTTCATGATGTATTACTCAAGCATGCGGTATTCATTGAAAATGCATGAAAAGGCGGTCGACAACTCTTGTCTGATTTTGCAGTGTTATATGTTACGGCACACTGAAAAGCCTGTTTTGTGATGGGAAGTAATCAAATGCTGTGCATATCCATATGATGTTTTGATTTTATTTTGATGTTTTCATGCCAGTGCTCTGATATTTTCTGCCATTAAGATAAGGTGCAACTTGCAAATTCTTCAAATGCAAAGCAGCAGCTACATTTGATGGGATAGATCTTTTTTCATAATGATTGAAAGCACAGTTGAGGCTTTCAATTTGATGCCATCATCACTGTTCCCTTGGACGACTAACCTGTGTATAAATATGAGGGATGGACATTATAATAATAATAATAAAACAAACTCAATTCTGTGGAATTGATTGTTGAGTAATTCCATTTTTAAGCAAATGGGGTAAAAGGGAGTGTGCACCGCTGTTGGTTTAGTCTCAACTAGTTTGCTGTCTTAGGATGTGACATTGGCTATGGGAAGTGGAGCTACACTCTGGGCACCATTATTGAGCTCAAGAAGACACTGGCATGAAAACAAAAGCTGTGAACAATCACAAAAAGATTGTACTATCACTTAGATAACATTTTACAGGCGGTCTCGGTTTAGTTCCGTTCCAATAACAGCGACATAACCTCCACATAGTCTCCACCCATCCATCCATCCACCCATCCATCCAATTTCTGTACCGCTTATCCTCACAAGGGTCACGGGCATGCTGGAGCCTATCCCAGCTATCTTCGGGCAAGAGGCGGGGTACACCCTGAACTGGTCGCCAGCCAATTGCAGTCTTCATCACTAACCTATGCTAACACAGTAGTCATAATAACAGTAAATATTTGTATAAAAAAACACTTCTACGACATAAATAAATAGGTCTGACTTCGGTGCAGGCCTTGGGGTTTAATTTGCACTCAGTCGCAGTGTGAATGTGAGTGTGAAAGATTGTGTGTCTCTATATGTGCCCTGTGATTGATGGGATTGGATAGCGACCAGTCCAGGTAGGTTGTAGTCTGCCTTTTGCCCAAAGTCAGATGGAATAGGCTCTAGTTTACCGCAACCCTGAACAGGATAAACGGTCTAGATGGATGGATAAATGAATGAATAACTGATTAAACAAATAATGGAATAACAGTAACAAAAAAGAATGATGTGGTTGCATAAAAAAAGTTAATTATTATTTGCTAAAAACAATAAAGTTGATCAGTTTGAACATTAAATACTTTGCCTTTGCAGTGTATTCAATTAAATATAGGTCGAACATGATTTGCAAATCATTGTATTCTGTTTTTCTTTATGTTTAACGCAACGTCCCAACTTTATTGCAATTGGGGTTGTAATTCTGAATCTCTGCTCAATGATGGAGGATGCTTACGTAAACTGTACACAATTATGGTTGCAGTGTCCCTGTGACTCCGCACATACAATACCAAGTGGATCGAATGTCTTGCCGTGAGTCGGGTTTCATGAACGATGCAAAATTCTTGTTTGACTCGTGGCGACTTGGCAGCTAAACAATAGAACTCTGAGCAGAGCTTGCTCGGAAAACAATTCTAGACTGCAGTCTTCTATTTCTCTCATCCTTCTTCTGGTGTAAAAGTATCCCAGACAAGTGTGACAGCATGCCTGTACTGTATTAACTGTTAAAAACAACAACAACAACACAGCAGTAAGAACATTTCAGGCAATCTGCAGTAGACAATATCACATTTAAGAGTGTGCCATCCATCACTCTTTGACAAATTCAGGATAACTTTAATATACTATACTATGCTGCAGCTAATGGTGTCTTGAAATGAACGTTTGTAACCAGCTATGACAGTTAGCGTGTCTACAACTGATGAAATAAATTCCATAAACTCACAGGTAACTAGCTAACTAGCATGGCTAACATCCGTTTATTTCTGCTCTGATGTTACAGAGACGGAAGTACTAATTTAGGGAGAAATTAGTACCGATACTGTTACTGTTGTATAGACTTTACAACGATCTGATCGGCTTGATCGGTATCGGCCGATAATTAGCATTTTATTCTGATTGGCTGATTGGCTTTAATGTCATAATTCGCCAATCCGATCAATGACGTCATTGATCAGCTCCGTAAAAGACATTACTCCGCGTTGCCATTGTCCATCAATCCATTCTCTTCCGTTTATCTGAGGTCGGGTCGCGGGGGCAGTAGTTTTAGCAGGGAGGCCCAGACTTCCCTTTCCCCAGCCACTTCATCCAGCTCTTCCGAGGGGATCTCGAGGTGTTACCTGGCCAGCCGAGCGACGTAGTCTCTCCAGTGTGTCCTGGATCGTCCCCGGGATCTCCTCCCAGTGGGACGTGCCCGGAACACCTCACCGGGGAAGCGTCTAGGAGGCATCCTAATCAGATGCCCAAGCCACCTCATCTGGCTTCTCTCAATGAAGAGGAGCAGTGGCTTTACTCTGAGCACCTCCCGGATGACCGAGTTTCTCACCCTCTCTCTAAGGGAGAGCCTGGACACCCTGCGGAGGAAACTCATTTCATCCGCTTGTAACCGGCATCTTATTCTTTCGGTCACGACCCACAGCTCTTGACCATAGGTGAGTGTAGGAACGTAGATCGACCGGTAAATTGAGAGCTTTGCCTTTCGGCTTAGCTCCATCTACAGCACAACGGACCGATACAAAGTCTGCATCGCAGCAGACGCTCCACCGATCCGCCTGTCGATCTCCCGTTCCATTCTTCCATCGCTCGTGAACAAGACCCCAAGATACTTGAACTCCTCCACTTGGGGCAGGTTCTCATCCCCGACCTGGAGAGGGCACTCCACCCTTTTCCGACTGAGGACCATGGTCTCAGATTTGGAGGTGCTGATTTTCACCACTCCAGTGAGAGTTGGAGATCATGGCTTGATGAAGCCATATTGTATCCCGATACCACCGCATCCCGTTTTTTACGATCGCTGGGCTTTCTTTTGTCAACTCAAATGCAACCGGATAGACTTGTTACCATGGCGACGACAACAACAATGGATCGCGCAGAGTGTATTATAAGAACAAAATGGGGAAAAACATGTGGTGGTGGTCACCGGTGCTCGGGAGAGGACTTTCATTCAAGGATTGCTTGAGGTACTTTTAACATGATACGGCTCGTAAGCAGGCAACAAAATGTGTAACTTAGCAAGCTAGTGCTAGCACTAACGGTTGTACGTAAACATGCCGGCGTTTTGTCGACTCAGGCTCTAAAGTTTCGGTGTGTGTGAAGTAATTTAATTACAATAAAGTAATTTAATTACAGTAAGTTAGAACCCATTATTTCTGTCATGTTTTAACGTTGGTTTGACCTGACTGATTAGAATACAAGACCTGACAAGAGAATACTTTTGAAGATACTCAGTATACCGTACACAAGTATATCCAGTAAATGAACAAGTCATTTCAATAGACACATTGCTCCGTCTTGTGATCAGATCGGTGATCGTTTTTTTAAACTCACTGATCGATGATTTGTGATCTGCCCCAAAAATTCTGATCGTGTAAAGCCTACTGTTGTACTACAATGAGATTTTATTTAGAAAAAAAAATCATTTTTTATTTTCTTCTTTACACTTAATGTACATACAGAGCGTGTTAATGGAAGAAGGTTTTTATTTAAACAAAAAATAAAAAATAATATATTTTAGAGCTGCAGTTACAATACAGTGATACTGTAAAATATTTTTTAATATAATATAATAATATAACAATATTTTGTATATATTTATGTAAAATATTTTTGTTCACGTTATCATACCGTCAGAATATGAAACTGGCCCTTGGTTAATCTGTAGTACTTTTGTAGTTTAGGATATACTCGACCGCATTGTCATTCCACATCTCACATTCCCAAAATCCTGACATTACTGATTGCGGTCTAATTTTTGTTATGGTTTTCCTCCTCCACGCTTTATATTTATACTAAATGTAATTACGGGAGTGGTTCTATTATGGGCACAAACTAGATCTTGGATTAATGGAAGAGATACGACAAGGCCTTTGGTTGTTTGCTCTGTTAAGCACAACGTGATTACGTAATTTGATTATCATAATGTATAGGAAGTCCCCTCAGAGAAGATCTGTGTAGAGTTTATTGCTGATCAGAAGTGGATCAGTCTGTAAAGACTGTAGGCAATGTGTGTTGTTTAAAAAAATGTAAATGGGGAAATGTACATGACACAAAGATTCATCCATCAGGAAGAAATGGGCACTTACTGGTTTTGAAAATGTCAAAAAGACATACAAGTAGATAGTCTTCGGTAGTTAAAACTGAATGTTAACTAGGACGAGATTTTTTCGACTTACGTAGCCCTTAATGGTCATGCTCCTCCACCACAGTTGATGCATTTGGTGTCATTTTATTGTCGTTTTAGGTGACTGCAGTCTGCTGCCTTTTACTAACTATCCCTCACACGAGATTAAAAACTAAAGGTGATCGAGCCTTGTTGTCTATCGCTCCCAAATTGTGAAATGCACATCCATTTGAGCTAAAAGTTGCCTCTTCAGTGGACATTTTTAAAAAGCTGTTAGGTAGGTATTCCAGCAAAAACTTGATTGTTTTTGATTTGCTTAGAAATGTATATATTTCGTTTTGATTTATCTGTGTCTATTCTTGTATTATCTGTAAAATGTGAGTCCTGTGTATAAAAAAAAGTGTTCCAGGTACAGTATATGAGTAAAAAATAACTTACTAAGTTACCCTAATGGTCATGGTGATGCTTGAGGCTGGCATAGTAAAAGATTTGCATCTGGGAAAAGTGATCATACAGCACTGTTTGGCTTCTCTCAGTGCCATATTTGTGTTTATTTGTTAGTTAGCAGGCTACCTCCAGGGTCATGGAAGATGACGAACAAGCAATTGGTAACTTCATTTTTTTTCCTGGATAGTGGATGGTTCCATTGAAGCCTGAGCGCAGCGGTGGGCAATCTTTTTTCTAGCAGTGGCCATTTCAGTTTTTATAAAATCTTCTGAGAACCATACTAACTTTATGAAAAATAATGGCACAATAAGCCAACACATGGCTATTTATTATATATTATCAGCATTTGTGGGTAAAAAAAAATTCTGATTTTTAGAATACATCTTCTGAGGAATTATTTATTTTGAGAATTGCACATTGATCAAATGGTCTCGCAGGCTGAATATGTCCCACGGGCCTTAGTTTTTTCTTAAGTTTTTCAATTTTTCACAAGTTTATCTTGTGTTGATTGTTTTGTTTTCTGTATATGTTCAATAAACACAATAAAAAAGTGTGATTCCCAATTTACAAAAAATGTGACGAACACTAGTCCAAACCTATGTTCTCGTACCCCCTGAAATGCTATCACTCACCCCCTGGCTTAAGGCCTTTTCACGCTGCACTCGACCAACCCATTTATTGTGTATGTGCTGCTTTATGTAAATAGAATCAAAACCCTTAGTTGAACTGAAAAGATCTCTGTGAGTGCATATTATTCAGTGAGTCGCAAACCTCCTCAGATGTTTTTTCTTTTTGTTTTTCTTTCGGTTTTTTTGCAAGAAGATACATAACTTTTACAGTGAAAATTGAATGAAGAAAATGGAGGAAAAACATATGAATGTGGTGTCACAGTGTCCTGAGCTCTGGGACACGACAAATGTCGTACCATGAAGTGGCAATCAAAAATAATAATAAAAAAATAACTCAAATGCTAAAAATACATTCTGTACTTATGTCCAGATCCTCATCAAAATGTAGTTGGATCTTCCTTGGCCCACACACCAAGCCTCTACAAAGGTTTGTGGATATTTGAAAATGAATGAATGAATGAATGGTTATGTATTGTTCGGGTAATCCCTGCTCACTGTATATGTGCTACTCTTGACTGTTTATCTACATAAAAATTACTGTAGTAAAATAAAACAGCCAGTGGTGGCATAATATGTTTGCACATTATTGTAGTGAAAATAATAGTCAGTAACCTAATGCTTGATGCAAATGGTGATAAAGTGTTTCCTCTACAGCGGGGGATTTAGCAAGCATCCGCCTTTCAGTATTAAAAAGGATTAATTTGCATAGTCCACTAAGCTTCCATTCTTTACTGATACCCCGTCACCGACTGTCATATGCAGGCACTTCCATCAAGAATTCTGCCACGGCCGAGCTCGTCAACCACAGGAGCGTGGACTGAGGTCCTGCATGCTATTTTTACCGAGACAGCTTAAAGTCTCCTCAATGTAATGAACCATGGTCTTGATTAAAAGGTATTTAATAGGCCTGCCTAGTTCAGGACCCAGAATAATGAGAGAAATCAGTTGCTCCCTGACTGGATTGAAAGCTTCCCAGACAGCGCTCCTCTCAGAGATGGCAACAGGGCAGGAAGTGAAATGTCTTCATCTGTGGGTGATAATAAATCTAAAAAAAACATAGTTTTAGGGCCTCTGGAGAAGGTTGTGCAATATCTGTGCTGCGCAAAGCAAACACAAAATAGATAGACATCATACCACACCTCTTAATCGATTAAAAAACAACTGCACTAGAATAGAAAATTCTATGGTTCGGACAAACTTTTATCTGGATGATTGGACAAAATGTCAAACGTGAAAATATGTCAAATATGTAGAAAGTTTTCCTGGAGGCGGCACGGTGCACGACTGGTTAGCACATCTGCCTCACAGTTCTGCGGACTCGGGTTCAAATCCGGCCTCGCCTGTGTGGAGTTTGCATGTTGTCCCCATGCCTGCGTGGGTTTTCTCCGGGCACTCCGGTTTCCTCCCACATCCCAAAACATGCATGGTAGGTTAATTGAAGACTCTAAATTGCCCGCAGGTGTGAATGGTAGTGTGAATGGTTGTTTGTTTATATGTACCATGTGATTGTGTGGCGACCAGTTCAGGGTGTACCCCGCCTCTCGCCCGAAAATAGCTGGGATAGGCTCCAGCATTCCCGCGACTCTAGTGAGCATAAGCAGAACGGAAAATGAATGAATGAAGGTCTTCCTGGAAATGTGGAAGCTTTTATAAGTCCTTATTTTATTCCATTTTCACTTCCTGTTGATGGCATGTTCAGGTGTCAATATACTTTTGTCCTTATAGTGTACATTACTTTACACTAGATAACTAAAGTGGAGCAGGCCACAACATGACAAATATGTCAAGTTAGAGCAGGTTAGTTTGTGAAGTTTTGGAAAGAAAGAATTGACATTTTTACTTTAAAAATACATGAAATGACTATGAGTAATGTAGCAGGTGCTGTTTGTAGGGACCATTATCCTCTGACTCAGTTATTTTTGTATTGGAAGCCATGACAAGCCTGACACGAAAATGAATGAACAAATCAATTTACTGTGCATAACTTTCCACGTTGTTATTGAAAAAGGATTCCTTGAAGTTGTCACAATTTCCAGATAACCAACCGGGAGGATTTTGCTTTGTTATTCAGAATGTAAGATGTCTACTATAAGCTGTGTTTGCACACGAAAACATACAGTGCATGCACGTTTTGTATGTGTTGTGGAATTTTTGTCATCAGAACAGTAAAAAAATATATGCATAAAGCCACAACCTGATAGGTTTTCGTGAAGTACTGTGTGACGAAACGCACATTTTCCAACATTGGTTATTTTCATGTATATTGAGCTATTTTTACCAGCAGCGATGTCACAAATAGCTTCTAGATTGTGTTTTTAGAAAACGTTGATTAGTGCGCCCGGCAGGAAGATGGAGGTTGCGACAATCTTTACTCTTCAGTATTTGTCGTTTTTCTTTTTCTTGCTGTCAATGCTGGTTTTAAAGTATTCACACTTGAGCTGAATTGAACCGCGCCAAAGTTCACTTGCAAGCGGAACGAGAACACCTTGTCAGGTGGTCTCATTGCGCTAGTTTGGTTCGCACCAGGATTCAGAAGATTATACTTTACCAAACTATCTGAATTGTCTTCAGTTTAACTGAAACAAATAAAAATCTTGATTTCAAGATCTAAATTATGGCAAAATCCATTATTTTTTCCCTTATAAATGGAAATCAATGTTGCTTTAGAAACAAAAACAATTTTAAAGTTTGATGGCTGTACCATTGTTCACCGCTCACTTTAACTATAGGCTAACAAAACATTACAACTTGACAATACTAGAACAGCTCTGTGTAATTGTTGACTAATAAGGTCAGTTTATGGATTTTGCTGTCATTCATCAATTAGATGCTCAAAAGAGAAACAAAACGTGTCTGAATCGCTGTTGTTATGGCATAAAAAAAAGCTTGACCAGTAAGTAGGAAGGTTGAAAAGGTGAGACATCTGTGTGAATTGTTTGCTGGCTTAAGTCTCAGCTCTGGCCTTCCTTCCTCATATGAGGAGTTTGCATTTTCTCCTCCCACATAAAAACAAACAAACATTCATGTTAGGTTGATTGAAGACTTTAAATTGTCTATAAGTGTTGTTGTGAAAATCTGTGTGTCTTTATGTGCCCTCCGATTGACTGGCGAACGGTCCAGAGTGTACCCTGCCTCTTGCCCAAAGTAAGATAGGATAAGCTCCAGCTCACGCACAACCCTAATGAGTACATCCGCAATAGAAAATGGATGGATAAATAGTTTGCTGGCTGTTTGACTAGAAGTCTTGAACTGTTTGGTATTGCAAGGCTTGCATGGCCGTAATACACACCCCAACAAGTCAACACCGCATCTCCCTCCTTCAGCGTGCATCTGAAACGCCATGTAATGAATTTGAACAACCTGAATGCACATGCTTCATGGTCAAACTGTACATCAGTTTGACCCTCAGTAGATTCCCTCTGTCTTGCTTCCAAGCGTGTTAACACAGTAGCCCTGCGAGCCCCACATGGAAAGTCCCCTGAGCTACTGTACAAAGCCACATTTTTTCCCCGTCACAAAAGTAGGACACGCCTCAGCATCTTTCTAACTCAGAGCAGAGGGCCGTGCAAAAGAATAAGTGGCCCATCCATCCCTCTCTCTCACCCAAGCCATTCATAACAGTCATTCTCCAGCAGGGAATTAATTTGCTCCAGAAACCAGGAGTCTCGGCGCTTGAGTCGAGGCAGCATGTACTGTATTTGGTCCTCCAGGGAAATATAAGCTATATTGCTGACGAGAGCACTTGATAAGCAAATATGTGCTTCAGTGTGGCAGATGTGCACAGGATCTTCATACTGTCCGAAACCTCTCATGGAAATGCGTCTGTTTGTGTCTAATATGCCATAAAAAAAAAAACATGTCGCACTTTGTTATGAAACAACCTTTTTCTTGAACTGCCTTTCACAGCTACACAGACTTCCTATTACACAGTGGTGGTTTCAAAGATATAATAATTTTCTCAAGATAACAGGAAGTCCTTCACTTTGGCCCACAGAGATGGAAGTTCAAGGGTGAGATTTGGTGCTGAGGTTTATGGCTAGCGGATGAATCCTCTCCACATCGAGCGTTTCATTACTAAAAGGGAGGGATTAACAATAGAACTGCAAAAAAATAAAAATAAAAATGGTGCTGTATTTTGTTAGCCACAACACAAAGCATAAAAAAGCAAATGGCTGTGCTATCTGATCTGCACTATATTCTCTAAACTTTTGATCTTTACTAAAGCTTGCATCATATTAGCAGCTAAGAGATCCATGTGGTCATTACCCTTATATTTTTACTCATTTGTCTGTATGTGAATGAAAAAAACATGTTTTCAGTATGTATGTGATTGGCGAGACAGCCGAATGTTTGCAATTTGTGTGTATGTGAATGGACAGCCATATTTTTGCATTATGGGTGTTAATGGTGGGAATGGACAGACATCAGTTTGTTTTGCATGGGTGTTGTAGATAAATGTGCATGTAAGGAGAGAAAAAGAGATCATTAAAGTGAATGTGAATGTGAGTGGACAGACAGACAGGAATTTACAGTATATTATGTGTACATGAATGGGCAGACAGATATTTACATAGTGTTTATGTGAATGGTCAGACAGATATGTGATGTGACAAACCATCAAAATGTGGTTGTACCAGTCTACAGAAAGCTATTTTTAAACTGTTCAACTCCCCAGTACACTTTGGCTTAAAGGGTCAAAAAGATGTGGTCAATTCTTGGTAAAAAGATGTGTCAGCTTTGTAACACAGGAAGGATTGACTTTAGAGTTGATGAAAAACTGTTTGGCTCAATCCAACACAAAACCTTTCTCTTCAGACCGCTGAGCCTAGTTACAATTTTGCCCCGGCTATGACCCTGCTAAAAGGGACTGGCTTAGTTTTTCTTCATTCAGTTCACAACTTCCTTTTGGGCTACAAACCAAGGATTAACTAAGCACATGCTGAATTCATTTTCTGCTTGCTAAACTAAACTGTGAGTCAGAGTAGTTCATTTGTTAAAGCGCATGCATTAGACATGACTAACCAGTGCACATTTGATGTGTCTCCTGGTAGGGGCAGAAGAAAAATTGTGGCAGATTCATGCTTTCAAAAATCTGGTTTGAAAACACCACCTTCGTCTTCATCCCAGCTCAGGTCGGCTCGGCTCAGCTGTTTTAGTGAGAGAATCTGCTTTATGCGCCTTGAGCAAGGGATGCTCATTTTTATATATATATGTCAACTCCTAACATTGTGCCTCCATATCCGAGCCCACGGGCTCAGTCTTCTTCCTCGGTCGGACACAATAGGTCATTGCAAGCATACAGTATATGCTTGCCATACAAATGGAAGGAAATGCTCCTGTAGCGTATATTGGCGTGTGGATAAAATATAATTTATTTAAGCAATAAATTTGTCGAAGCAGCGACGCCTGCGTTGCTCCCGGTTTACTGTGATTTGACTGTTAATGTTATAAATCACACTATTTTGTCTCGTAGGGGGCACCATGTCACTTTTTATATGTATAAAATTTAGGAAAAAGCAAATACAAACCTTTTATCAGTCTCATAATGTAAAAGTTGCTACATTTTATGAAATACGAGTCCAAGATGACTAGTGTTGGGCATCGTTTGAATTTGAGCGATTCCGGTTCCGATTCCGGCTCCTAAATTCGATTCCGGTTCCAAATGATTCTCGATTCTGATTCTTTTAGGGGGCTGGGTCAAAAAAAGTTTGCGTCCAAATTATGAACATCTATTTTCTTAGCAGCCCGTGCATAGACTAAAATGAACATTTAACTCGAGGTTCTTTATAACCAGTATCAATATCAAACCTATGAACTAAAAGGCAATGTGTGTGGAACTAACCCAATTGACTTTATATTCATTAATTAATGTTTCAATTAAAATTGATGAGGCACAAGGTCAGTGTTTGTGATACTGTGAGACAACGTTTATATGAATTTTGCCCCAATTCATTGTGATGTAAAGTTGCTACGGTGAGGTTTTAGCTCAATGTTAAGCTTTTTTTTTTCTTATGTTGGTTTGAAGACTAAATTCATTGTGATGTAAAGTTGCTACGGTGAGGTTTTAGCTCAATGTTAAGCTTTTTTTTTTCTTATGTTGGTTTGAAGACTAAAATAAACGCTAAAAACCATCAGTGCAAAAGTGCAACCAACCGTTTACCTTGTTAGCTGTCTGAATGTTGGGATAGATGTATTTTATTGTTTCACTCACCCAATTGACTGAGAGTTGACTTCACTGAAGCTCCGCGCGGTGTCGGCTGAGGCTCGGAGCACGTCAGACACTACGCATCAGGAAAAACTCCTTTGCACAATAAAATCTTATTCCAAGTGTTGCACTGAGGCGACTGGGCATTCATTTTAACAAAGACACACTTTTGTTCGCCGCCGCTGCCGTTGGGCACAAGCACGTCATTGTGGCCATTCTTCTTCGTTGGTTTACGCCGCTTCTGAATTGCTTTTCGCCACTACTTCTTTGCGGCTGGAGGACAAGGCATTGAAACTGGGAGCCGAAATTTTTTTTATTTGAACGGTTCCGGGAGAAACGGAACGTTAGTCCCGGTTCCAATCGGTTCTCGATTCTCGATGACCAACCCTATAGAAGACAGAGGTTCCCTTATTAAACTCAAAACACACCCAAAAGACAACAAGGAGTGGAATTTTATAGAATATTTAATGACATCTACAAGGGATCTATAGGGACACACACAGTGTCTAACTACAGGAAGAAAATAACACTATGGGTAACGACAATGGAAGATTGGACCATGTGTTGCTGGACAGTTGAAAAATGTGAGCGTTTAATGCGCTCAGTGCGAACGAGAGAGAGAGAGCAAAGTTGGGATTTTGTGTGAAGCTAGTAATTTCCCTGAAATTATTAGGCAACTAATATTGTTCTACCTTCTAGCAACGCTTGTTGTGCTGTACTCACAACCGTAGATCAGTTGGTCGGTGGGGATGGTCTTTCTCCGGACATCTCAGGAAGAAAACGAAGCAGGTTTAGTTGAAGAAAAATGCGGAAAAAAACAAAAACAAAAGAGACGAAAGAGGAAAAATTGTTGTCCCCTCTGGGTCCACCCGTAATTTTCCTGCCAATTGAACTGGTGGCGGGTCAAGCTCCCGCTCTCAGCTGCGTGCATAACCGGTACGGGATGGTGGTAGTTGCTTGATGAGGCTCTGCCAACCGATCGGGGCTAGGGAAAGCGATCGAAGCCGCATGGCCGGCTTTGTCGATCAAAAGTGCCGCCAGCTTAGTTGAGGTTGGTGTTCACGCAGGTGGTGACACCGGAGGCGCCAGAGCACAACGGAAGAGGAAGGGGGGAGGGGCGGCCGGGCTGTGCCGAGGTCACCCAGAACAAGCCAGAGGAAAAACAAGAGCGAAGAGAGCCTGGGAGAGGCGGGAGTCAAAGGTTAAATACCTCTAAGGCGTGTTCAAGAGGACGTAGGAAACTGGAGGAAGACCACACCCATCAGCTTGACCATAGTCTACAAATTTGCCATAAAAGTCGTTTAAAAATCATATCATAATATAAAATACTACCAACTTTGTACTCTTACTCATAGATCGAGCATATAGAATGATTGTTTAAACTGTAGTCTTGGCAAATCAACTGCTTATGGGACATGCTTATCAACTGCATGACTGGGCAGCCGTGGACCAATGGTTAAGATCATCGCCTGCCACCGTGGGGGACCGAGGTTCGAGACCCCGACCGGACCATCCGCCAGCATCCCTCGGACTCATGGCTGTGGGGTCCTTGAGCAAGACACTGATACCCCGAAATGCTCCCCGGGCGCTTCAGCTGCCCCCTGCTCCAGTGTGTTCAACTAACATGTGTTCACTGTGTTGGGTTAAATGCAGAGAACAAATTTCATGTGCATGCATGCATGTTCATGACAATAAAAGGTGATTCTTCTTCTTCTTCTTCTTATGGTTCAATCACATTTCATGTTGTTTGGGCTTCAAATCAAGACAAACCGTTCTCAAAGTCTTGCAACTGCACCCGTAAAATTGACACACTGACACAGACATGAAGGCACGCATTTGGAATATTTCTGCAGAGTTCGTGAAATATCAAAACGGACATTTTATCTTCGGTTGAAAACAACCCTGAATGGAAGTCCACGGGTTGCAGTACTCTCAAACGCCAGTGGGTGGTGCCTTGCTTGAATGTTTAAATATTAAGGAAATAGTTCATTGCTGTGTTTGCGTCCCGTTGTCGATCTGTCCCAGCTTGGACTTCTCGGAGACCTAACCTTTTGACTGCTGTCAGTTCAAACGAAGAAAAGGACTCTTTGATGACTGTAAATGAAGATTTCGAGGGGACTTGCTAATTAATTTAGGGTCTACTTTACATACGCCAGGTGTCCTCTTAGTGGCCATCTCACAGCAGGGCAGGTTGGAAGAATGCAGCTTATCAAGTTGTGGAGGAGGTTTTGGCAACTGAGTCACTACAGTCCGTTAAAACGAAAAAAAAAATATATACAAAATTGTGCATATTAACCCACTTACATCTTGCTTGTGAGTACCGCTAATGACAAAGTCAACACTCACCATACTTGCGCCCCACTTTGCAATTAATGGCAACGAAAGGCAGGTTTCATAGAGCAAAGGCACAAAAATAAAATATTTTGTATTTAGTTGCTTGCAGTGGAAATATTATTGCTCACTACTCACTAGGATATAGGACATATGCAGGGTAACACTTCAGCTAAATCAATCTGCCA
The DNA here is from genome assembly GCF_024500385.1 of Phyllopteryx taeniolatus. Classification (NCBI taxonomy): domain Eukaryota; kingdom Metazoa; phylum Chordata; class Actinopteri; order Syngnathiformes; family Syngnathidae; genus Phyllopteryx; species Phyllopteryx taeniolatus. The sequence continues at coordinate 23,168,194 of NC_084508.1, read as the reverse complement.
ATCCACCATGTTTTGCAACGACAGATTTACAGCAGCTGTTGTTCCAATCAGGGATGTTCAACTGTCAGTCACATCTCCCCAGGGGGGTGTGGGAAGCTGGACAGGAAGCGCAGAGTCAGAGATGAGAGGCTGCGATACTGCATGGGGGGAGGAGGGAGCAATGGATGATTGCTGTCTGGTCAACAGATTTGAACACAGTAAACAATTGATGTTGTGAGGCAGCAGAAAACAGAGCTTGAAATTGTACTATAATTTGAATTACAGATGGCATCATAATCTGGTGAAAGAATCTTTGATGTTCTTGTGTCTCCCAGGGATTGAGTCCAAACTGTCGCTGGGATTACGACAGATCCAACATAAGACATTTCGAGGTTACAAACCAGGTGCAATGTAACACATGCCGAGTGTGATGTAGGATCCAGATGCAGCACACCGAATCACCAGAATATTTGAAAAGGATTTTAATAATCAATTGGTCAATTCAAAGCCAGGATACAGGGCAGTTCACTTCAGAGTCATGCATGGAAGATAGGCCAAAGTGATGCAATGTTCGATAATCCAGAGATAGCAGGTCATGATTCACAGAGAGCAGAAACAGGGAAACTCACACCTTGTTGACCTTGTAGCAGAATCCCCAACAGCCACAGGGACAGAACCAGGCAAATGGGATAAGGCAGACTGTCACTGGGTCAGGTTGTAGCATCTCGCATGTATGATTGTCGGACACTGACACTGATTGCATTATTGAGAAACCCCTAAAAAGGGGGTGTATCACTGTGGCTAGTAGAACGTGACTGACTGACAGATTGGCTGTCTGTTATGACATAAATGGCAGACTGTGGCTGTCTGTCATAACAGATATGGCAAACTGTGACAGCAATGAACTACTTTGCGCAGCTGCATAAGAATATCTCTTCGGGAGCCTAAAGAAGCTTTGTTACTGCCGTACGTTTCATTTTGTTTTCTACAGTATTTATGGCAAGGTGATTTAGTGGTTAGCATGTCTGCCTTACAGTTCTGAGGTTGGGGTTCAAATCTCGACTCTGGCCTTTATGTAAAGAGTTTGGACAAGCCATGTCCATGCTTGCTGGGGTTTTCTTCTCTCTCTACTCCATAAATTGAAGACACTGAATTGTCTGTAGGTGTGAATGTGAGTTTAAATGGTGCTTTGTCTATACTGTATTGTATGTGCCCCGTGACTGACTGGCAAATTTACACTTTGGAGGAACTTTAACATTAACTGCTGAAATGAAATCAATGTAAAACATTAAACGCACATACAGTACAGTATATACGTACTGTATACTGTACTTTTGCTAACAAGTGATAACCATATAGCAGTCAGACGGTTGGTTGCTAACTAGCTGTGGAACATAGGGGTCTACTTCTTCACTCAAGGCTCCTTCCACTCAATTATCACTAAATGGAATCCAATGCAGTCACAGAAGATCCAAATCAGCTGCTTGATATAGTGGCATGTCTTTAGAGTCCTATTTAGCCAACAGGAATAGAACAAAAACAGGAAGTAGCAGCCTGCCAATGTGTATCCACATGGCTGCCAGCGATCACCTACAACAGGCATAACACTGAAATACTTGCAAATTCTTGGACGTCTACTTCCAAAGTGAGTCCACCAACTTCTGTGCATCTTCCTCTCTTTTCTTGTTCTTCTTCCTGTCAGTAAAAGTGCCACAAAAAGAAAAGTTAGTCCTTTATTGCTGATTGAAAATTAAGTGGGCGACACGGTGGCCGACTGGTTAGAGCGTCAGCCTCACAGTTCTGAGGACCGGCCTGTGTGGAATTTCCATGTTCTCCCCGTGCCTGCGTGGGTTTTCTCCGGGCACTCCGGTTTCCTCCCAAAAACATGCATAAATTGGAGACTCTAAATTGCCTGTAGGTGTGTATGTGAGTGTGAATGGTTGTTTGTTTGTATGTGCCCTGCGATTGGCTGGCAACCAGTTCAGGGTGTACCCCGCCTCCTGCCCGATGACAGCTGGGATAGGCTCCAGGACGCCCGCGACCCGAGTGAGGAGAAGCGGCTCAGAAAATGGATGGATGAATGAAAATTAAGTCTAGTTTCACTGTTATATGATGATGTTACACAATGACATCCATAAATCCATTCAGCCATTTGCTAGCTTGTCCTCAATTGGCTCTTTGATGAGCTGCACCAATCCCAGCTAACTGGGGGTGAGGCGGGTACACAGTCGACTCGTCCAAAATTTGTGAAAAATCGAAGGTGCGTTTTCTAGGGGTGGGTAAAAATATAGATTCAGCAATGCATTGCAGTTTTTCTTTTCACAATTGGATATCAATTAAAACACACTTAAACTTATTGAAACAAACTTTTTAATGTATTCCTTTGCACCTCTTCTCACTCACTCCTGCTTGCACAGTTTTCCAAGTAAGAAGCAATGCGGGCTTGCTTAAAGCTGTTTATTTGTCTCTCCCAGTTGAAGTTCACTGTAAAACTGACACATAAAACAAAAGAGAATTAAACATTTTCTATTTAAACACCAAAATGTTTTACCAAACTTTGTCTACCAAGTTTGCTAGCTTTATGCTAACATATAATGTGAAACTCAATTGACAGCCCCATTGAAACTAGGATAGATACCGTGGTAATTATAAACCTTCCAAAAACTGCAACACATACAAACAGGGGATACAACAATGCTCACGGCCATACATTTTTTCTTCTCTGTGGGAACAAAGACTATTCCTGGAGTTTAGTTGGGGACATTCTCTGCTTCTTTATCCTGCTCTTAATTAACTGCTGCATCTTTTCCAGTAGACCTCGGTGCGGCCTGGCATGTTGTGACAACAACTTGGTACTACACTGAAGGCGTGCAACTCTAAATTCTGACTTGCCTCTAGACCAGGGGTGTCAAACTCAAATTCAGGGTGGGCCAAAATAAAAAATTGGGACAATGTCGCGGGCCAAACTCAATATTTAATGAAAAATCACTGCGATGTGCATGTTTCCCTTTTCTGCAGAAATGTAGCGTTAAAGTTTATCATTGACAACAAACTTAAATTTTGCTTCCACACTGAATCTGGAATAAACAAACGTTAATATTATAAACAGGAGAAATCAAATTTTCGATAAAAGACATCAGTGGTATTTGTTTGTTGTTTTGTATTTAAATAGATAACATGAATTCTTCTGTCTCTCTATCTTCTATTTATCTATCTCCAACTACCTTTCTTTTTAATGTAAATCTTTTTTCAAAGGCCAACAACAAAACTACCCAAAAAAATAAGAATGTCCTTCAACAGAAATCCAAACCTCAAACTATTAACAGTCCCTGCCTAGGAGTTGATGAAGGGCATTAAAAAAACATGAATTCAATTATGTTATATTCTTTGTTACAGCCATGTTGCTCCGCACACGACAAACAGGTCTGTCTTTAACTTTAGTGAACAGACAATCTGCCTCCCACCTGTCTTGGAAGTTAACTGTTTTCCATCTTTTGTTTGGCCATTTTTGGGAACGGCAAGCGTAAATTTGCTCGAGGAGACTGGTAGCATAGTTGCTAACGACTGATGGCCAACACACTAGCAAAGCATTCTGGGATTTGTAATATTAGTGGCGCATGTGCTATATACTGGCGGGCCAGCTCTAATACACATTTAATATGGTCTTGCGGGCCAAATATAATCACATCATGGGTTAACCCTAACCCGGGCCTGAGTTTGACATATATGCTCTGTACTGTAAAAAAAACATAAAAAAGGTTGCTTAAAAATCTGTGGTATAGTTGGGGAGCGAACTATAAACTGTGCTATAGCAGGGAAACACTGTATAATTCATGCTGCAACTTTCTTGTATTTCTATGCAAAGTATATGTCAGCACCCTTCATGATGTTTGCTCGCGTGCATCACTCTGCAGGTGACGGGTGGATGCCTCACGAATCCAAATAACATACGGCTAATGCATTCCCTAGCAAAGTTGAGGGCTGGGCTGTGGGGTGGATTGTGGCGTGCAGATGGTATGTATGCTGAGTTCAAGGGTACACCAGCTGAGCGGTCAAAAAGGCAGGCAGGTTTCTCAACCAAGACACGATCGCTCGCCTGGAGGCGTCCCACAGGCTGTGATCCCACTTACAGTTTACTTTGTGTGTGTGTGTGCGTGTGTGCATGTGTTTGTGTGTGTGTGTGTGTGTGTCAATGAGTGTGCGTGTGTCTGTGTGTGTTAATAGGCACTGGTCACAACAGTTGAGATTGCATTTTCCAAATGCAGCACCTCAATCTCTGTGCATCTGTCTGCACACAAGCAGTCATGCTCACACAAGTAGAACTAATGAAAGAAGACACAGATGTGTGATTCATATTTACCTATATGACAGAGGCTGGTCAACAGCTTGCTTTTGAGAGGGTCAAAGGGCTTCCCTGTCACACACACTAAGACTAAACAGTACTGTTGGTGAAACACGAAGGTGGTTGTGTGTAGCGTCTGCCATAACAAACAAGTCTGCATGAATTAGCAATACAGCAAATCAACAGTATTCATTGCAACTAATCGTAGTTGACAAATATAAGCAAAGCATGCATGCAAAGCAAAAGTGCAATACAAAAAGCTGAGCATTCAAGACGTGCGTGAGTGATGTCTGTTTGTTAATTGTGACATTAACAAGGAGATCATTCCTGTCACGTTATGTTAAGTATGACTCAGTATCTCATGATCATGCAAGATACTCCATGGAGGAAATGTAATAGATGTTAATAGGGGACATATTATGGAAATGGAAAATTGTGACTTAACACTGATGATAATTTAAATAATACCACCCCACATTAAGTTTTTCAGCCCATCATTTTGCAGCTAGGCTGGGCCTTTATCAAGGGATGGACAACTCGGAGGCACTGTGAAGTTGAAGTCAAAAGGTAAGCAGAGCTGCAGTGTTAGCGCAAATTAGCATTAGCTAACAGCCTTATCGACATTGGCTTCTGGTGACCGGCATGTGGGCGCAGGTGGTCTTGTGTTTGGTGATGTGTCCTCTGCATGCATCACATGTACCGATCCACGCACTAATTGTAGTGGTAATGCCCTGGCCCAACCCCTGGGCGTCATGGTAACAAAAGCCATACCCTGCATTGGCTCCGCAGCACAGGAGAGTGGGATGAACAGTGGATCAGTGGGATGTTATAGACACCATGGTTTTTAGGGATGGACACAATTAATTGATTCTTAAGAATGATGTTGATTGTGGGAATTGAATATGAATTAATCATGTTTCTGTAAGGGTTGCTTCTGTGCTTTGTGTTTTCAGTGAGCAGAAGTGCCAAAATAGTATTTACAAGTTGCAATATTGATGTTAAAAGTGTGGGCATTTGTATTATATTATCCATCCATCCATTCTCTTAACCGCTTATCCCCACTAGGGGGTGCTGGAGGCTACCCGAGAGAGAGGTGGGGTACACCCTGAACTGGTCGCCAGCCAATCACAGGGCACACATAGACAAACAACCATTCGCAGTCACGTTGACAACTACAAATTAGAATCTTCAATTAATGCATTTTTATTTAAACTAGGAGGAAACCGGAGTACCTGGAGAAAAACTACGCAGGCACGGGGAGAACATGAAAACACCACACAGGCAAGGCCGGATTTGAACTCGTCAACACAGATTTGAACTCGTCTCCTCAGAATTGTGAGGCAGATGTGTTAACCATTCGTCCACCGTGTCATCGTATTATATTGTATATTTTACAATATAAGTACTGTGAAAATAATGTGTGTTTTTAATTTTGACGTTTGTGGATGTGAATTTAAATAAAATTGTGCGCAGCGGGCAGAGTTATTTGGTTTCAAGTGAGTGCAACATATTTAATAACGAAATGTCAATTGACAAGTTACTCAAGCGTTTCAAGGCACTGTAAGAATTTTTTTTTCTGCTCGGCTTCTATTGTTGTGAGGTGTAATTTCATTTATATAACATTTCTAATCAGCATGTGAGAGGTCTATACGGATGGACTAACATTATAATAGTGGGCAATTTTGGGTTGACATGCCAAAGACAGTGATGCTGCTGTAATTATAACACTGCTGTGTACAGTTTCAATCATCCATGCGTCCATCCATCCATTCTCAACACCGCTTATCCTGTTCAGGGTCACGGGATGGTGGAGCCTATCCCAGTTGATTTCGGGCAAAAGGCGGACTACACCCTGAACTGTTCGCCAGTCAGTCACAGGGCAGATATAGACACGGACAACCATTCACACTCACATTCACACCGTCACTGAGTGGGAACTGAACCCACGCTGCTCATACCGAAGTCAGGCGAGTGTACCACTACACCATCAGTGACTCAGTTTCAATCAGTGGTGCGGAACCTTTTTCCTGTCCTTTTTCCTGATGTTTTATTTTTTTCACAGGGCCAGATTAAATGCTCTCAGGGGTAGATATGGCCCACAACCCGTTGATTTCCCCACCCCTGATCTAAATGACTGTGCTTGCACATTGTTGCAGAAATGTTTAATCAGGGTATTGAGAAGGGGAGATAAAGAGAGAGTTTTTTTCTGAGAATAAACCACAAAATAATAGAGCAAGAATGTCAATATACAGATAATATAAGGATGTCGTTTCTTATTTGATCACATTGTGACAAGGTTCCTGTGATCACAGAAGAGACAGAAAAACACAGATCCATCACATTGTTTAAAGATGTGACAAGCCAAACATTGTTCTGTTGTATCTTCCAATTCATTCCCTTCTATGTGTAATCCATCAGTGACAGAGGCAACTCGTGTCTGTGTGTCCATGACACTGTCGGTACTGAGGCCTGTGTGCCATTAAGGGCTTTACTGGCAAAGTGAATGTCTCAATTGAATAACATATACCACAGTTTGTTGCTATTTTTGGCTCTTGAAGCTTTTTATCTGTATTTGTGTTTGTGTCGTGGTGGTGGTGGGGGCGGGGCTGTATGCATGTGTGGGGACAACACCTGAGAAAGTCCCAGTGACTCTTAAATGCTGCTATGTGACAGTCCAAGCAAAAGCAAAATCTACTAGAAAGAAAAAAAATATCAGGAAAAGCCTACTAGAACTTTATTCGGGGTTAATCAGTGGCACTTTAAATAGTGACTCCCATTCAACATGATTTTGAAGCGTGATTGTTAACGTTCCAGTTATAAGAGGACGTGCACACTTCTGCAACCACATTAATCTCAGTATGTACTTGGATTGCATGACATTTTTATTGTCAATGATAATGTGAAAGGAAAGTCAAGTCAAAATCAACCAGTCGATTTTGTCAATCATATTTTTCCAGTATATGCTGTATATACGCACGCACGTGAACACACACAGGCAAACACACACACACACACACACACCAGAGTCCATGTCTGGATGAGTTGAGTGTGGTGTGGGAGAACTTGACCTACCCTGACCCTGACCTAAACTTGATCAAATACCTCTGCATTGAACTACAACAGGTGGGATGGACTCCCATGTTTTTTTCATATCCATATTCTCTAGGTGAAATTGTAGTATTGGAAATGTCAAAATACTTGCAAACAATACTTAGATGTTAGCTGGTGAATGCCAAGAAACAATGAAATAAGGGTCGACATTTCGCTGTGTATACTTTTCCACCTTAAAATCCCTCCCATGTGGTCCTGATGGTCATGGCTATACACTGTTTACAGGTAAAACAAGAGATAAGAGCTACATGTCTATGGCAAATAAAAACGTCCAAAAAGCCACAGTTTGTCGGGCTCCGTTTTCAGCCTGACATGTCCCAAAAAATCTATAGGCTGTTGAAAAGGTCATGAAAAAGACTCAACTGTGCAGTCAGGAAAGCACAACTCATTCAAAGTTGTCAGGACATCTCAAGTGAGCAATGCTGACCTTCAACCATTTTAAGCATCATCCCAGACTGGCACTCTTGAGGGAAAAAAAAGAGGGATGTATCCATCTCCTCTCTCATTGTTTTCATTGAAACTGGTGAAGAGGCATGTTCAACCTTGAGCAGAAGAACTCAAGTGCACAGCCTTTCTACTTTTAACATTTCACTTCCCGCTCCTCGCTCTCACCCGCCTCTAACCTCAGGAATGCTCACATGTCAATTAAAGCCTATCTCGAAGACATCATATACCCCAGGGTGGGGAGACAGGCTGCCATAGAAAAGGTCAGGGACTGCCTTAATGATGGTGCGGGAAGAAATAAAGATATATATAGAGAGGAATGTTGTTGGAAGTGACAGGCATGTTTGACCTATAAACAACATAAAATTGGTGAAATTATCACACTAATTTAAATTTTTGTTCTCACAGTCTCTTCCAGTTCACTCCACAGGTCAGAGGTCTCTGGTTCTTCAACACCAAACTCATCCAAGCACAGCAATCTACCTTGCTTTGTGGCCCGGGGCACAGTTATACTTGAATAGAAAGGTCTTCCCAAAACTGTCGAGAATTGTATAGGTAAAATGCAGCATTAAGATTCAGGGGGAATTAGGGACTGTCCCGTGACCTTTGTCCACATAGTATACAACTGTTCTCAAGCTTTGTGTAATGACTGAAAAATTGATTCCTTTCACGCTACAGTGCCTCGCCTTTGCAGAGTGAAAAACTTGAGAGGAAAATTGGAGTGTGATCTAAGGCTCCTTTGCGCTTCAGTGGCACAATCGCCTCTTTAGATTCAAAGTGGAAGTATGCCATGAGACGCACGGATGCTGGCTTGCTGTAGTGCTTTTTTTTTTTTTTTTTTAGTGTTGTTTTAATGTGTTTATATAGTGCAGGGCATGCAAAACTAAAGTTTCATCAGAATCAGAATCTTGATTGGTCATGGATGTTAAAAACACACAAGGATTTTGTCTCTGGTATTAGGAGCCACTCTAGTACTACAGCAAACAAGCCACTGTGACAAAATATATATTTAGGACATCAAAACACAAGTATGGAGAGTCACTGAGCAATGGAAGGGTTCCAGAAATGTGCTAATGCTGATGCGATGACTATTGTGCAAATGATGCTGTGTGACACTTTTCAAATGGACCTCTTCAACTTAGTCAATAGAAGTAGAATGTAAGTTTTAATGACAATTATGTTGACCAAAAAACTACAGTGGCACCTTTAATGTTGATAGCAATCTAATTTGTATTTAGAATCAATGTTAACCCATAGGAAATAATGGAAATGGAATTCAACTATTCCATAGTCAAACTGCCAGGGCAGGTAATGGTTTCTGTGACATTTTAACATTCTTAGCTGTCATGCCAGTACCTGTAAAATTAACCGCTGTCAAGCAAAACCATTTTAACGCTTTGACAACTGCTTTAAGGAAAGGGAAAAGAAAGGCAAGCTGAACGAGAGTCAAGTTCAAGCATCTGCATTGTGCTTTTTAACATTCCTTATGCACAATGTTAACTCCTTTATATTTAAGCTTTAAAGCAAAATCATTGTGAACTGACACATTGATGAATGTTTGGGGGGAGATTCACTCTTGACCCTAGGAGGCGAGTATCATCACATTAAGACCATGCGCAGCCCACTTAGCAGTTTACATTCCATAACCATATTTTATTGCGGAGCCAGGACAGAGACCACTTTCCTTATGCTGACTATTGTATAATTAAGCAAGATCACACGAGGGGGAGTGATATTGTACTGTATATCACCATAGCTGTGATTCGGCCGTAGGCACCAGGCTGGAGCTGTGATGATGATATACAATAATCTAGGCTTAACACGATCAGGATTTTTGGGCCCGATCACCAATCACCGAGTTTAAAAAAACGATATCTGATCACCGATCCGATCACAAGATGGAGCATGTGTCTAGTTAAATGACTGTATATACTTGTGTACTGTATACTGAGTATCTTCAAAAGTATTCTCTATTCAGGTCATGTATTCTAATCAGTCAGGTCAAACTAACATTACAACATGACAGAAATAATGGGTGCTAATTTACTGTAATTAAATCACTTTATTGTAATTTATTTACTTCACACACACCGAAACCTTAGAGCATGATTCGACAGAACACCGGCATGTTTACATACAACCGTGAGTGCTAGCACTAGCTTGCTAGGCTACATGACGCTTTGTTGCCTGCTTGCGAGCTGTATCATATTAAAAGTACGTGAACATACCTCAAGCAATCCTTAAGAGAGCGTCCTCTGGTGAAAGCACTGGTGACCACCACCGCACGTTTTTTCCTATTTTGTTCTTAGAATACACACGATACGATCTATTGTTGTTGTTGTCGCCATGGTAACGAGTGTACCACTTTTGAAATTGGGTTGAAAATTATTAAGATCGGCGGCACGGTGGGCGACTGGTTAGTGCGTCAGCCTCACAGTTCTGAGGACCTGGGTTCAATCCTGTGTGGAGTTTGCATGTTCTCCTCGTGCCTGCGTGGGTTTTCTCCGGGTACACCGGTTTTCTCCGACATCCCAAAAACATGCATGGTAGGTTAATTAAGGACTCTAAATTGCCCATAGGTGTGAATGATTGTTTGTTTATATGTGGCCTGCAATTGGCTGGTGACCAGTTCAGGGTGTATCACGCCTCTCGCCCTCAGTTAGCTGGGATAGGCTACAGCACGCCCGCGACACTACTGAGGATAAGCGGTATGGAAAAGGGAAAAGGGCTCCAGTTCTTTTGGCAACATCACTGTTTTTGGCTTTGCCATGAACACTTAATATGGTTTATCTGTCAACTTCTTTTTCAACACTTTTGATTTCAAACAATTCCACTGAGAAAAATGTCACTCATCTATTTAAGGAGAAAGACTGCTGACTTACTTATGTAAATGTACAGTGTAGTTGAGTTCCCAACTGCAACTCATTCATGCATCCTGTAAGTCAAATGAGCAACATGTTCCAACTCCACAAACCCCCATTCAGTATTCCATAGCATCATCTTCATTCTAGAAATGGAAATCAAGAAGGCTCCATTCTTTGAATTGAGAGATAATGCATTGTATTCTTACTTGTAATTTTATTGCTATCAGCTCCGACTCCAATCACTAAGTGGGACTAAAAAAAAGAATTTTCACAAACCATCAGGATTTCCATGATTGTATAACGACCCTCTCAACATAATTATTATTTTTTTGCCTCATGAAGTTTTCAAAAGCCACCGAGTCCCAGAATGGCAGCGCTGAGAGATGCTTTTATACTTAGCTGGATGATGTGACTGTGTGTGCCACGCAAGCTCCTTGTGTAATCAGCACCACCACTTGCACCTAATCATGTATGAGGGGCACCCATCACATACATAAAGGCACCATCAACACAGTGCGGATGATCGGCGGCGAAATTACCCTTTGATGGCTCCTCAATATGGAGATTGATTCTGAAAATGAGAGACCGACGTGTGCGCTGCGTGAGACTCGAGTGACCAAGCGTGAGAAAATGGTCATGCTGAATTTTGTTCACACCGATGAGCCTTTAACGTTTGATGAGTTGCTCACATGCTGTTCAGTAGCTTCTGCTGAAAAAAGTGCCACGTCGCGCAGATCTCACAAGCATAACATGTTCAATTATGCAGCACTAACCTTATGACAAATAGATAGCGTTCAAATAGATCTGCTTTGAACGTCTGGTTTTGACATCGTAACTTTAGAATGTTGCAATGAGGATATGAGCCGCCATTCAGAAAACAACAAAACAAGTTGGAAGAGATTCAATCTTAATGACAGCAGATTAGACAAATGTGACGTTAATGGGAACAGCAGCGGTGTCCGGATTTGCAAATGCTTTATCATGGACTGTGACAACATGACAGGTCTTTAGAGGAATTCAGCGCTATAATGAGAAACGAGGTGGCGTCAATGTTTCTCATTGCAGTCATGGTCTCTCAGAAAGCTGTTGTAGTGGTGTTTGGCTTAGTGGGAGCTGTCCTATCAGCGCATCAGTCTTCCTCAGATAAATGGCTCAGGGAGAGAATCCTGCCACTGATACTTTTTTTTACATGCTGTAAAATATATCAGGACAGCCTAACCCATTGCTTGATGGGATTGATTAACTGACACATTACAAGAAGATTTATTGAGTTCAAAGCAACAGTTAGGAGTACACATCTTCTCACATGTTATTTATTCATGTACAGTGATCCATCGTTTGTCGGAGCGGTTGGGTTCTGTACCACACATGCAAAAGGTGGGAGCCATGTTTGTTTGTTTGTTTTTTAACATTTTTAAACTGTATGAATCTCCGCAGTCCCACACTTATGATGAATTTTTCCTACACTCTTATTAACCTCTATCATACTCATAAACATTTCCTGTAAATAATATTAACAACATATCAAGGTACTCAACATTGAAGTTGATACCCATTTTGAATGTACTGCATAGCCGGGAAGAGCATTACATCTGTCACCCTGATATTATTTTCGTCCTTCTTTATGTACCAGACCAAAGATTCATTTATGCCATAACGGGTGCAGACTGGCTTTTTTCTTTCCAATTTTTTTGTGCCGGATTTTGGGCATGTGAATTTAGCCGAGGACCACCAAAATTGCGTTTTCTCATTGTTTCGCGCAGGGTAGTAGTTGTTCTTTTCAGATTACGTTGTTGGGAAATCTTTTTTCAAATGTTTTAAATTTCGAATTTGGTTGTGATTCTGACAAAGATGAAAATGTTCGTCAATTTCGGCGTTGAAAATCACACGTTTATAGGATTCGGAGACGATAGAAAACTATATGGTGGCGATTCACTATTATTACTCTTGTTTTCTGTGAAGTTTGAAGAAATCCTGGCGATCCGCTTGCTCTCAATGTGTGACCGGAAATTTTAGATAGCACGAGCGGACGCCATTGAAAAATCTCAAAACAGCCTCTTTAAACATCTCAATTCTAACTATTAAGACTAACAAAGAGTCAAGGTTTTGGTCACAAATTTAGATTTATAAAGATTTATACTGATTTTTGGGGAAGAAAATTTGGGCCAATTCGTGACATACAAAGTGGCATAAAATCCTTAATCCTTATCCGATTCTTACAAACTAGGGCGCATTTTATTCGTGTATCGTTTCTATATGCAATGGTATTGTCTATTTTGATATACAGGTTTTGACAATTTTGCTGCTACCATCTTCCTCTGCCGCTGACTGCCAGCTGGCAGGTGCCCTGTTTGGGCGCCATCGTAGGGGTTGACATAAGCCACTGGTGTCAGATCCGTCCCGACACATCGTTTTATGTGGCCCACGAAAGCAAATCAAGTGCGTCAACTACACATTTATTGCAAAAATATAAAAATTGCAAATTGTCCTCAATTTTGATGACATTGAGATATTACAAGCATTTTTTCTTACCAATCCCACTTTTAAAAGACATTTTATAATAGTTAAAAAACATGTTTTTATCGGGGTATATGTAATTATATGAAGCGATAATTCATTTATAGTGGACCCCCGCTATTGGCAGAGGATCGGGCCAGACCACGAATAGCGAAAGCCCACGTAAAATTGATGTCCATTGAATATTGAATAAGCGGGGATGAACTGCCAACAATCGTTATCAGGATTGGTTCCCCACAAAAAAGAAAAAAGAAAAGCATAAAATTAAAAAATAAATTGGTTTAAAAAAAAATGAAATTGGCAAAAAATGGGAAAAAAAATCCGTGAATAGGGGAATCCGCGGTTGCCGAATCACGAGTATGCGGGGGCCCACTGTGTATGGGTTCACTGTCATAATGGCCCTGCGGGGAAAGTCCTAACTACAATGTGGCCCGTAACAGAAACGAGTATGTGCTTAATGAATTTTTAAATGTTTTTTACCACGACACTTAAAAATATATATCAAGAAATCCTGTGATATGGCAAATTATAAGCAATAAAAATGTGATTAAATAAAGGTGAACCCCGATATAGGGATTACTGTATAGTTCTCACTCCACTGTTGAGGGCCTATCCCACTGGCGTAGACGTCGCGGAGACATCTGCACAGTCGAAAATTGCAAAAGTCTCCAAAAGGTCTCTGAAAAAAATCAAGTCGCCATCAGGTTGCCAACTAGTCTACAGGCCAGTGAGATAGGGCCTTAATAGGTAATATTGCTACTTTTATTCTCTACCCCATGTGTGATCCATTTACCGTATAGTTGTCACATTTAATGCTGCTGCCTATTCCAGCTGCTTTTGGTCAGATACATATACTGTATATATTGTATTATACTACATACATATATACATGGTATAGTGTAGTACAATACAGTATAGTACGTTATTGTTTATTATCAATGTTCATTGCATTTCATTCTCAACTACATTTGATACATATATATCATCACTGTCGAGCCAAATCCTCACATCTGAAAAAAACAAAAACAACACTTTTCAGGAAATAAAAGAAAATTGCTATCTTGCTTGAGTTGCCAAACACCCCATCATTAAAGTTGGTATTATAACAAAAAAATCACAAATTTATTAGGCTGTCAGTAATTAAATTGGTACGCACATCTCACCGCCGCCAGCCATGCACATCAAAGTCTGCGCTCGTGCCGACTCCCCAATGAGAAAAAAATATTGAATACTTAAATACTACCAAGCAGTGTATTAGTCATTCATCTGCACGCAAACTTACCTTTGTGGCTGCCGTGCTTCCATCTGCAATGAAACATTACACTATCGATTTTTAACAAAACTGGCTAACTCAAAGGTATCTAACCTAATTATTTTCACTCGATATTGTCTGAAAAACATCCACCCTTTCAATCTTGAGGCGACATAATGCCGCAGGGCTCTTGCAGAATGAGGAAGTGGTGGAGTTATACAACACTTCTTCGACAATTGACGTGTCCAAGAAAGTTATTAGAGTTGTCCTCAAGCTATTTTCAATACTTTAAGTTGGTTAATAATGTGTAACAACAACAGGTGATGTGGGGAAAGACCAATAATATAAATTGCATGGGAGTTCAACCAGTCTTCATGTACTTTGTTAGACTTAGATAAGGTGTTCAACTGTGTCTCTTGGGCAGTCAGGAGGTGGGTGCTCTGAGAGTATGGGGTACCATCAGATGTAAAGCAACGCAGATGCATCATCCGCTTTTATTGTCAAAAACCGCCTTGACTGATATGCCTATCTTTAGCCATACATTGACTTCCTTCCTGCTGTGGGTAAACAGGCAAAACAGAGATGCAACCAAATGTGAATCTTATCATCAGGGAAGAGAAGGTTTGAGCTCAGGAAAATAAAAGTCGGATGACACGTGGGATGGAAAATTGTTGGTGAAGCCAGCATCCGCTGTAATAACATTTCAGAGACGTGTAAACAGAGATGCCATATGAAGGTACTGTAGACTTGCTGTGGACAAGCACATTCACAATGTCATTTCTTGCTTTACAATAAGTTCATGTGTGAGAAAATGCACGTCAGCATATTTATGGGACGAGAGTTAGTGCGGATCAGCTAAAACACTCACTCTGACTGGTTTCGCAGAGCACGTCCAGGAAAAGATTTTAAAATATCAGCAAGCATAAATGATTTGCTAAGTGCATGATTGCTTCATAATGCTCCCCCGGGGAAGTGACGCCGTAAAGTATGCGTGTTCTTTCAGGATTTTGATATCTTCATGGAACTTTTGCTGAACGAAACATTTATAACAAATGAAACTCAGCTCAGTTATGCCAGCAAATAGACTCTGAACATGTGACTTTTCACTCAAATTCCTTTCCATTATTTCATCCACTTCAGAGTCACATTTATTCATTCATTCAATTTCCATAGCGCTTATGCTCACTAGGGTCGTGGGTGGGCTAGAGCCTATCCCAGCTGATTCTGGGAGAGAGGCGGGTTACACCTTAAACTGGTCGCCAGCCAATCGCAGGGCACATTTAAACGAACAACTATTCTCACTCACATCCACACCTACAGGCAATTTAGAGTAATCAGTTAACCTACCATGCATGTTTTTGGGATATGGGAGGAAAGTGGAGTACCCAGAGAAAACCCACGCAGGTACGGGGAGAACTCCACAAGGCCAGGCCGGATTTGAACCCGGGTCCTCAGAACTGTGAGCCAGATGTGCTAACCAGTTGGTCACCGTGCCGTCAAAGTCACATTATTTTCATTGAATATCAGTGGTGGGATGTAATGAAGTACATTTTTCCGATACCTTCCGATATCTTTACTTTTTACTTCAAGGAGTTGAATCAGTACCGTATTTTCACGAACATAAGGTGCACTTAAAAGTCTTAAATTTTTTCCAAAATGGACGGGGCGCCTTATAATGCGGCGCGGCTTATGTGTGCACCGAGTTCCAAAATCTGGAAATGTTGTTGTGTGACTTCGATGAGCGCTCAGCTTGACTGACAGGGAGCATCTCCTGTCGACACGCTGCTTATAAAGAGGAAAGGCGGACGTGACTGAGGACACCATGCGGACGTTAAAGGGGGAAGGGTGCGCGTGACAGAAGACGCTAAAGGCACGCCCCCAGTAGGTATATAGCGCATTGTACAAAACAACATCGGTTTGGCTAAGAACCCCCGAAAATGGCACCTACAAAGAGACACGCTTACGAAGCACAGTACCATGCATGTTTTTGGGATGTGGGAGGAAACCGGAGTGCCCGGAGAAAACCCACGCAGGCACGGGGAGAACATGCAAACTCCACACAGGTGGGGCAGGGATTTGAACCCTGGTCCTCAGAACTGTGAGGCAGATGTGCTAACCAGTCGTCCAACGTGCCCCCATGGTGACAATGTTACATCCCAAATACTAGAAAAAGGTGGTTTGGAAAAATATCCCATTTAACAAAATGCCTTTTTGGGACAAACCATTGTTAATTCAAGTGCATTTCCTTAAAGTCCAACGTGAATATCTCCTGGAAATGGTGCAGATCCTTGTAGTTAATTTTTTAAACCAAAAATATTAGGGGGAAAACACAAAAGTCAGAATGTAATAATAATTATAGCATTTACTGGTGGAGCCTATGAACCGAACATATTCACTTTCTGTGGGGCACCTGGTCAACTTGTAATCTTCAATTTTCCCTCAGGAAGGAAGGGAAATTAAATTAATAATTTGCATTTTTTTTAATAATTTTTTTTTATTATGCTTCAATGCTTTTCATCGTTCTTGATGGCTATATGTGTACATTTTAATGTCCAGTTAGCGGCTAACACTAGTGGCCACCGTTTGCAGTCTTGTTCTCCTCTGCTCACAGCCCTTGTTTATGCTGCCCCTTCTTTTGTGTCACAAAAAGCCACACAAATTTTTAAAAAATGGCAAAACACACATGCACGTTAGTCACTCATTGGACGCCGGCTGACCAGAGCTCACATGAACTATACTGAAGTTTTTATGTATGATGACAGTCCGACCTCTGTTCAAATTTGGAGGTTCCACCGTAATTGCTTTTGCCAAAAGTGTCACACACTGCAGTCTTTTTGCGACATGTAAATGAATCGGGAGAGAGTGTTAATTTCCTCTCTCAGCATGGGAGAGGATCCCTTGAACAATAAGCCCTCGCTAGTGGGCCATCTTGTTAGGCATGTGGGGGCCTAGATCCCCTTCAGCGAAGGACTGGTGAACAAGAGGCAGGCTGGGGCGACAGCATGGAGTGTCAAGGCTTCAAGAGAGGCAGTGTGCATGGTTTTAATTAAGGCGGGTGAGTGGAACATCATTTCAGGAGACCTACACTTGACCCAGGATTTGCAGTGATATGCGTAGCAATGCATGGCAAAAAAAAACAATATCGTACCTATGATACTGTTTTACCAGCTTTTCTAAAATGATAATCAAACCTGTGCCTAAAATATATTATTAGTGGGTATTAGTGTATGACATAAACACTTCTTAAACTAACTTCTTAAACAATTCCATTGCAACATGCTGCCAATTTTTTTTGTCTCGAGTTTGTTGTCACATTTCTGTCGGGCCAATTATACATTACTCGTGCACTCCCTGTAGTAGTCTCGCCACGCTGCACTATTTGCATATCTGTTGTTGACCAATACTGGCCACTCATGTGCCTGAGTAGCATCTGCACTATTTGCACAATCGACTGAGTAGTATCTGCAACATTTGCACAGTCGACATTGTCCCAGATTATCGCACTACTAGTCACTTTAAACTGCATAGATTTCTTGAAATCTCGGCGCCCTTTGCACAATGATCATTGTACCGGACTATTGCTCAATTTGTCATTCAAACTGCTCTCATTACTAGAGAACGCTGCATCTTTTTGCACAATTTGCACACAAAAAAAAAATGTACCGGCATTACCAGATTACTAGCAACCTTTTATTGCTCGTTGATTGTTTTTCTCAATGTCTTTATGTCTCAAAAGTATTCTTTGTCAATTGAGTGTCTGTTGTCGTACTAGAGCGGCTCCAACTACCGGAGACAAATTCCTAGTGTGTTTTTGACATAATTGGCAAAATAAAGATTCTGATTCTGATTCTATATCTGCATATACAGCAGCTGAAATAAGTATTTCACGTCAATATTTTTCTCATTAAATATATTTCCAAAGGTGCTATTGACATGAAAATTTCACCAGAACAACCCAACTAATACATCCATACAAAAAAGTAGAACATACACTGTTTTCCTTTCCTGCAAATTCCAAGTCTATTTGAAGCTCTTCACAGGTGGTCCTTGGCTCTTGGACCTTCTTCTGAATATTCTTTGCACTCCTGTGGCATAAATCTTGCGAGAAGCACCTGATCGAGGCAAATTTATGGTGGTATGATTGGCTTTCCACTTATGTATTACGGCCCCAGCCGTGCTCACTGGAACGTTCAGAAGCTTAGATAAAATTACAGGTATTCTTATTCTGATTTTTTATTTGGTACTGTTCAGATGGCAGCACGGTGGCCGACTGGTTACAGCGTAAGCCTCACAGTTCTGAGGACCGGGGTTCAATCACCGGCCCCGCCTGTGTGGAGTTTGCATGTTCTCCCCGTGCCTGCGTGGGTTTCCTCACACATCCCAAAAACATGCATGGTAGGTTAATTGAAGACTCTAAATTGCCCGTACGTGTGAATGTGTGTGCGAATGGTTGTTTGTTTATGTGTGCTCTGCGATTGGCTGGCAACCAGTTCGGGGTGTACCCCGCCTCCTGCCCGAAGATAGCTGGGATAGGCTCCAGCACTCCTGTGACCCTCGTGAGGAGAAGCAGCTCAGATAATAGATGGATGGATGTTCAGACGCTTACCAAGTTCCCACCTCGAACGTATATGGTAAGGCACAGAAAATGTTACTCACTTGTGCTCTAGTCACTAGTTTACTCCATAGACAAATATTGTACAGTGCAGCTCAGTCTCTGGCTAGCAGGCGTCATAATATACTGTCCATTTGTTTTCAGAGGATATTTCTAAACAAACAAAACAATCTTTATTGTTCTTAAAGGGGTCGTGGCTTTGCAACAATAGGAAAATGGGGGTCCCTTGGTGACAACAGTTGAGAACCACTGCTCTAATGTTACAATGATGCAGTGGAAAGTTTACGTCATCAATATTGTCGCTGTCAGGTGGAATATAAATTTGAACAAAAAAGTCACCTTGGTTGAGTTACCAAGCACCACATCTTTCAAGTTGCTATTTTCCCTTAGATTCCTATATATATTCCGATTCGTATACCGTTGCGCAAATCAATTTTGATTGCTAATCAGAATCAGAATCATCTTTATTTGCCAAGTATGTCCAAAACACACAAGGAATTTGTCTCCGGTAGTTGGAGCCGCTCTAGTACAACAGACAGTCAATTTACAGAACACTTTGGAGACATAAAGACATTGACAAAAAACAATTGTGCAAAAAGATGCAGAGTCCTCTAGCACTTAGAGCAGTTCAAATGACTAATTGTGCAAAGGGCGCTGAGACTTCAAGGATTGTATGCGGTTTAAAGTGACAAGTAGTGCGATAATCTGGGACAATGTTGGTTGTGCAAATGTTACAGATACTTCTCAATCAGTGTGCAAATGGAGCAGATGCTACTCTGGCATGAGTGGCCAGTATATGCAAATAGTGCAGCATGGCGAGACAACTACAGATTAATTTCCAAAAGAAATTAACAGTTTATCACGCTGTTACTGATTAAAATGGTATGGCTCGTCGCAAGCCGTTACCAACGCCAGTCATCTACATCACGCTTACCATACAACTAAACAAAAAGCCTTTAAAATACTAAATAATAATAATAAAAGCAAATGACTGTGGTTACATCATCCTACCAACTCTTTCTCAAAGGTTATAATGCCATGAGTGATGCAATAAAGATGAGCCAACTAAGCAGTTTAATAGGCCGAAATGAAGCTTCATGCACTGACCTTCGTGGCTGACCAGTTCCTTCGGCACCAAAACATTACAGCGATCCATTTTTAACAAACCAATGTAACTATTTTCACTCGGTATTGTCTAAAAAATATCCAGCCTTTCAATCTTGAGGCGACATAATGCCACACAGCTCCTGCAGAGTGTGGGAAGAGACTGAGTTTTACAACACCTCTCAGACAGAGACAGATTAAATTGGTTAATAATTCGTAAAAATCACAGACGACGTGGGTACAGACCAATAGTATCGACTATTGAAAAAGTATGAAATTGACCGTATTTGGACATACGAGGTTTCTGCCCAACAGTGACAATATGGTATTTGCTTGGCGCGCTTGGAGCCCCAGCTGATCAGGTACTAGAAATAGTACCTCTTAGTAGCTGCTTTTCCAATGGAAAAGTACAATAACAAGCAGAATCGGTGGAAGGCCATGGAAAAGTGTTCGCTAAAGAAATATAACATTTTCCAGTTGTTTATATGTGAAAGCAGAACTTAAAGCAGCACACTTGAAAGCTTACAAACAATGGAGCCTCCCAAAAAGCGATGAATATGTGTCCTGACATGAGCAGCGTTTGATCAAAACTGCATTAAAACAGAGGCAAAACATGTTCTATTTAACAGTTTCAACGAACATGTGAGACGTTGCCATTTTGGTATCTCAGTGATTTGTCTTGACAACGTGCAGGTTTGGCATACCTATGATGTTTTTTTTTTCTTTCCTATGAATGACATCCTCTTATCCAAACAGTTTCCATCAGTTCTCCCCTTCTGGAATCGTTGACCATTTTTGAGTAAGAAATGAAGTGACTGATGTGTAGGTACTTCTGAATAACGATTATGATAATCTCAACCAAAATATGATTGGCTACAGTTGCAATCATCAAGCATTTATACAGTAGATTCACTCTGATGCTTGCTCACGGTGACTTGACAACAAACACTCTTCCTCATCCAGCTCCTATTTCTCTCTCCCAGTAGTCTCTATCCCTGCTGCTGATGCTTCCAAAGCTTTTAATTGGTCAGAGTCACCCAAGGAAAAAAGAGAGCCTGATGGCCTGGTGTCTGGGAAACCTGATTACTGTGTGTGTGTGTGTGTGTGTGTGTGTGTGACACTGAAGTCAGCGGTTGCTTATGACAGAAAATAAATAAATAAATCACAAAAATAAAGGATGTATTGCTTTCAATGGTAATCTATAATAAAATTCTTGTCCGATTGCACTTCAGGTTGTCTTATAATAATGGATGTCCATCTATATAAAGCAAGGCTGTGAAAAGAAAAAAGAAAACCACTGACAGCAAATTTGTTTGACTCTTGGGTGACAGCAAGACTCCATCACATTTTTTCCCTCTGTCCCTCTGTCCCGCCATAAATAGCTCACAATCTATTTCAGTACCTCAGGACACTTGAGACCAAACAAACGACAAAATATTGGAGTGAATTTTAGGTATGTATCCAAATGATAAAAGGCACATTTTCTGCTTGAAGTCAACTCATCCAAAAGATCGCTTTGAGACTAGCTCCCAGCTCCAAAGTTGTATAATAGGGTCTGGTGTTTAAATGGTTCGTGCTGTCCACATCTCAGTTATAATCCCCGGCTGAAAACTGTCGCTAATGTCTTCGTAATTGAAAGGAGGCTAGATCCGCAGCCCTTGGTGCGAGAGGGTGATTAAATCAAAACGAAAGTAATAACGCACGAGGAGTAAGAAAGCCGTAATTTGCCACTGCTGCTTACCAAGCACAATGATAAACTCATCTCGAGAAGACGATGGCCTTCTGTATGCAGGACAGCAGTAGGAAGCTGCGAGTGAGAAACGAGAGTGAGAATGTAATGCCGTTTTCAGAGCAAGTCGCTAGTAATCAGGTTACACTCGCCTCTTGCTCTGAAGAGATCTTCTTGGTTTTGCTGCCATCCCTCATCATTAGCGGCTGCAAGCCAAGCTGCGAGCAGCACAGCTATAGTGTTAAGTAATGACTCGAGCTGGCTGCAAGAGGGCCTTCGTGTCCTTGCTTGCCATAGTTTTCCTTAATGGGAAGGTAATGGGCAAAGAGGAAATTGGCCACGGGAGCAAGGAGGCGGCTTCTGTTCTGTCAAGAGATGAGGAGTTATCAAAGAGGAAGGTGGCTAAAGTGGAAGCCAAGAGAGAATTCAGCCTCAGTGTTATGGGCCGTCCTCCATTACTTTTCTTGGCTTTCATTCCCTCTGTGCCATGCCGTCATGCTCTCCCCTTTAAGATATTAAAGTCACCCCTACTGTACAACTGTGTGTGTGTTACCATGGAGAAAGGAAGATGGAGATTTGCCTTACACACAGTAGGTCAATGGGGAAAATTAACTACTCACTACTAAAAATCTGATGCGATACAGTGGACCCTCCATAGTACTCCAAACAATTAGGATTCTCAGTTTAGTGAGCATCTTAACGATTAACTCCAAGTGTGTTTGACTTTTTTGAGTTTTATAATGTTACTTTGCCTGTACAGTTAATAAAGGTTGTATAACAGCAACAATATGAGCTTTCAGTTTGGACCTGCCCATGGGTCGGTACCAGTCCATTACCTCGGGCTGAGAACCCTGACTTAAAATATTGACACCGTCAATATGTACAAACCCCAATTCCAGTGAAGTTGGGACGTTGAGTAAAATATAAATAAAAACAGAATAAAATGATTTGCAAATGCTTTTAAACCTATATTCAATTTAATACACTACAAAAACAAGATATTTAATGTTCAAACTGATCAACTTTATTGTTGTTTTTGGCAGATAATCACAGATTTTGAATTTAATGCCTGCAACATGTTCCAAAAAAACTGGGACTGGGGCATGTTTACCACTGTGTTACCACTGTGTTTTAACAACACTCAATAAACATTTGGGAACGGAGGACACTAATTATTGAAGCTCTGTAGGTGGAATTATTTCCCATTCTTGCTTGGTTAACAACTGCAGTTGGATTTCCGTTGTTGTATTCTGCGCTTCATAATGCGCATAATTCACCACATATTTTCAATGGGAGACAGGTCTGGACTGCTGACAGGACAGTCTCGTCCTCGCACTCTCTCTCTTTGACTTCCAAGCCACGCTGTTGTAACAGGTACAGAATATGGCTTGGCGTAGTCTTGCTGAATCAAGTAGGGATGTCCCTGAAAAAGCCGTTGCTTGGATGGCAGCATATGTTGCTCCAAAACCTGTATGTAACATTCAGCATTAATGGTGCCTTCACAGATGTGCAAGTTACCCATGCCATGGGCACTAACACACCCCTTTACTGTCACAGATACTGGCTTTTGATAATAATCCAGATGGTCCTTTTCCTCTTTGGCACAGAGGACACGGCATCTATGATTTCTCAAAACAGTTCGAAATGTGGACTTGTCAGACCACAGCACACTTTGCGTCAGTCTATCTCGGATTAGCTCGGGCCCAAAGAAGCTGGCGGCATTTCTGGGTTTTCTTGATACTCTATATGGCTTTCACTTTGCATGCTACAGTTTTAACTTGCATTTGTAGATGTAGCAAGGAACTGTGTGAACTGACGGTGGTTTTTGAAGTGTTCCTGAGCTCACGTGGTAATGTCCTTTACACAATGATGCCAATTTTTAATGCAGTGCCGCCTGAGGGACTGAAGATCACGGGCATTCAATGTTGGTTTTTGGTCTTGGCACTTATGTACAAAGATTTCTCCAGATTCTCTGAATCCTTTGATGATATTATGGACAGTAGATTCCTTGCAATTGTACGTTAAGAAACTAAAACTGTTAGACTACTTGCTCATGCAGTATTGAACTTTGCTCCATCCTTCCTTGTGAAGAACTGAACCTTTCAGGGATGCCCAATCATGACACTCACTTTCTAATTCACTTATGGAACCCATGGACTGTTCCAAACAGGTGTTTTTTCAGCATTCCTCAACTTTTTGTTGCCCCTGTCCCAGCTTTTTTGGAATGTGTTGCAGGTATCAAATTCAAAATGAGAAAATATTTAAAAAAAAAAAAAATATTATGTTCCTCGGCTTTAACATTAAATATCTTATCTTTGTCGTGTATTCAATCAGAATCAGAATCATCTTTATTTGCCAAGTATGTCCAAAACACACAAGGAATTTGTCTCCGGTAGTTGGAGCCGCTCTAGTACAACAGACAGTCAATTTACAGAACACTTTGGAGACATAAAGACATTGACAAAAAACAATTGTGCAAAAAGATGCAGAGTCCTCTAGCACTTAGAGCAGTTCGAATGACTAATATTGCAATAGACCGGTGCAATGACCATTGTGCAAGGGGCGCTGAGACTTCAAGGAGTGTATGCGGTTTAAAGTGACGAGTAGTGCGATAATCTGGGACAATGTTGGTTGTGCAAATGTTACAGATACTCCTCAAACAGTGTGCAATGGAGCAGATGCTACTCTGGCATGAGTGGCCAGTATATGCAAATAGTGCAGCATGGCGAGACAACTACAGTGAGTGCACGAGTAATACATAATTGGCCCCACAGAAATGTGACAACGAAGTCAAAAAATTGCCAGCATGTTGTAATGGAATTGTAGGTCAGGTGTTTAAGAAGTTGATCGCAAGAGGGAAGAAGCTGTTGGAATGTCTACTAGTTCTAGTTTGCATTGATCGGTAGCGCCTACCTGAGGGAAGGAGCTGGAAGAGCTGGTGACCTGGGTGCGGAGGGTCCGAGAGGATTTTGCACGCCCTTGTCTTAGTTCTGGCAGCGTGCAAGTCCTCAATGGTGGGTAGGGGGGTACCGACAATCCTTTCAGCAGTTTTGATTGTCCGTTGCAGTCGGAGTTTGTCCTTTTTTGTAGCAGCACCGAACCAGACTGTGATGGAAGAACACAGGACTGATTCGATGACCGCTATGTAGAACTGTCTCAGCAGCTCCGGTGGCAGGCCGTGCTTTCTCAGAAGCCGCAGGAAGTACATCCTCTGCTGGGCCTTTTTGAGGACGGAGTTGATGTTAGTCGCCCACTTCAGGTCCTGAGAGATTGTAATTCCCAGTAACTTGAAGGTCTCGACGGTTGACACAGGGCGGCTGGACAACGTGAGGGGCAGCTGTGGCGAAGGATGCCTCCTGAAGTCCACCATCATCTCTACAGTCTTGAGCGTGTTCAGCTCCAGGTTGTGTCGGCCGCACCACAGCTCCAGCCGCTCCACTTCCTGTCGATATGCAGACTCGTCACCGTCCTTGATGAGGCCGATGACAGTGGTGTCATCTGCAAACTTCAGGAGTTTGACAGTCGGGTTCGCTGAGGTGCAGTCGTTCGTGTAGAGAGAGAAGAGCAGCGGAGAGAGGACACAACCTTGGGGCGCCCCAGTGCTGATGCTGCGTGTGGATGAGATGGTCTCCCCCAGCCTCACCTGCTGTGTCCTGCCCGTCAGAAAGCTGTAAATCCACTGGCAGATGGCAGGTGAGACGCTGAGCTGGAGAAGCTTGGATGAAAGGAGTTCAGGGATGATAGTGTTGAACGCTGAGCTGAAGTCCACGAACAGGATCCTCGCGTAGGTCCTTGCACTGTCGAGGTGTTCTAGGATGAAGTGCAGTCCCGTGTTGACTGCATCATCCGCAGACCTGTTCGGTTGGTAGGCAAACTGCAGGGGGTCCAGCAGGGGACCTGTGACACTCTTGAGGTGGTCCAGCACGAGACGTTCAAAGGACTTCATGACCACAGATGTCAAAGCGACAGGCCTGTAGTCATTCAGACCCGAGATTGCAGGTTTCTTTGGGACTGGAATGATGGTGGAGCGTTTGAAACAGGATGGAACTTCGCACAGTTCCAGAGATCTATTGAAGATCTGAGTGAAGATTGGAGCGAGCTGGTCCGCGCAGACTTTGAGGCAGGATGGGGACACATGGTCCGGGCCTGCCGCTTTGCTAATCTTTTGTTGGTTGAAGATGTGACTCACATCCTGTTCATGAATGGTTAACGCAGAAGTCAGAGGTGTGATTGTGGTCGCGGGTGCGGCCGGGTGGGTGTGTGGTGTGAAACTGTCCTTTTCAAATCTGCAGTAGAAGGTATTCAAGTCGTTGGCTAGAGTGCTATTGTTCTCAGCTTGGGGGGGATCGTCGCTTGTAATTAGTCAGCGATTGGAATGCATGCCAGACTGATTTAGAGTCGTTTGCGCTAAACTGTTTTTCCAACTTTGCTGCATAGTTTTTTTTGCAATGTTAATTTCTTTAGTAAGCTGGTTTCTAGCTCGATTATACAGGGCCCTGTCCCCGCTCTGATATGCGTCCTCCTTAGCTTGGAGAAGCTGCTTAAGTTTAGCAGTGAACCACGGCTAGTTGTTGTTGAATGTGCGAAAAGATTTTGTTGGTACACAAACCTCTTCACAGAAACTGATATAGGATGTGACAGTGTCCGTATATTCATCCAGGCTGCCAGCTGAATTTTCTAAGACACTCCAGTCTGTGCAGTCTAAACAGCTTTGAAGTTCCATCTTGGCTTCATTTGTCCACTTTTTCACTGTTTTCACTGTAGGCTTCGCGCATTTAAGTTCTTGCCTGTACGTCGGTATTAAGTGAATTAAGCAGTGATCAGACGAGCCCAGGGCTGCACGAGGAATAGCGCGGTATGCGTTTTTTACTGTAGTGTAGCAGTGGTCTAAAGTATTATTTTCCCTGGTAGGACAGTCGATGTGCTGCTTGTATTTAGGGAGTTCGTGGTCGAGTTTAGCTTTGTTAAAGTCCCCGAGAATAATGAGGGGTGAGTCCGGGTGTTTTTTTTCAATTTCGTTGACTTGTTCGGCGAGCGTTAGCAGTGCGGCGTTCGTGTTAGCTTGAGGCGGGATGTACGCGCCAGCCAGTATGAATGATGCGAACTCACGTGGCGAGTAGAATGGTTTACAGTTTAAAAATAGCGACTCCAAATGCGGGCTGCAGTGTGTGCTGAGCACCGTGACGTCCGTACACCATTTTTCGTTGATATAGAGGCATATCCCGCCGCCCTTTGTTTTCCCCGATGATTCCATGTCGCGGTCCGCTCGATGAATGTGGAAACCGGGAAGCATCACAGAGCCATCGGGTACAGCGTCGCAAAGCCAGGTCTCCGTGAAGCACATGGCCGCGGAACGTCCGAAGTCTTTACTGGTCTTTAACAGAAGATGAAGCTCGTCCATTTTGTTGGGTAGGGAGCGTACATTCGCAAGGTGGATCGACGGGAACGCTAATCTGTGTCCTCTCTTGCGGAGTTTGAATATAGGTAGAAAATGATTTGCAAATCATTGTATTCTGTCTTTTTTTACATTTTACACAACGTCCCAATTACATTGCAATTGGGGTTTGTACATATTGGAATTTATTGGTGTCAATGAGTTTGTAATTCATCAGTCTCAAATAGTTCAATAAAAAGTCTGTGCCTTTGAACTTGCAGATGTGAAGAGGCCATGAGGTGTTTCCCCATTAAAAATGTGTCCCATTGATTAAACGGGAGCTGCAGGGTGTAATATCATATTTAATTGGCTTCTGCTTCCCTTGTAATTCATCCTTTAAATTATTTACAAAACCCTGAAAGCAACAATATCTGAAATAATCGATGTCATGTTGAAGAAACATTACCATTATCTCCATGCCTCAGCAGACAGTTACGGTCTCATTTACTTTCATAGCACAGTTTTATTCACTTAATTGTCATTTCTTGACAAACTGAGCAAAGGTGCTGATTTATGACAGATATTTGACATAAGATATATGTTTTTCTTATTGTTTTCTGCCATTTATTTATTTTTTAGAGGGGATCTCATATAAAAAGCATTTTTCCATTTAATGGCAAGAAACAAGAACTGCATACTACTGTATGCAATTCTTCCCTACACTCCCTATAATTTTCCATTGTTGTATATGATGATGCTGTGGTTGGTCTCCTGTTGTGCATTACATGCAGCTACAAATAGGGTGGCCACATAAAGTAGAAGAGTACTGGACAAAAGAGTCCAGAGTCCACATGGTTTGTCTGTACAGTGGTTGATTGGGGGTCCAGTCACTGTCAATGCAATTGTTGGACAGTCTTACAAGTGAAACATTACAACAGCCCCACTAATTGGTGTGAGTTTGAAGTGGTTACAGAAACAACACGCTTAAGAAACAGACTTGAACATCTGATTATTCGGACAAACCTTCTGGTAAATACAGCTAACATGTTTATATTTACCTTGTATTTAAAACCTTTTCACTGCTGCAATTCCTACAGAAAAATGGACAAGACATGGAAAACGACCAGGAAGAACAAGGCTATCATTTGGTGCCATGTTACCTAATAGGGCAGAAGTCCCGAGAGGCTCCATACAGCTTGAGAGGAAGAGAGGCGAGAAGAGAGGCTGTTGAAAGAGCAGCACACAACGCATACGGCATCGTCGACCCTTTGAGAGGCTGCGAGAGCGTGTTGACACTCGCCTCGTACATGTGGATAGCATGTCACTAATGCAGGCCTCAAAATTAGTGACACGGGGGCCAAATTAAATGCAACTCAAACATGCAATTTGAAGCCGTATGGCCTCTCTCACATAAACAGATGTTTCTCCTACTCCAATTGAAAGCATGACATACGTGTCTGACATTGATTGCCCATCAAAACTGACATCAATGGTGACAAAATATACATTGAGCTGACTTGATCCCATCAATTTCTCCATGCCCACTCTGCATCGAGACAGACACATGGATGTGCTCCGATTTTCTAACCTGGAATACACAAGACACAAAAATACATGGTCATAATTAGAAAAAGAATTCTGCACTGCAAATTGCACAAGTAAGCATCATGGAAACATCAGCAAAATCCTGCCAAATAACAACCTCATTAATGAAAAACTCATTAGCCAAAAGCTATTTACAAGGAGTAACACAAGCGGGAGGGGCCAATACTGTGTTTAACACTCTTGGCTACATCCTGCATTGATGTCAACACTTATTGTCAGTAGTTCACCAATTGTTTTCAGCCACTGGATATACTATCCAGTGCTTCCATATTCATGAGTAAAACATACATCACCTAGTGTGGGATGTCAGTTGCCCCAGAAGGCAAATGTGTCTTTGTGTGTGTCGAGTACAAGTTCAAACTGACATGCTTTTTACATGCTCTGTGATCCCATGTTAATATTTAATGAGAAGAGGCCTGGGTTTCACATTTCGTCATACGTCTCGGCCATCTGCAGGGATTCCACACACAACATTCCCATTGAGGTTGGAAGTTTCCTTATGAGTATCATCTTGCACTCCAGCAGCAGACCTCATCCCACTGGGTGGTACTCACTTGTGATAGTCTTACAATGTCTTTTTGAGCTCTTGAACGAATACAGAGATCCTCGGTTTACGATGGTGCCAACATACAAGGTTTCAAGGCTCTGAATTTTTAACTAATTAACTATTTCAGTAACTAAGTTTGCACACCGGCGTAAGAAAGTCTTTACGTGGCACAAGCAGGCATGCTCAGTTACTGCCGTACGAGCAGTTTTTCTTTTGTTAATACAAATTACAATTTACTGGGAATATGACTTTTCTCCTGTGTTAGTGTAGGTTCGTGAAATAGTATGGCATGTTCCGATTTAAGTATAAATTATAGCAAGATATTTGAGATTTTGTTAATCTGCCTCTGTTATCTAGTTTGTATGTTAGCTACTGTATCTAGCTAGTTAGCAAGCAGGATTACGCTTAACTATGTCGCTGATTTCAACAAAACCTTATAGAGATGTGGTACATGGCTCAAGGAAGAATTCATTACATTTTGATTCAGATCCAAAAGGCCGAAAAACACACATGGATGTCGTGTTGGTTAGTTAGTTTTTAGTCGGGTAGTTTGTCTGTTTGTTAGTTAACTAGTTAGTAAACAGAATAACACAAAAACTGAATACTCAGGGTCCCCAGTTTATGATGGTCCAAAGGTATTTTCTGAACTATTTTGTGCAGCAGCCATGTGTGGCATAGTCAGTTTATTATTTGATCATTTTTAATGCGTAGCCAAAAAGTCTACAGTATTCCAAGTATTCACTGTAATTATGACTTTACTATTGCATTGACGTAGATTAGTGATAGACTAGGATTTACATATCGATTTTGGTAGAAATACAACTCTAGTCTTAACCAAGGACCCCCTGTAACTCAAACAAATAAGGTCGTACTAGCTCTCACTGAGTTTTGAGTGAAGGTTACTTAAGGTAGCGAACAAAAGAAAAAACAAAGTAGGTTTGAGAGAAGATTAAGTTTAAATGTAAACAAAAATTCACACTCACATTCATACCTACGGACAATTTAGTCTTCACTTACCTAAGAAGCATAATTTTGGAATGTGCAGAAAACCTGCAGAAGAACGAGGAGAACATGCAAAGTGATAAGGGCCTCCATTTTCAGTGTTCAAAAATGTTAGCAGTTTCAGGCTCCAAAAAGTAATCATCTTGTAATTGGGTTCTTAAAACGCGTCTTTCCCGCTTTCAGTATTGTTTAAATGGCTGCCGAGTGTCATGCAAGATGTTCTTGCCAATGACGACAGTGGCAACATCATTGGCAAACAGCTGCTCAGCGGGTTGCCGCTAGGAACCCAAAGGCTTGTGGCTGTTTGGCCATTTAGTTTGGCATGCACAGGGAACCGGAGGGCTGTTTTTTTCTGATATCTGTATGTACGTATTTGCTCAGCTGTCCCCCAGAGCAGCAGCCTGCAGGCAAAGGATTCCTTTGTCGCCATCTATCCAAATCACAAACTGTTCTGGAGCATTGCGCTGAAACAAGACTCACAAGAAATTGTGTGTGTACATTTTTCCTTCTAAATCTAATAAGGGACAATTTGAGCTTGTGTTGTGGATGAAATTATGTTTAATTAGGCAACGGTTAATTAATGTGGGCTCAATATAAAGATCAAGCGCTATGTTGTAAAAATCTGTTTTTTTGGGAGATAATAGTTTTTCTGGAGTTTGTATGTTCTCCCCGTGCCTGCGTGGGTTTTCTCCGGGCACTCCGGTTTCCTCCCACATCCCAAAATAAACATGCATTAATTGGGGACTCTAAATTGCCCATAGGTGTGACTGTGACTGTGAGTGCGAATGGTTGTTTGTTTGTATGTGCCCTGCGATTGGCTGGCAACCAGTTCAGGGTGTACCCCGCCTCCTGCCCGATGATAGCTGGGATAGGCTCCAGCACGCCCGTGACCCTAGTGAGGAGAAGCGGCTCAGAAAATGGATGGATGGATAGTTTTTCTTTCCCAACAACCCAGACTTCAATTCTCAACTGTCTTCAGAGACCGGGTATTTAACGTTACATAGTGCAGTACAATTTTGGACGGTCTGCTTTGTCCTCTTACCTTTCAAATTAATTCAAGATTCGATGTCTTCTTCTCCTGCATTCGATTTAAGCAATGTGACTGTATGTAAGAGTTGCACCCTCAATATTGATATGAAACAGTTAAGAGAATGCTTCCTTAAATCAGTGGTTCTCAACTGTTGTTACCCTGGCACCCGTATTTGCCTAATGTTGCAAAGTCTCGTCCCACTTTTATAGAAGTTAAGAACAAAAAAACATTTTTGTTTAAAAATAGCCTCTAAAAACACAACTATAATAATTTATAATTTTAAAAACATATTCATAGAGATTGACTGTATTTGTTTACTGAGTAAACTAGTGACCGGACTAGAGCGCAAGTGAGTAACATCTCCCGTCGCTTACGTAATACGTTCCATGTGCGAACTTGGTACACCTCTGTACTTTCCCGAAAAAAATCTGAATATGAATACAGTACATTTAATTGTTTTACTGGCAGTCTGCGACCCACGGGAAATGGCTCCATGACCCACTTTTGGGTCCCAACCCACCAGTTGAGAATCAAAGCCTTAAGTTAGTGTGTAGTGGCCTGTATCCATTCCTGAGTCCTGAGAGCAGTATTTCTGACCCTTTCGAGCCACTGTTGTTGTTGTTCATGGTTTGAAATGTGGAGGTGATCCATAAAGGTCAGACAGTTTTGCTTGTGGTATTGCACCTCACAACATTTTCCAGCATGCCCGCGACCCTCGTGTAGATAAGCGGTACGGAAAATGGATGGATGAAATGGCTATACAAAACAACAGCAGTATAAGATACTGTAAAAATACCACTAAAACCTTTAGTGCACTTGGACTTGAAGTGGACTTCAAACCAGGTGATCGTTACATTACAACAAGAAAGTTCCCTGATAGACAAACACACTGGTCACCTGCAGATAAGTACAGTGATGCAGTCCAAACAATTTATGGGTGGAGTGATTCACTTGAATGCAACCCCAGGGGATTTTAAAAAAAAGGAAAGAAATTAAAACATAGCGAGAAAGCCGATTAGTTTTTATTTGTGGATTTATAAATGTGACATCCTTATTAAGCTCACAGCTGTGACTGTCATTTAATTTATTTTTAATTACCAGGCCATCAGATACAGTGGTAGGAATTTATTTTTGATGAGTCACTGGTACATGTTTTCTGAGTAGCAAGTCAACTGGTTAGCTTTGAAAGACAATGGGCAGTATTTTAAGTAACTTTTTTACATTTAGTAATTTTTAAAATTAAAAATATTGGCAGTTGTAAACCAGTCTATTATATTAATCCACTAAAACAATAAATCACTCTTAACTTAATGATGAATGAAGAGGGGTAATAAACATTGCCATGCTCATGTGCCTCAGGTCTTCATTTTACAACCCCAATTCCAATGAAGTTGGGACCTTGTGTTAAACATAAATAAAAACAGAATACAATGATTTGCAAAACATGTTCAACCTATATTTAATTGAATACACTATAAATACAAGATATTTAATGTTCAAACTGATAAAGTTGATTGTTTTTAGCAACTAATCATTAATTTAGAATTTTATGGCTGCAACACATTCCAAAAAAGCTGGGTCAGGTTGCAAAAAAGACTGAGAAAGTTGAGGAATGCTCATCAAACACCTGTTTGGAACATCCCACAGGCGAACCGGCTAATTGGGAACAGGTGGATGCCACGATTGGGTATAAAAGGAGCTTCCCTGAATTCCTCAGTTATTCACATGCAAAGATGGGGCGAGGTTCACCTCTTTGTGAACAAGTGCGTGAGAAAATAGTTGAACAGTTTAAGGACAATGTTCCTCAACGTACAATTGCAAGGAATTTAGGGATTTCATCATCTACGCCCCATAATATCATCAAAAGGTTCAGAGAATCTGGAGAAATCACTGCATGTAAGCGGCAAGCCCGAAAACCAACATTGATTGCCCGTGACCTTCGATCCCTCAGGCGGCACTGCATCAAAAACCGACATCAATGTGTAAAGGTTATCACCACATGGCCTCAGAAACACTTCAGAAAACCAATGTCAGTAAATACAGTTCGGGGCTACATCCGTAAGTGCAACTTGAAACTCTACTATGCAAAGCAAAAGCCATTTATCAACAACACCCAGAAACAGCGCCGGCTTCTCTGGGCCCGAGCTCATCTAAGATGGACTGATGCAAAGTGGAAAAGTGTTCTGTGTTCTGACGAGTCCACATTTCAAATTGTTTTTGGAAATTGTGGACATTGTGTCTTCCGGGCCAAAGAGGAAAAGAACCATCCGGAGTGTTATGGACGCAAAGTTCAAAAGCCAGCATCTGTGATGGTATGGGGCTGTGTTAGTGCCAATGGGATGGGTAACTTACACATCTGCGAAGGCACCATTAATGCTGAAAGGTACATACACGTTTTGGAGAAACATATGCTGCGATCCAAGCAACGTCTTTTTCATGGACGCCCCTGCTTATTTCAACAAGACAATGCCAAACCACATTCTGCACGTTTTACAACAGCGTGGCTTCGTAGTAAAAGAGTGCGGATACTAGACTGGCTTGCCTGCAGTCCAGACTTGTCTCCCATTGAAAATGTGTGGCGCACTATGAAGCGTAAAATACGACAACGGAGACCCCAGACTGTTGAACAGCTGAAGCTGATCATCAAGCAAGAATGGGAAAGAATTCCACTTACAAAGCTTCAACAATTATTGTCCTCAGTTCCCAAATGTTTATTGAATGTTGTTAAAAGAAAAGGTGATGTAATAAAGTGGTAAACATGACTCTGTCCGAGCTTTTTTGGAACGTGTTACAGCCATAAAATTCTAAGTTAATGATTATTTGCGAAAAACAATAAAGTTGATCAGTTTGAACATTAAATATCTTGTCTTGTATTGTAGTGTCCATCCATCCATCCATTTTCTGAGCCGCTTCTCCTCACTAGGGTCGCGGGCGTGCTGGAGCCTATCCCAGCTATCATCGGGCAGGAGGTGGGGTACACCGTGAACTGGTTGGCAGCCAATCGCAGGGCACATACAAATAACCAACCATTCACACTCACATTCACACCTATGAGCAATTTAGAGTTGTCAATTAACCTACCATGCATGTTTTTGGGATGTGGGAGGAAACCTGAGTGTCCGGAGAAAACCCACGCAGGCACGGGGAGAACATGCAAACTCCACACAGGCGGGGCCGGGGATTGAATCCCGGTCCTCAGAACTGTGAGGCAGACGCTCTAACCAGTCCACCACCATGACTCTACGGTAGTCTATTCAATTAAATATAGGTCGAACATGATTTGCAAATCATTCTGTTTTTATGTTTAACACAACGTCCCAACTTCATTGGAATTGGGGTTGTAGTAAAGTCAACCGACAACTCACCAGTTCAACCTCTAACATACTGTGGTAACCACTATGAACCTGCGGCATATTGTTCAGATGTATTTGGGCCAAATTTCAAACAATGTTTGGGGTGTTGGAACTTGAAGGTATAACTTTAGGGCATTTTGCATTGTCGTACATATTTCATTAACATTGTGGCCTGGAGGTCAGTATAAAATCAATGCACAGGGGAGACGATTTAATAGAGGACAACTCTTCCGCCACCTTGGAAGTCTCTAATTAGTTCAGTGGCCTGAGTTGCACTTTTGTTGCTGATTAAATAAGATTCAAAAGGAACTGATTAGTGGAGAGCAATGAACCCACCATGCTGTAAGTCACGCTTGCAATTATGGGCACAGATGGAATGATCACAATGAAATAATAAAACATTCGGAATGAAATCAGGTCATTTGTGCTTTAAGTACAAAAGATTGTTGCGTCATAACAAAAACAGGTGGGATCATGAATAATGTTGAGTTTTTCTCAGGCTGCCAAAGTATTCTAGTCAGTCAGCATAAGCTAGTATGAAACTGTAGCCAGCCGAGGCGAGATACAGATGCTTGATTTAGTGAGTAACTACAGCAGGCTGGTATGACACATGATTAGTGTTTGTAGTGACTGGCAAGGAAATAACTTGTCTTTGTCACCAGCCTCCTTCGAAGTTCATCCAGGCCAACCCTTTGTGACAGTGATGTATGAGCGGTGCCGCAAACACAGCAAATTCTCATTATATTACTCCTCAGCATCTGATCAGGGTGTAATTTTCAGTCTTACATCACGGTTACCAACTGGTTAGCACATCTGCCTCACAGTTCTGGGGACCGGGGTTCAAATCCCGGCCCCGCCTGTGTGGAGTTTGCATGTTCTCCCTGTGCCTGTGGGGGTTTCCTCCCACATCCCAAAAACATCCCAAAAACATGCGTGGTAGGTTGATTGAAGACTCTAAATTGCCCATAGGTGGGAATGTGTGTGTGTGAATGGTTGATTGTTTATATGTGCCCTGCGATTGGCTGGCGACCAATTCAGAGTCTACCCCACCTCTCGCCCGAAGATAGCTGGGATAGGCTCCAGCACCCCCCGCGACCCTTGTGAGGATAAAGCGGTACAGACAACAGATGGATGGATGGATGGATGGATGGATACATTAAGTGCCACCAGGATTCTCCATTCATTAGAAGATGCAATCCACGTCAAGTTCATGAAAGACAATAAACTGTGGCAGAAAATGTCACACTGAGGAAAAAAAAACATCTCATTGGGGGTTTAAGTGGAAATGAAATGACTGCAATAAAATTAACACAACGTTTATAAATATCAATAAGGCTTATCCTGAAGCCCTGCTGGATTTCCATTATTGGCTGTAATACTGCATCGGACTGCCACAGTGAAGGTGTGTAATTGGAAACACTATGAGTGCTGCTCTTCTGGCCTTCAGTCTTATAGGATAAGACGAATCAAAATCAAAATCATTTTTTATTGGGAAAGTATGTTAAAACACAAGGAATTTGTTTCCTTTAGTCTGAGTCACTATAATATACACGATAACAAAATGTACTTTTGGGACATACATGTATACACAAATGTACAAAGTGCAGAGAGCCATTTGCAATATCAAGGGTTCAATAGAACAGTAATACTGATCAACAACAAAATTAGGTAAATGACATAGAGTGACATAGCTAAAATGATGAGTAAAGTAATAATGGCACTACCTAGATGTATAAATTGGCAAATTGTCACTATGAAATTACTAGTCAATTGTTTAAGAAGCTAATGGCAAGGGGAAAGAAGGTATTGGAATGTCGACTGGTTTTGGTTTGCATTGACCAATAGCACTCACTAGATCACTAGAGAGCATGAAGAATGGCTAGGTCAACTCTTTCACTAACATTTTAATATATATATATATATATATATACACATACACACACACATATACACACACGGCATATATATATATATATATATATATATATGTAGGAGGGAAGTCTGGACTTCCCTGCTTTAGCTGCTGCCCCTGCGAACCGACCTCAGATAAGCGGCAGTAAATGAATGCATGGATCGATAGATTGGTTAAAGAAACAGTCCCCTTGCTAATATAGGTTAAGTAACATCCGCCAGCGCTACTGATTCTCAAGGCCTTGGACAGATTAGATTGACATGGCAGCACATTAACCTGATTTGACAAAAAAATCTAACGTGAGCAGTGCAGCCAGAAATAAAGCTATGAAATAAAGACAGTGGACTGTTGGTAACCATTTGATGGAACAAATTATCCCAAGAATTAGAATTTAGGTTGTAAATGTTATTGATTCTAATAGCTCGGAACACTCACCACTGATATACAAAAGGGATGCTGTCGTATTCCCAAAAACTAGAATGAATTTGTGTGTATTATTTAAATATATGAGATGGAGATGTTGGTCATGAAAAGAAGCGTGAACAAATGTTGTCCACACGCTACATCAGATGCTGGGATAATGCAATGAACGTGTTTTGATGGCTTTCACTGTACTGCTGGCAGACCTCTCGCTCCTCACCTCCCGCATTCGCTGTTGGCTTCAGAGAGCGAGGTCACAAACAGTAGCAGGGAAGCCTCTGCACAGATGGGACATTGATCACAGGAACGTGGATGAAAAAATATATTAATACTGTATATACACAGCGAGCAGACTACTGCAGCTGTGCCTGACTTTGGCTTGCAGAGGCTGCATGAATAAGTCACGATGAAGCATAATCTTCTGTCGCACAAGTAGTTCAAGAGACACAACCTTTACACACGTCAAAGTCAATGAGAGTTTGCTTAGAATTTTTTAAATACTTTCACTGCACAACATTTCAAGTATACTCTTTGTTGGAGCTTATTCAGACATCTGACTAATAGATACCTATTGGGGATTTAGTATTGGACTTTGACTTGAAACACAGTGTTCGCCCGATAATCGCAAATTCACCAACTGGCAGATTCCTTTTTTAACCTATTCTCCATTATAGGAAAAGAACTCTGAATTTGAAAGTGTACTGAATATTATTGTAAGCCATTGTAACATTATGTACAGTTACACTTAAATCGGAGACAATTTCGGAATAATTAAAATTGAATAATTATTCAGTTAAAATGTATTACACATGAAGGTCAAATAAAAATTGTACCTAAATAAACGTTCAAAATTCAAATGTAGTGAAGTTAAAAGTTGAATAAAACTGAACTGTACTTAGGCAGTGATTCTTTTGTGTACCACTAGAGGAAGCCTGCGTACCACACTTTGAAAATCACAGTTTAGAACCAGGCACGGTGGCCGACAGTGCACCGGAGCCCATCCCAGCCACCATCGGGCAGGAGGCGGGGCACACCCCGAACTGGTTGCCAGCCAATCGCAGGGCACATTTCTTTCTACATACTCATTCACAAATCACTACTCTGTATTGACTAAATTGTCCATAGGTCTGAATGTGAGTGTGAATGTTTATTTGGCTATATGTACCCCACCTCTTGGCCAAACATACTGTCGCTGGGATAGACTCCAGCTCACCCACGACCTGACGAAGACAAGCATTATAAAAAGAGAATGGATGGAAAAAATTGACGAAAAGGAACAGT
Source organism: Phyllopteryx taeniolatus (assembly GCF_024500385.1). Taxonomy (NCBI): domain Eukaryota; kingdom Metazoa; phylum Chordata; class Actinopteri; order Syngnathiformes; family Syngnathidae; genus Phyllopteryx; species Phyllopteryx taeniolatus. The sequence continues at coordinate 23,129,716 of NC_084508.1, read as the reverse complement.
AATGTATCACTTCCAATAAGTTGTGATTGTTGAAGCGCAAAATACTTTTAGCGCCCATATAATGTACTTAAACAGTACAGTAAGGTTACTGTATATTGGAGAGCCAGAGCAATTCTAAAAGATTTACACGACAGGAGTTCCTCGGTTTATGACGGAGTACCATTCTTACAGCGGCAATATAACCCAAATGTGTCATAACACTCTGAAGTCTATCACTCACTGACCTACGCTAACACAGTAGTAAAGTCACCATTACAGGAAATACCATAAATATAAAACAATCAAATGAAGAAGAATAAGTACAGCAGTAACTGAGGGTGCATTCTTGTGCCGCGTGACGACTTAGCCCCGCGTTGCTATTGCACACCATTCATAACCTAAAAACGTCTAATGTCGGTAGTTTAGCTAGCTACCCCGTTAAGATAATATAGAAGGAGAATAACTACAGACTCTGACTGCAGCTAATGGGAATGGAACTAAAACTCAGTACCATGATACTGAAACACTTAATCAACAAAACATTGACAAAAAAAAGTACAGTAATACCTTGACTTACAAGTTGCCCAATTCACGTTTTTCTGATTTACAAGCCGTCGCTTGAGTGATTGTTTTGCTTTCATCAAACATCAGATATTCTGTCACTCGAGCGAAGTGAAAAAAAATTAAGCTTTCTGCCACCGATCCACTTTTAGCCATTTATTGAACGAGACCAACAGTGAAACATATACAAAATGAGCACGCTCACAAGCAGCTGCTGTAGGACATAACTCACCCAGACCAAATTAAACTAACCTGCTAACCCGATTCCAGCTCCTGATGTCATTCACTAGGCCACGCCCATTAAAGACACAACACAACCAACACACAAATTCTACAAACAAAAGATATCAGACACAACACTTAAATACAGAGCACAGGTCTACCACTGAGGTGCACTGAATGCTTGTGTAAATGCTATGTTGACGGTTCAGCCCAAAAAATGTTAACGGTGCGGTGCGCAGTAGGCGGCACGGTGGCCGACTGGTTAGAGGGTCTGCCTCACAGACCGGGGTTCAATCGCGGTTAATTGAAGACTCTAAATTACCCGTAGGTGTGAATGTGAGTGCGAATGGTTGGTTGTTTGTATGTGCCCTGCGATTGGCTGGCAACCAGTTCAGGGTGTACCCCGCCTCTTGCCCAATGATGGCCTGGATAGGCTCCAGCACGCCCGCGACCCTTGTGAGGAGAAGCGGCTCAGAAGATGGATGGATGGATGAATGGGCGTGCAGTATTTTTCACTTAAATTTTGTTCAAACTCCTAATTGTATCTTTTATGGTGTTGACTCCGAACTTCAAGGCACCACTCTAGTAGCATAACATTTTTGTGGTTGGAGATTATTTTTATACTGAGAAAGCCCTGACGAGCAATGAATGGACATCAGGGTACATAAAAAGATATTTTATTTAGGGTTGCATTTAATTGTATTATGCAAACTTTGGACAAGACTATTCAACACTAGAATAATTGGATCAGTCCGTACTGTTGAAGAAACAGTCTATATAGCTGGCAAATCAACATCAGACTAATATATTTATATATATATATATTTTTTTTTTTAGGATGATCCGCACTCTCGAGCCATTAGGGCTTCCTGCTTAAGGACACTTCAAACAGAAGCTTTGTCCCTGACTGGAGAGCAAATTAAATGGCCTGCAGAGGTCTGAGTCTCAAATGAACATCTGTGAGTCTTAACTGCTACAGTGCCAATAGAGGTGACTCTTGGCTGTGGGCAAATTAAAAGTCAAGGAGCACCGAAATGTACTGTGATCAAAAAGTTGAGGTGAACATTGAGAAAATAAGCAGCCAAAAATCAACCACACCTTGTACACTTGAAACTTCTACAGTTATTTCAGTTGGCCTTGCAGCTATCACATTTAACTCGACAAAGATTGCTGCTTTTAAATAAGCTGTAGATGGTGGGGCATTGGCACACTTTTACATAATGTAGGTCTTTAAAAAAATACACACTAAAGTGGAGCCTCCAAAGTCAAGCACAGTCCATTTTAAAATACAGTGGTGCCTTGAGATGAGTTTAATTTGTTCTGCGACCACCCTGGTAACTCAAAACACTCATATCTCAAATCGACTTTCCCCATTGAAATGAACGGAAATGCCATTAAAAACAGAAAACATTTTTTAAACTTTTTTTTTTAGAAAGATAGCACTATAATATTGGTTCCCACTCAGTGATGGTGTGAATGTGAGTGTGGATGGTTGTTCATGTTGATATGTGCCCTGCGACTGACTGGCGATCAGTTCAGGGTGTAGTCCGCCTTTCACCCGAAGTCAGCTGGGATAGGCTCCAGCGCCCCGCGACCCTAACCAGGATAAGCGGTGTTGAAAATGGATATATATAGAGCAGCACAATGGTAATAATTAATTAATTAATTATATATATAGTGGCACGGTGGTAATAATTAATTAATTAATAATTAATAAATCTGCAAACATTTCAACAATTACATTTTTAGTAGTATGTTATGAGAAATGGTATCACAGGGAGCGCTGAGATCAAGTAATTATAGCATTGATGAGGTATCGCATTCCACAGCTCGTAAAAAATTCAAGCAAAAGACAGGCCAAATGACGGCTCGTATTTTGAAAAACATTTAAGTCAGGTCAGGTGTATCTCAAGACACCACTGTAGTTCTATCAAAACATTTTCCCCTTTAACAAATACTGTAAAGTGATTTAGTGGCATGGTGGGCAACTGGTTAGCACATCTCCCTCACAGTTCTGGGGACCCAGGCTCAAATGCGGCCTTGCCTGTGTTGAGAGTTTCCACGTTCTCTCCGTTTTCTCCGGTTACTCCGGTTTCTTCCCACATCACAAAAACATGCATGGTAGGTTAACTGAAGACTCAAAATTGCCCATAGGTGTGAATGTTAGTGCGAATGGTTGTTTCTTTATATGTGCCCTGCGATTGGCTGGCGACCAGTTCAGGGTGTACCCTGCCTCTCACCCAGAGTCAGCTGAGATGGGCTTCAACACGCCCGCGACCCTAGTGAGGATAAGCGGTACAGAAAATGATGATGAGATGGATGGATGAATTAGTTTGAATTCAACTGTCGCGTCATAAAACCTTTATTAACGATATAGTAACATTAACGCTCTTTCTTATTTTAAAAACTTAAAGCAGTACTTAACTATTCACCCTTTCAACACGCCTGACAGACATACTGGAGAACAGGAATGTGTTCTGGTGTACTGTCACTGAGTGGTGTTTTAAAGATATTGCTTTAATTAAGCATGTATCGTTGAAGTAATTGTTGAATTGTTGGGGCACTTGTTTATTAATCCATCAATCAATCAGGGGTTGGTCTACACTCCTTAGTTCCCCCTGAATCTTAATTTAAACATTTTGTACAATTATCTGCTTCAAATTTTGTGGGAACAGTTTTAGGGAAAGCCCCTTTCTGTTCCAGCGTGACTATGCCCTAGTGCACGTAACAATTCAATCTTTTTGTCAATCGTTATATTTGTGTAATAATAAGATGTGTACATCATTGTATCAGAACTTGAGTTTGGATCAGGTACACTTCTTTAAGAAGTGTGGCTTGTCACTGTACTGTACTGATTACCAGACGAGCTTGTTGTTTGTTGAGCCAATATTTAGTGTCAGAAAATTTTAGTTATTAAATGCCTTCTGTTGTGAGTCCTAAGTTAGCAATCCAAATGAGCTGTTTGCTCGTTACTGCGCTGCTTTCCTCTGGTACGAAACGTTGCTGGCGAAGCCGGTGTGTAAACATGGTGGCTTATCACCACATTGAGTGATGGCCAACATTACACACACCACAAAGCCACACTGAAGCCAAGCATCCTCATCTGTCAATACAAAATCAGTTATCTCCATGTGATAACCCACCATCATAGTGGCGTTAAGTACTGCTGTGAATGATCATGCTTATCAGTCTCAAGTCAACACATTGTTCAATGACTTTTCATCGTCATAGTCTTGTGGATGTCTTGTTACAGTTGAGAGCCTCACATACTGTAGTATTTCCATCATTATAACATAAAGTCTTTTATGTAAGACGCCCTGGATGAGGGCAAAGCATTGAGTTGTCATTGAACTGTCCTGACACAAGTCATTGTTGATTTTACTGTTGTAGGGCAAAGACTCTAGGGCTGCAGATAAGACTGTTGCCATGGTCCTGAAGGAGATACCAAGTAAGGCGTCATCAGAAGGGAAGCCCCTCCTCACGGTGACTACCAAGGTGGGCAGAATCATTTCAGAACACCTGCTGCCTCCAAGTGAAATATCCTCCTGTGTTGGTTGTACAGATGAAATCACAAAGTTTTAATTTTTGTTTTGCTTATAACTGTTGTACGTATATACAGAAGTAGTCATTTTCATCCATCCATCCATTTTCTGAACCGCTTCTCCTCACTAGGGTCGCGGGCGTGCTGTAGCTTATCCCAGCTATCATCAGGCAGGAGGTGGGGTACACCCTGAACTGGTTGCCAGCCAATCGCAGGGCAGACATAAACAAACAACCATTCGCACACACATTCACACCTACGGGCAATTTAGAGTTTTCAATTAACCTACCTTGCATGTTTTGGGGATGTGGGAGGAAACGCAGGCACGGGGAGAACATGCAAACTCCACACAGGCGGGGCCGGGGATTTTTTCATCCACGATAAAGTTCATCGACTATCTTTTCACTGTTACAGGAGGGCATTTGGTGAATTTGCTAATGGCCTGTGTGAGGATTTAAAGCTCTTTGTCAGCTAGCATTAGCGGGGGCCTTCTCAGATGGACTTGCGTTTATTATATTTGAGGACAGACTTGCATATATTACAAGTGACAGTGCTACCGATCTCATTTTTAGTGAAATATTTTCATACCCTTGAGGCACCGCTATTAGATTGCTGCGCGAACCCACCACCTGTTGATTTCCTTAAGGCGTTCCTGTAGTTAATGCCAGAACACACGATTGGCGATTCGTCGACTCCAAGCTTTAACCACCATTGCGGAGTGGTAAAGCCGATGCATCAACTTATCGATTCAACCCCTATCAGGTACATGTTGTAACACAAGGTTTTATCAAAAATGGTCCTCCACTACTAATCTCACTTTGATTAGATGATGAGCAAAGAGACAAAACCAAATGATAATTTGCTTTTATTTTATTTTTTTATATATAAAGAAATGGCTGACAACCTTGAACAAAATGAATGAACATGTTGAACAGTGTCAAATACGAGGGCTACATTCACCATTAAATTTTGAATTATACTGAAACGATGTCAAATAAAAAGACATTGATTAATTGATAGCCTCTTTTTGTGGAAGCATGTAGTTTGACTTCAACTATCATTTAAAGCTGAGCAATATAGTTAAGAACCCTATGGATCATTATCATTATCATTGGACTCGAAGTGTATTTTGAAAATAATGGAATTGTCAGTTTCCCAACCCTAGTTTGGATTGAGTGCACTCAGCCGCTCTGATAACCGATTCAAATGTTTCACTGTGTGTGGATTTGATTAAAAAAAAATCACATTTAACACTTTAACATAAAAAATTAATAAACAGTAAAAACAATTTTGGAAAATTCTGGAAAATCTGAACAGACATGGATAATCAAAATTTCACATGATTATTTTGGTTATTGCCACTAAAATTGTCACTGAATTCTAAAACTCTAACATCCTAACAGTTAATATGCTAACATATAGCAAGATAGAAACCTGAGTAGAGAAAGTGCTGAGGCCCTTGATACGGATTTTACATCTTGCCCTGTACTCGCATGCCATTTATAATGAAAATTAATTAAATGTCAACATACTAACAGGCGGTTTGCTAACTTATAGCAAAATAGCAACTGGAGTAACAAAACAGCAAAGACAGATACTGGATAAATTATTTGCGCAAAGACTGGATGATTTGAGTAATAAACATAACCTACTAAGTGGTAGTCAGTATGGTTTTAGATCATCTAGATCTACTTTCATGGCTCTAATAGAGCTAGTGGAAGAGACAATAGGATGCATTGATAAAAGAAAATATGCAGTGGGTGGTTTCATTGGCATAAAGAAAGCTTTTGACAGGATTAATCATGGGATATGGCTAAAACAAAATGGAGAGGTATTGTGTCAGAGGGGTTCCACTCACCTGATTACAAAGTTATAATGCTAATAGGAAACATCCATCCATCCATTTTCAACACCGCTTATCCTGGTCAGGGTCGCGGGGCGCTGGAGCCTATCCCAGCTGACTTCGGGCGAAAGGCAGACTACACCCTGAACTGGTCGCCAGTCAGTCGCAGGGCACATATAGACACGGACAACCATTCACACTCACATTCACACCGTCACTGAGTGGGAACTGAACCCACGCTGCCTGCACCAAAGTCAGGCGAGTGCACCACTACACCATCAGTGACCAAATAGGAAACAGTTTGTCCAAATCGTTAACCATAAATGAATGTGCTTGAACATTACTTGTGGTGTCCCGCAGGGGTCTATCTTGGAACCCAAGCTATTTATTTTAGACATTAATGATATATGGAAAGTGTGTATCTATCCATCCATCCATTTTCCGTACTGCTTATCCTTACTAGGGTCGCGTGTGTGCTCAAGCCTATCCCAGCTGGCTCTGGGCGAGAGGCACCCCGAACTGGTCACCAATCAATCACTGGGCACATATAAACAAACAACCATTTGCTGTCACATTCACACCTATGGGCAATTTAATCTTTAATTAACCTACCATCCATGTTTTTGGGATGTGGGAGGAAACCGGAGTACCCAGAAAAAACCCACGCAGGCATAGGGAGAACATGCAAACTCCACACATCGGAGGCCGGATTTGAACCCGGGTCCTCAGAAGGATGAGGAAGATGTGCTTTCCTTACGTAAATGAGGGATACTTGCTGTGTGAGGGTTTTAATATAGTCCATGATTTGCTGAAGAATCTTATCCTGTCGGCTGATGTGGGCGCCTTGCTTGGACGAGCGCTTCCCTCAATGCTTCCGGAGTTGCTGTGTTCATAGTGGCCAGACTATTCTGTTACGGTTTGTACCAAACGGTATTGGAATGGACCCAAAAGCAGACTAAGACTGAAGAAGCAGTTGGAAGGGGTTTATTAGGGTGAAGCGCGAGGTCAAGAATTCCAAGGCGTTATGGTGGTCCGTAGGAGCAGGGAGCGTGCGGGAGACTGAAGTGTGAGCAGGTGAGTGAACTTGGCATTGTGGTTGGATCGAGCGTCGTGGCAACAGACACAGGAGGGCACTGGAGGAGGAGGAAAAATGGAGTAAGTCCAGGCACGGATATCAGGGAATCTGTTCTTACGATCGTGAGCAAAGAGTCAGACGGTGTACCGCGTAGGAGTGAGAATACGCTGGCGTTGGAACATAGGAACAGGCAGACTTACGTGCAGGCTGTGATGAGTACTGATTGGAACAAGGTGCGCAGGCGAGGAGGTGAATAGCGCTAGAGAGAGAGGGGGAAAAAGAGGCACAAGGCACTAGCCACACGTCACAGAGCAACTGCAGGGCACAGATCATGACACATATGGTAGCTAACCAGCAATTGAACCAAAATAAAAAAGGGAAGTAAAAAACGTACCAAAATAAAAATATTGACAATGCTAAACATAGCTACAATACCAACACAATTCAATCATGGTCTGGCAATCCTCTCTTACTATCATGACACTTAACCACTGCCTTATGTGGGGTACACAAACACCTATTATCAACATCTTAACCAATGATAAGTGTGCCAGACACCAAACATGACAAGGAAGAATCAAGGTGTGTGCTTAGTGCACTTGTGTGGGGTGTATGCAAGCTGACCAACACAGCACACCACAAACATAACCATATCTCCACCAACAACTGTGAATCTCCTTCCCCGTACCAGAGGTCTGTCATTGTATTAAGACTGACCTGTGTAGTGACACAGGGTGTCCAAACTGCAAGAAATACAAAGAAGATGGAAGAATAGGAGAAGAAGAATTTATAGAAGAAGCTAAGCTAGCTGTTAGCTTAACTGGTAACTAGCTTGTGGTGGCAAACTCTTCTCCCTGTCATTTTTATTGTGGTGAATGACACGTTATACAAACACTCAAAACAACAGGTTGCTCCTCTATTTCAGGTCACTTACTCACTGGCTATTATTCCATTTCATGTTGTTATCCGTAGCTCCGCCAAGCTCAGTGTTGACCACACACAAAAGGATTTGCGATCATCAATATTGAATAGATCCAATATTTACGACGATGCCCTGACTGTTTTCCGAGCAGTCTGTGAGAGAAAATTATTCTTGACACACACCAAACCACAGGATAATCGCTCAAGATAACAATTTACAGACATCCCACAATCAGGTTTTGCTAATTTTGATCAGAAGAGAGAACAAATGCTCAATTTAAAACAAAGGTTCTTTGACATCTCCAGAGTCTTCTTCTGTTGGTTTACATCACCGTAACTTCCAGTTCCTTTGACACTGGCTTAAATTCTCTCTCTTGAGGCCCACTGATGTCATGCATTATGATGGGTCGATGTCCAAAATATGTACAATATTTAAGGTATTCCCCCCCCCCCCCCCCCCCTCGAAATGAATTCCTTGATGTCTACAAGCTTTAAAGCATTGGAGACTTGGGTGCACTGTGTATATCAGTAATATATGAACTAGGCCAACAGACATCTAAAAAGGTCACAGCAGCGGGTGTCTGGGTCGCCACCTGAGCTGTGTTGCTGCTCAGGCATTTTCAGTCCGAAAAATCCTGATAATTAGTTACAATGCTGGTTACGGAAAATATGCAAAATTAGTGTAAAGTGGGCGATAAATCCTATTAAGTTGTGTAAAGGGGTAAAAAGAATACTTAGGATGGCTACAACCCACTGGAGTTTAAAGATGACTGAATCCGAGCCATGTAAAAACTGAATTATTAAATACAAGCTGAAGATAAACCAACTGAATCAAACTGGCTGTAAAAGCCTACAGGTTGCACCCAATAACTTTACTTCTTCACTTTAGTTTTCCTTTATGTAACCTATTCCAAGCTCACCTTGGAGTTTCTGGCAAATTTATGCCATTCCCTTGACAGTAACATCTGAAAGATCTCTTGAGTAAAGCCCAAGCGACACAATTAGTATGTTTTCCATTGCATAATTTACTAGATTACTCCTTAAAGCAGTTGTAGACAGATATTTAAGGTGCTTTGCAATAGCGACACAAAGAGATGATATGCTACGGTATTTTCTTGTCAATCCTCAATATGTGTGGAACATATAGTGTAAATGCATCAATAGTAAATCTTAACCTCCCTGTAACGATAGTGAGGTGCTTCGAATTTATAGCTGGTGTTTGTATGCTACCTACCAGTAACAAGGGCACAAAGCAACTCCCCAGATTAAAATGGACAATCCTCCATCACCATTTTACAGATGTTTAGGAGGAGGCAAAGACAAGTCTGTAAACACCTTTTAAAACTGGCCACACAGCAAGACCTGAAACACTCAAAAAACATTTAAGCCATGTTTGCCACCAAGTGTTACATTTGAGTCAAGGTCACCGTGGTTCAGTTTGGTGCACTAAAGCATGATCTGGCTTCATTTTCCATTAAATACAGGAACAGTATGACGTCACGTGGAACATAGTATAAACCAGGAGTGTGAAACTCATTTTAGTTTGCGGGCCACATTCACTGCAATTTAATCTCAAGTGGGCCAGACCACAATATTTGTGGCTTAAAAATCCAGAAATAACAGCTATTCAAAGTTCAGTGAGCGTGCACCATTCAGTTATGCATCCTTTGACAATTTCTACATAAAAATACAATTTGTGGCAGTACACCAAACCAACCACTTTTTAAGTAAAGCTTTTGACTGAAATATATTCAATGTCTTAAAATATTTTTCAATGAGGTATTTATTTTCACAGAACTGCAGTGCGAAGGTGTCACAGTATTTTATGTGATGCTGAAATTTGGCATCATTTGACCTTCACATGTGTTCCCGTCACTGTCATGTGTGTGTGTTCCGGTTGTTGTTTTCCCCCTGTCTCGTACACACCTGCTCCTGAGAGCATCTTCACCACCTGTGCCTCGTTAACCCCTAATTACCTCATGTCTCATTCTTGTCGCCAGTTCGTTGTACCTTGTCGCCGCATTCCAGCATTCCTTGTTTCCACGTCACAGACTCACAGTAAGACTAGACCTTGTTCCGATTATCGACCTCACCTTTTTGCCTCACGTTTTTGGTTACTGTTGCCTTTTTTGGATTGCCTGTCTGTGTACTGACCTCTGCCCGTATATTAAACCTCTCTTTTTGAAACTGTCCATTTGTTTTGGAGTCGGGCATTTTTGGGTCCTATCCTCTGTTCCGTTCATGACAGTCACATCCTTTTATGTGGCCTGCGAAAGCAAATCATGTCTGTCAATTTCCACAATTCTAAATTTATTAAAAAAATTATTATCCCCTAATCTGTTTTCAAAACTTGTAGTTATACATCAATTTGTTGTGTAAATGTAATAATATGGGCGGCACGGTGGAGACTGATTAGCACATCTGTCTCACAGTTCTGAGGAGCCGGGTTCAAATCCAGCCTCCCCTGTGTGCCCTGGGAGTGGCTGGCGACCAGTTCAGGGTCTACCATGCCTCTCGCCCGAAGATAGCTGGTATAGGCTCCAGCACGCCCGTGAGCCTAGTGAGGATAAGCAGGAAGGAAAATGAAACAATGAACGAATGTAATATGATGAGGCGATTAAACATTAATATGGTTTCAAAGTCATACCGGCTTTCTGAGGTGGCTCGCAACAAAAATTTGTTTGACATGTTCGAGATAGGCGGCACAGTGGACGACTGGTTAGTACATCTACCTCACAGTTCTGGGGACCGGGGTTCAAATCTCCCCGCCTGTGTGGAGTTTGCATTTTCTCCCCGTGCCTGTGTGGGTTTTCTCCGGACACTCTGGTTTCCTCCCACATCCCAAAGACATGCAGGGTAGGTTAATTGAATACTCTAAATTGCCCATAGATGCGAATGTGCCACTTAGCTTGGCAGCCAGCAAGAGAATGTTGGCCGAATGTTTGATATTCTCCTGACATTCAGTTCTCATACGCTCGTACTCAGCCTCATAACTACTTGTAATAAAACCAAATAGCAGTCATGTTAAACTCGCAGCATAGGGGCACCATCTGGCCGGCCACATCATTTTATATGGCCAGCGAAAGCAAATCATTTGCGTCAACTTCCATAATTCTTGCTAAAATCTGTACCAAAATTTATTACATCGTAATATGTAATAAGATATTGCAAGCATTGTTTTTCTACCCAACCCCTTTTTACAGTAACTTGAACAATAGTTGAACAAATTATTATCCTTTACTTCTGATTTGAAAACTAGTTAGCCATCACTTTTTATATAGAATACAATGATCAGGCGATGAACCGTTTATATGGTTTCACTGTCATAACGGCCCTCTCAGGGAAACTGTATCAATAATGTGGCCTGTGGAAAAAAATGTTTGACACCCCTGCTAGTATAGACATTCAAACAGGCAGGCAGACAGATGCATACAGTAGACAGTGATTGTGGGATGGAAATGTCTGCATGTGGCTTTTTTGACAGCGCTGACCTTCAGTCATTCACAACACTGTAAGTAATGTAAACATCACTCTGCAGGAAATGACAATACACAGACAGGCATATACAGACGTACTGTATTTACATTCCTCGTGACAAAAAGAAGGGAAAAACGTCCTAGGTCGTCCATCATTCCATGACACTAAAAGGTGATATAAAGGTGGGGCCAGGTTTTAACGGCTGACAGTTACTCTCATGTCCCAAGAAGACACAAAAATTGGTATTCACTGACAGATGTTTCTCTGATTATCATTTACACTTCTACTGCGAACATGTGCATTTATGAATAGCATTTGCATTGTTAATAAATCTTGCTCTTCACCCTGAATACCCAATGCATTTTGTTCTTTTTAACACAGATAGACACTTTGAAAAGTGCAACATTTAAACTTATTTCTTTGACTGTTATTTTTCTGAGCACTATGAATTATTGACTTATAAGTTGGTTTTGACTGGGTAGGGAAACGTACTGCCTGAGGCATCGCCCAGAGCAATACACAGGTGCTTTTAATGCCACAGTACCTCCACAACCAATGACTAGTAGCGTTGTATGTACAGTTTATGGATGGAGAGAGTTTTCAGTTAAGTTTGCGTTTAAATATACATCTGTCAACTTTCTTTTACACTTGTATGATTAATGAGCCATGAATTTGACTTTAACAAGTCTTCCTTCTGTTTCTTCAAACCCTGTACATTTAAAGGGAGAGATTGCAGTTGGAAAAAAATTATTTAAAAAAATAAACACTTTTTGTCATATCCCGTTTGTTAAAACTGTCAAAATGACCTGACAGTAGAATATTATTAAAATCATCTTTTGAAAAATCACCCCTCCCTGGCCCCATCTAATGCATTTATTATTATTATTTTACCACTGGGCACAACGGGACAAGAATAGCCAATCAGAGAGTATAGGGACAGGAGGCATGACAAATAGTGTGTCAATCATTTGCACGCACACAGAGGTTCGCGGTGATGTACCGCAGCCCCTCGCAGAGTAGACAATTATAGTTTCTTGGCTGGATGATTTAACTACGGTTACCAACAAATGTTAAAAAGAAGAAATTCGACAGCTTTCTTCTTCAAATCATAGGTAAAGATTTATAACGGTGGTGTGTGTCCTATACACGGACGGCTGCATGGCTGAACTTAGAAAACCACTGCGTTTTTCACATTTTCACCAATTCGCCAGGTAAGTTGATCATCGATGTTGTACTTTTAATTGATTGTACCTTCCAAAAAATACAACATCCAACCGGTAACATTTCGTGTAACACTGCACACACTCGGCCGACCTCGAGCCAGGCGAGGGTGACGAACCTGTCTCTTCCTTGGTCTTTTTTGCTGTCTAAGTTTAGTGATCTGGGGGCATTTCTTTAGGCCGAGATACAAGGCGACAGGGACTGAAATGAGGCTACATTCAAATATTGCAAGCAGTTTGAGAAAAACTCCATATTGTCTCTTTAAAGGAGGTCATTTTGACCTCCGAACAGATTACTTCTATTTGTATTATTTGTGTTTATTATTGAGGAACAAATGTTAAAATATGAACACATCTGAGGTTATGGCGAGTACTAAAGGAACAACTAAATGCAGACATTTTATGGAAGAGCTGTTTAAAGAGATGGAGGGTGCAGCAAAAGTGGTTAAACAACATAGCTTATTAAGTTGTTGATTTGCAACTGCTTTTTTCACCCATGTCTACTCTCAAGGAGCCAACTAACAGTTCAGATTCAGAGTGAGTTTAAATTAACCAGAATAAATAGACTGCAGCTTGGGGAGCTGAGCTGTTGCTACCACACATAAAGACAATTAGAGTTTTGCTGATGCACCCCCCACCCCACATTCATTTTCCTTTTTCCTTAACTAAAAAGCTGGAAAGACTCATTTGGCTCTCAGTGGTGACTAGTGAACGCATGATACGTGTCGCTATCAAGTAATTGTGGAATGATGAGTTTTAAGGAAGAGGGCAAAAAAAACAACAACAAAAAAAACAATTTCCCCAGAGACTGTCACTAATCTTTTTCTGAAGTTCAACCAAGCCTGAAGGTTTACCGTCGAACCTGTCTCTGTCTTAAACGTTACTTAATTCAAGTGTGATCATTATGATTATGATGTGAGTCTCCCTTCCATGTTGTTACAGATAGTTGCTGTTTCCTTCCTCTAACACATTTCCCTTTTATTTCTTCTACTTCTTCCTCTTTCATACTGTGATTCTTATACAAACATTTTAGTGGTGAAATATTAGTTTAGTGAGTCATAATTAAAGGTATTCATTACTTCTCTCGCAATAGTGTAGATAGTTATTTTAAGCTGTTGTATGTTAAATGATACAAAAATTCCAGAATCTGCTAGTTGAAAACATTCCAATTGGAATTAAAATGTGTAGTAATTTATAAAAATTAACAGATATAAATGAACAGATGTAAATTGGTAAACCTGAATAACTTGATATTAGTTAATTTTCCAACAGCAAGAGTATTTAGGCCTTGCTACTGCATTTCAATCCATAGACCACATCCAGTAAAGTGAGTTTTGAAGATATTGAAATGTTTTTTGGGCACATTTGGTATTAATGTTAAACTCGGAAATAATCATCATAAACACTAAAAATTGTTTATTTGATTCAAGATTTATATTTTTATTTCTCAATTAAATCAGTTGATTTGTGAACCGTAGACAAAACGAGACAATACAGTACACACAATACAGTCTGTGGCTCTTCTGTGTTCTACTGAATATGGTTTCATTCTTTTTCCATCCATCCATTTTCTACACCAAATGATTACCCAGCAATTTTATCATGTAAAATGTTACTTTTCAACTCTAGTCAAAGATACAGCATTCTGGATTTTGGATTCAAATCTATTTTGCATTTTGCTGTTCCAGCTAGTGAGTGAGCAACAAGAGAGTCGCCCGCTTCTGAGCCCATCAATTGACGATTTTCTCTGCGAGACTAAGTGTGATGAGCTTTCCCGCCCAGTGACCTCCAACACAGCAGGTACAACAAACAACAGTCATTTTTATTTTATTTTTTTAAAAGCCAATCTGACTAAACTGCTTGTTTACTATATTTCCTTTAACAAATTATGTCCACATATGCAGTTTAAAATGGATCAAGTGCTGAATGTGACAGAGTGTGTGATGTATACATCACACATATTACATACATACATATCATTATTATTATTATTCATTCATCCATCCATTTCTATCCGCTTATCCGAGGTCGGATCGCGGTGGAAGAAGCTTAAGTAGGGACCTCCAGACTTCCCTCTTTCCAGCCACTTCGTCCGTATCTTCCGGGGGGATCCTGCGGCATTCCCAGGCCACCCTGTCTCTCCAGCGTGTCCTGGGTCATCCCTGGGGCTTCCCCCCAGTGGGACGTGCCTGTAACACCTCGCTGGGGAGGCGTCCGGGGGCGGGGGGGCATCCTAACCAGATGTCCAAACCACCTCATCTGCCTCCCTTCTATTAAGAGGAGCAGCGGTTCGACGCTGAGCCCCTCCCGGATGAACAAGCTTCTCACCCTATCTCTAAGGGAGAGCCCGGACACCCTGCAGAGGAAATAATTTCGGCTGCTTGTATCCGCGATCCTGTTCTTTCGGTCACGGCCCACAGCTCGTGACCATCGGTGAGGGTAGGAAATAGAAATTGAGAGCTTTGCCTTTTGGTTCAGCTCCTTCTTCAGCATGATAGGCCGATACAGAGTCTGCATCACTGCAGTCGCTGCACCGATCCACCTGTCAATCTCCTGCTCCATTCTTCCCTCACTCATGAACAAGACCCAGAGATACTTGAACTCCTTCTCTTGGGGCAGGATCTCTTCCTCAACCCAGAGAGGCCACTCCAACCTTTTCCAACTGAGCACCATGGTCTCAGATTTGTAGGTGCTGATTTTCATCCCAGCCGCTTCACACTCGGCTGCAAACTGCTCCAATGAGAGTTGAAGATCACAGCTGGATGCAGCCATCAGAACCACATCATCTGCAAAAAGCAGAGATGTAATACTGACCCTCCATAATTCTTCCCAATCACACCCTTCCAGGTCTCACTGTCATTGCCCACGTGAGCGCTGAAGTCCCCCAGCAGAACAAGAGAGTCCGAAGCGGGAGTGCTCTCCAGCACACCCTAAAGTATGGGCACTCTGAGCTGCTGTTTCCTGCATAGGCACAAACAACATTTGGGACCCGTCCTCCCACCTGAAGGCAGGGGGTGGCTACCCTCTCGTCTACTGGGGTGAACCCCGACATACAGGCACCGGGCCAGAGTGGAAGAGAGTCCAACCCCTCTTGAGAAAACTGGTACCGGAGCCTGAGCTATGTGTTGTGGTGAGCCCAACTATGTCCAGTCGGAATTTCTTGACCTCAAACACCAACTCATGCTCTTTCCCTGCCAGAGTGGTGACATTCCACATCCTTTGAGCCAGGTACTGTAGCTGAGCATTGCCTTTGACCGCCACCCAGCTCACACAGCACCTGACCCATGGCTGTGCCGGGCCAGGCCCCATGGGTGCCACAAGGCGCTCGCCATCGATCCCCACGTCCCTAATTGTCTGTGGGTGTGTCACCCGAAAACGTGTGCAACTTGATTGTTCACACTAAGAGATGCGGAAGCTGATCTGCCAACAGAATTTCATCTGCCAAATGCACTAAATTGCTAAACAGTTAATTTTGCAGATTTGGAGATGTGATTCATCAAACCTGAGACAAATTGTAATTTTGCATCTTTAAATACCGTATCTAAAAGGTAGGTGCAAACAGCAGTGCTGTGCATAACCATGTCAAGGAGACGCAGGCAAAATCAGAGCCAAGGGTAACAACCCATCTTTTTCACTCATGTAAACATTTTTGAAATGCCAGAAACAAAAATTATCAGGTCATATTGTCTATTCAGCAATGTAATTCTGGGCTGCCTTAGCGCTAGTAACCTATAAGAAAACTCCTTGTAAGTCTGAATTTCCTTGCATCTGCAATTGACAATTGTTTGGTACTGTCCTCCCCCAGAGCAGTTTTTTGGGTTTGCTGTCCCAAATTTTAAACACAATGTCACGCAGGAAGGGCACTCAGTTGTAGTTCTCCCATCTTGCATCGTATATACCACATTATGTATTGTATTCAAACTAACCACTAATTACATTGACGATACTGTGGGAAACACTCAGCTTCTGTCTCTCAAACACCTGAAGTAGCGCCTGTTGGCAGTGCTTTAGGCCTAATATCAATAGTGCTCATGGAAAGTACAGCAGTTTGAAGCCAAGTCTTTCTTTATGTAAAAAAAAAAAAGATCTCTGGCTCCAAACTGTAAAGGTTTGTTTCATGAAATGTAGCCTGGATCTATCCTATTCTACAAAACTGGTTTCCTCCCACCCCACAGTTTGAATACGTGCCAGTGCAGTGGATTTAGGTGTGATCCTTTGTCAGCCTGTCATACAATGTGATTGACTGAAGAAGCAGTGAATAATGCTGAGCAGGAGTGAGCAAGCGAAGAAAATCAATGCAGAATTTTAATTACAAGCTCAAATATATGCAAATCCACAAGTGGATCTCTTGCATACAGTTTTATTTATTTATGTTTTTGCTACTGGAAAAATTTCAAGTTTAGTTTCATGGGTATGTGTGGTTAAAAATATGTCAAAATAAAATAACACAGACCTTTTCCAATGTTACTGTACTACAAAAGTCAACGATGTGAAGGGCCAACTACAAATGGCCACAGAACATTCCTTCAAAAGTGTTAGTTTGGTGGTCCCATGTTAGTTATCAGGCTACGTTCGGTTTATGGACAATCACGCCAGACATTAGGATTAGACCGATAGGACTCTCGAATGGGCGAAAGGTTTATTTATGACTCAATAACTGCATTTTTGTCAGGATTTGTGCAAAACTGTAATTGTGTTCTTCCTCAGTACATGTGCCAACCCTCCACAAAGTTTCACCAAAAATTGGTGATGACGTTTTTGCGTAATCCTGATCACTAACAAAGAGTCAAAAAAGGGCCTCTTGCCTACATGCTGGGTGGAGATAATTTTCAATTGCACTCACTTACTACACAGAAAAGATGGGATAGACTACAGTTTAACTACGACCATGAACGAGGCAATCCACCCACTTCCCCACTGAGAACCATGGCCTTCGTTTTGGAGGTGTATACCTACACGCTCAGCAGTGAACTGTCCCAGCAAGCACGGAAGGTCACAGTTTGGTTAAGCAATCAGGACCACATCGTCCACAAATAAGCAGGACTGAGGTCCTCAGGCCACAAAACAAGACACACTCACTACCCTGGCTGTGCCTGAATATTCTATTCGTAAGGAACATAACAAGACTCCAACGTCCACAGTGAACAATCCAGAGAGGAAAACAAATCGTACAGCAACCCCATTTTTGTAAATTAACAATCTTATTACCATTTAAAAACACAGCCATATTAATGCTCAAAGGACACATCTATTTGTTTAATTTGAGCCCAACCCATTTATAAATAAAACAGTCTTGCTCAGTCTTACAGTCTGAGCAATTGTCTTGCCAGTCTCATTAATTTCAGCTCAATGGTGTCAACACATTTTGAAAGTCCTGCTTTGTAATAAATGCCTTTGTGGGGTTTTTTTTATGCTAAAATCTCTTCAGGCAACCTCCCCCCATGAGCGCATCTCCCCCATATTTATAATTGTGCTTGTCATCTTAATAGCACTAGTCACAGGCGACATGCAAACGCTCTGATTACGCCCAGATTTCAGTCAACAAACCCTCTCAGCTGGTTATCATGAAACAGCAGCACGCCAATTATCCCGTCATCATTCTGCAGCTTTGAGCTCCCGTTACACAGGATAAACAGTCATCGAGGGACCCGGGAATTTGACTGAGATTCTATAAATGTGAGTTTAAGAGTTACCACCCACTGTATGGACATCTACGCATAAAAATTAACAGCGATCAGAAGAAACCATTAAGAGACAGTATACTACATGTGAATGGCACTGATGATACAAAACAGTCTTGTATTAGGAAAATTGTAAAAGAGATTAAAAGCTGCCATAGTGTGACTTTTATTTCTTTTTTTTCTGTCAGGTATTGGCAGTTATGATTATTAAAACTCTGCAACCAAAACACATGTGATGATCCAATGTTTCAAAAAGTATGCATTCAATTTGAAATTAAAAGAAGACAAGAAAAGAAATCACACACAGAAGTTGCCGGCCTTCAATCCTGGGGTGATAAAACGCATCATGAAAGTCAATTAAACAGAAAGAGGCTCCTCATTATAAGCCTGACATCTATTTAGATTGTTTCAAACAGGCCATATTATTAAATGTAGGTGCTGAATCGCCTACATTTGATTTCAGGACAACATAGTCCGTCATCTCAAAGCTCATTTTGTCAAATGAATAATATTAAAACAAAAGAGTGAAGTTATTAGGTGAGAGAATATGTAAATTTCCCCACATAGTTTTTTTCCCATTAAAGGTTTGATATATTAATCATAAAAATGTGTTCAGTGAAAATTAGATACGTTACTGTGACTGATTACGTCAGAAAATGTTATATTGGCCAAATTACTTGCACAGTTATATGAATGCAAATATTAGGATGTGGTTTATGACACTGGCACTGTCCTTTCAGGACATCTCTTTCCAATGTTTATGTTATATATAATACAGAATAGTCAGTTCAGTTGCTTTAGTGCTGTTTTCAAACAATTACCAGAGTCTGTGACTACCTGAGTAGGTAGTATCTGAGGGGCACAACACTGTTTGTCCCTAGTTAGTCATTCCAACAGCCTAGTGTTTTTACAGTTATCATTCAGCCAGGCCGATGACTGCTGCCTGGTATCCATCCATCCATTTTCTGAGCCGCTTCTCCTCACTAGGGTTGCGGGCGTGCTGGAGCCTATCCCAGCTGTCATCGGGCAGGAGGCGGGGTACACCCTGAACTGGTTGCCAGCCAATCGCAGGGCACATAGAAACTAACAACCATTCGCACTCACAGTCATGCCTACGGGCAATTTAGAGTCTCCAATTAATGCATGTTTTGGGGATGTGGGAGGAAACCGGAGTGCCCGGAGAAAACCCACGCAGGCACGGGGAGAACATGCAAACTCCACACAGGCGGGGACGGGGATTGAACCCCGCACCTCAGAACTGTGAGGCTGACGCTCTAACCAGTCGGCCACCGTGCCGCCTGCTGCCTGGTATCAGCATGAAAACCTGTGACATGACAAGGCAGGTTTTTTTTCAGTTGTGAAGGTTCATAAAGAATCCATATTTTGTTTGGCCTGTGCAACTTAAATATTTTTTTAGACAAATGCAACTGCGTTCACTTTTCATAAACCCCATTTAACAGTGACAAAATATTGCAGTCTGCATTTGGCAGTTCATGCGCGGCATGGGAAAATATGAAATTATTTGTGCTATTTTCCCATCTGGGCATCACATTCCCATCAAAGCCAGGTTGGAAATCATAAAAGAGCCAAAACAAATCTAGATTTACACAGCGTGAACGGGCCAATAAAGTGTTTTTTGGTTTTTTTTTGGCAGTTCTGTCATCAACATTGGACCTATTGGATCTCAGTGAGCCAAGTGAGCACAGAAAGAACAAAGACAGGAAGAGTCCTCGTTCGGCCAGGAGAGACAAGCAGAACAGTCCGCACAGGAAAAAGACTGCCGAGACAGAGCTGATCCAGGTGGAGGTGGAACAGAGCATGCGGACACCAGAGAGGGCATCACTGGAGTCCGGTATGGACGCCGTGCAAACAATATAAGGAAACAGTCAAAACCTTTCAGAGTAACAAAGCGTTCACTGCGGAACAAATTAGGCAATGTTAAACAGCAGTGGAGTGAATAATTCATGGCAGGAGAGCATAACATAAGCATGTTATTTCAAGAAAAAAAACAATGTTTGAACTGTTGATAAATGTTATTTTTAGAGCTGTTATTTTTAGATTTGTATTTTCTGCACCTTGTTTGATCTTTTAGACCATTAGTGGTTTCACAGTCCAAAATTACATTTACATGGCTTAAAGTGAGAAAAATCCAGGCGGTGGAGGGGGTTACCATTACAGTAACTTGTTACTCTATTTTTTTATACTGTTTGTACAATATTTTTGTTACACATACCTCACGTTTAAATGTGATTGTATTGTTTTATGTGTGTTTATAGACCTTTCAAAACATTTAAGTGCCATGAATGCAACAAAAACATGCCTATGGTGTATTTAAATAGGGTATTTCTATGTCAGGGATTTTACGTAAGTACAATACTTGACTTCATGTGGATGTGAAAAAACCGGTACGACTGTGTTTGCCTTTGACAACAGCACTGCCAGCGATGACCGGCCCACATAACCAGAGTGTGACAGCGTAACGGTGGATCACTCGGCTTGTGCTAGCAAGCCAGCCAGCTAAACGTACCTCGCGGTTATAACCTGCGGACGAGGTTAGACTCCCCCAGCCTTCTGCAGGCTTCTCTTTACCGATCGATTGAGGCTTGTGGCTGCTCGGCTCCCCGCACGTGAAAGCTGGTCAGCCTGTCTGCGAGCCTGCAGCAAGCAGCGCCGTTTGGAGGAAAAACTCAAGTGAACTATACTGGCCTCAGTAGCAGCAAGAGAGAACTATAAGATGACCATACAATTACAAGCAGTATGGTAGATGTTTTTACAGCGTACGGACACCTCTATCTGCCACGCTCGATCGCATGTTGTGAGCTTTTTTTTTTTTGACAAACACATACGCCAAATATCCGGCACAACGCCGGCATACTTTAAGCCATGCAGTTAATTGATTTGAACAAAACCTTTACTTTGGTTGCCTCTTATGCCAGTTCAATCTGCTTTGTAGTTTTATTGATGCTTATCTTTGTGTGCAGCTATTATTGGTTCACCGTTGGATAAATGGGAAGAGTTGAACCCCAACCCTGAGAGAAACGGTAACAGGAAGTGGAAACTGGAGAGACGGCGTTCATCAAGAAACTCTTCGAATGAATTTCTGTGGTAAGCATTGTCCTGGACACTGATATGTGGCAGAGTAATCCATAAGGGGGAAAGATCCATGCAGGTTATAAAGTTAGGTCAAGAATTATGCGGACGATGACAGTGTTTGTATAGGGTTACTCACGGAAGGCGCTGCTTGGTGTTTCAAGTGTCAGAGTCTGTCCCCCTTTCATTCAGTGTTCCTCTACGTGCCATATTCTCCTGTTCATGTGTAAGTTCATGTGTTTTTACGCGCCTGGCTTGCGCACCTTCAAGGTCCACACATTATCATTCTGACACACCCATCGTGCAGAAGCGCAGAAGGTGCGTTCAAATGTCTATGAAGCGTGACTCATTGAAGTCTGAGGCTACCTTTCATTCCTGGAGAGTGATGTTTTCCTGAGACGTGAATGTCATAGAAAACCATTTCGAAAATCTTGCACACTTTGAATAGGAAATAAACAAGTGAAGTTAGTCGTCAAGTTGATGAAAATGTGCAATATGATGTTTCACCTTAACAGGGCGCTATCCTTTGGAGTACGGAAGAGGAAAAGTGCTTAGGTCCACAGGAGAATCATGCGTAGCGCTAGAGAATGCCCACATCTTGGGCTGTTCCACCTAGAGTGCGTAGCTAGCATGAGGAAAATATTTTGTCTGGCCAACCCTTGTGCATCCATGGTCTTACCTAGAAGAATTTTTCAAAATGGTAGAATGCCAAAACAACTCCTTTCAAATGCCCTGCGCTTAATCGATTTTTCCCCCCTCGCATTACTTTTAATTTTATCTTTTAAGTAGTTTTGAAACCATTGCTTTTCCACTTTTACTTGAGTAAAAAGCTTGAGTTAATACTCCTACTTCTACAGGAGTCTTCTGAAACCCTAATATCTGTACTTCAACTTGAGTAATGGACATGAATACTTTTGACACTTCTGTTGACTGCAAAAATGTTTATCTCCCAATACTTACCAAACTGTCTATAGTATAGCAGTTAGTGTTGCTTTTTATATTAGGTGTTTATACTGTATGTTTGAAGACATAATCACATACGGTCCCTTGTGTAGATTTAGTATAGACAAATAGAGTATTTTATGTCCAACAATAACTTGGATTGTAAGTACTTATTTCAGCTACTTCTGCACTACTTTAGGTCCGTTGACTGTAAAACCCAATTAGAGCCATTGAATAAGAACTGCGTGGAAGCAAACACCAAAGTGGAGCCAGAGTCTGCCCTAGTGTCTCAAGTAAGTGCTCAGTGTGATTAGGATTTGTCAGTAATCATCTTTATTGTTGACACTGTCTGCATTTGAAGTCATCATCCTTTAAAAGTGATACAGCATGGAAATATTGTTTGTATTGACAGACATTTAGACCCTGGAACAAACCACTACTGTATGTTAACCCTTTAAGTTTGTATGTGTTTGTTTCGCCGTCATTTGTCCTAACACCCTACAAATCTTCCATTTCAGCTCAACAGGCAGTATATTAGTGGAAGACATGTAAGCCTCCCTATGCATCCTTTCAATTCATTTGGAAAGACTTAAACATTTGCACCGCAAAAAGAGCATTGCACCATGTCGTGAAATTTGACTTTCAAAACGAGCAGCTTGACTTGAAGCTAAGAGTTGCTTTTGGGGAATTCCAGATTGCTCCGTGGTGGTGCTACATGGTCCAAATGTGAAGAGCTTTCTTGCTGGGTGGATGTCTGTGCAGGTCTGCGTAAGGGGTCTTATTTCTGATGCCATTATTAGATTAATAGCCTATGAATTATTGAGCCGTCTTACTCTGAGCCCATTAGTGTTGATCTCACTGAGCTAGCTATGCATACGTCACCTTTTCAGCGCCCGCATTAATAATTGATTTGGTATTAAAGATAGCTGTCCAAGATGGATAGGAGTTATTCTCAAACAAGCACATAAAATGTGTTGCACTCAAGAGTTGAACAGTTCACAGACAGGCTTAGTCTCCGAATATTTGGTAGGTATGCAAAATACACGTACAGACTGCTTGGAAAACTCAAGATGTGTTTTGCATGGAGTTTGCAAAATGAGTCTATGGAAAAATCAACCCCCTTAGTAATCATGCAGTGCTAGCATTTCAAGTGTTTTCCAGGCGTGATGAAGGGTCATTTTGTCTAAAAATTATCTTCCCTCAAGATGGACTGCAATGATTTTTGTCAGCTCTCAAATACATATTCTGTTCTTCACAAAATGCAGAGAACAGATAGACAAATGAAATAGACAATAACACACACCTAAAATGCAGTATACTATTCAAGTACTGTATCATGTAAACAGTCATTATATTTGCTTCCTTTCAACAGACTTGCAGTGGTAAAGTCGATGACTCTTGTCCTTCAACTCTCATTTGGACCATGCAAAAAAAAAAAAAAAAAAAAAAAGTCAGGACTAACAAATTGCGATTCTCGTAATTAAATGTTTTGTGTGTCACCCCATACTTTCAAGTAGGGACACCACAGCTTATCAATATATATGTTTTCTGAAATGCCAAAAGTGGACAAACAGTCAGCTAATATAAAAAAAATACATGTAGATAACAGAAGACAATACAGATACATAATTCTCTTCTATTTCCATCCATCCATTTTTGACACCGCTTACCTTCATATCCCAAGTGAGTTAGGAGCCGATTCGAACACGACAACTGTGAGGCTTACACACCAACGACAAGGGCAAAGTGCGAACTTCTGTCCTTTTCGGAAATTAACACTGAATCAATTTGAGAATAAAATAAAGTGAGTCTTCTTCTGCAAGCAAGTAAAAACTTTAGCTTAGTCACTGTTTCAAGTGGTCCTAATAACGTATTTTTCGGACTATAAGGCGTACTTAAAATCCTTAAATTTTCTCAAAGAATCGACAGAGCGCCTTATAATCCGGTGCGCCTTATGTATGAATTCTGGTTGTGCTTACTGACCTTGAACCGATTTTATGCCCTCAAAAATCTGTCAAAATATTTAAGTATGACTTTGGTAAACTACGAAGCAGGATTGTCGGAGCATTACGGCTACTCTAGTGAGGAGACTCGTGGAGTAATACTTACTGTGCTTGAACATATTATGCTGTGTGTCTAAGTAATTTATCTGACTGTTTTGTTTCGCTTAATGCGCCTTATAATCCGGTGCTCCTTATGTATGAAAATAGCCCCGTTCGTTGGTAGTGCGCCTTATAATCCGGTGCCCCTTATAGTCCGAAAAATACGGTACTTGATTCATATCTTTATACTTGGCTGCATCCGTTTACCGGTAATTGTCAGCAGAAGCTGATGAAAAAAATGTTTAATATTCTGCTCAGTCTAAATATTGTAAAATGTGTTTATTAGGTTTTGGGGTGAATTTTCCTTGACTAATTTGACATATACAGCATGTCTGTCATATTAAAAAAAGAAATCTTAAAATTAAAAAAGGCATATTAAAGTCAACTGTCATCCATCCATCAGTACTGCGATTATGCAACCCATTCCAGGGGACACCACAAACTCTACACGGACCCGTTAGTTCTTCTTCTTGAATAGATTTGATGAACAAATCTTTTACTATGTCCAGTCTATATCATCATTACAATAAATCACGCATCTTAATGTGAAAAATTGTTTAACCTACGCTCCAGTATAGTATAGCTATAATCGCACGTTTCCTGAGCTGGTCTGTTTTAAATTTAAATACTGGATGTTTGGAGTTACACCTGTGAGGCCATCAGCGTGTTGCGGGGAGTAGGAATGCATGTGCAGGTGCACAAGAGTGGATGGCGGGACGCGGTTGAACCCGAGAGAGGTTGCCTGAGTATAGCATGGTGTTCAGATGAGGGTTGGGGTGAGCTGCTGACACGAATGATTGAGCTAAGCATGTCAGGGGCTGTGTTGAGGAGGAGATATTCACTCGTCCCTGGGAAAGCAGAGAAGGCTGACCCCTGCACACACTCCCTGCCTGTCTCCCTCTGGCTGATTGTTTGTGTGCGTGTGTGTGCGCGTGTGTGTGCGCGTCTGTGTGCGTGTGTGTGTGTGTGTGCGCGTGTGTGTGTGCGTGCGTGCGTGCGTGATGGGCTATATGTGGATGATTAATGGACTGTGTTTCTGCAGCTACGTATATAGTATGAATTGTGCGTGTGCGTGTGTGTGTGTATGTAATAGGCTCGTCTAACCAAGGATCAGCGGTGGGGCAGCGCCCACCTTTCCAGACATCAGTCCCTAGAAGAGGAGTTTGAGAGAGCCAAGGCTGCTGTGGAGGTAGGCAGACTGCCGCTTGGCGTTGGGGGAGGTAGAGAAAGTACTTCTACATGACATAGCTGTTGTGCTGTTTAATCATTGACACGACACTTGTCACTTATAAAAAGAAAGGACATGCACATGCATGTTAATTATACGAATTTGCAAGTAAATCAAAACCACAACAACAATGAGTCATTTTTGGAGGTCTTTGTGAATCAGGATCATTTTGTTGTTTCCACAAAACGTTTCCCATTTTTATTAGCTCATTGCTGTGTAAATGATGACACAAGCCTGTCAACTGTCTTACTATTTTTATACAGTGGACCCCCGCGTACCTGCAGCTCGGCACCTACAGCTTCAGCTATTTGCAGAATTCTTTTCAATTTCTTTTCCATTTATTTTTCAAATTTTCTTCAATTTTCAATTTTATTTATTTTTATTTTTCCTTATTTTGGGAGGAATCAACTCCGAAAAGGTTTATTGGTGGTTTATCCTCGTTTGTTCAGGTTTTTTTTCCCCCCCCCAATGCAATTATAATGAGTGTCAATTATACATGCATTTTATCGCCGCTGTCTGATGACAACCATGTCCTGTATGTCACATTATCATATATCTTTTAGGGGGGGAAAATTGTATATACAGTAATAACGGCTTTGAATGATAGAAGCTTCCCGCAAACTCCTGTTCATGTTCCAGTCATCAGGTAACAATAGTTAAAAAGATAAAGCTTTGTCAAAGCTCTTAACAGTATCTCATAAGGCATTGCATTGATATTTTACATTGAAATCAGCATAATTCATAGTTTAAAGGCTAATTACCATCCATCCATCCATCCATTTTCTGAGCCGCTTCTCCTCACTAGGGTCACGGGCATGCTGGAGCCTATCCCAGCTATCATCGGGCAATTTAGAGTCTCCAATTAATGCATGTTTTTGGGATGTGGGAGGAAACCGGAATGCCCGGAGAAAACCCACCCAGGCACGGGGAGAACATGCAAACTCCACACAGCCGGGGATTGAACCCCGCACCTCAGAACTGTGAGGCTGACGCTCTAACCAGTCGGCCACCGTGCCGCCAGGCTAATTACCCCACATGATTTTGAGCATCAGTTTCATATTCAGTGATGATTTCTCAATCATCTGTTCAAAACATTGTCTTCAATAATCAAGATTGTTGGCACTTAGTTTATTAAAACGATGTAAGCGCAACTAGCACTTGTCTTGACCATTTTGTGAATCTTCACTCATCTTTAAAACAACTAAATGAAGAACGTTTGAAGGACTATGGAGATAATCTTAAAACCATAGTTTTATGAAGCATGTTTTCACCGCTTGTTGGGCAGCAGTTTTAACAGAGCAGGACAAGAGTTTCATGAAGAAGGTCATTGTGTTAAAAAGTAAAAATCAATTAAAATCATTGAATCTAACTGATATACCGTATGCAATTGCTTTCCATGCAAGTAATCATTAAAAACAAAATGAATTATATTATTTTTAATAATGAGGACACAGGAGGGCGGAACAACAACACTCTGAGAGAAATCAGACCACCACCAGTACCAAACTAAACGTGTGTGGATCTGGACAAAAACATGTACAGTATAACAAGCAGATGTCATAATGTAATCTTCACAGCAAGAGGACTCAATAGGAGACCACATTTCTGAGCAGTTTGAGCCAGATGATCAGTGGCGTGATACGAATCTCTACCTGAAGTCCCGTGGAGCCTATTTCCAATTAAATTGAGTCCCCTTTTCTGCCTTTGTTGAATCATCTCCACTGTTGCTTAGCCCCCACTGTGATACTTGACAACCAAATCCACACACTCAAGTTCAAGGTGTGTTTGACCCAGAAAGAAAAATATTCAACAACTTCCATGTTGCGAACAATAAGAGAGTAAATAGGTCAATCATTTTCCAACTATAGGGATCAGATATCTCACAGGCCAAGTTACAGTAATTAGTGAAGAAATATTTTAATGTATCTGCTCACTCCACCCCTGAACAATAATTATTCCTGAAAAGTGAATGAATTGATCATCCATCCATCCAATTTCTATACCACTTGTCCTCCACTTGTGAGCTGCAGTATATAGCACTTAACGCACCTTGAGAGGCACGGTACCTACACCCTGGACTGGTCACCAGTCAATTGCAGGGCACATATAGACAAACAACAATTCACACTTTTTTTTATTATTCTATTCAATTCAAAAAGAAAACCCATGCTAGCATGGTGAGAACTCCACACAGGAAGTCCAGAACAGTTTCAAACCCAAACCTCAGACATGTGAGGCAGATGTGTTAACCACGAGTGCAACCCTATGAATTAATCAATTCATATGAAATTTACTTACACTCACTTGCGCTTTAGGCCTCACACATTGGATTTTGACTTTTGCCATGCGTAGTACAAGGTCATGTAGATATTATCTGCGTCAGGATAATTCTACTAAGTAAAATGCCCTCTTTTCCTGAAAACGGCAGTGAACCCTGCTCTATTGAGTTTCTTCACATGGACCGAAGACTACACGCTGTTGTATACTGCATTGACAAATAATAGAGCAGGGACTGGAAAGATGTTCAGGTTGTGAGAGGAGCCGTAGAAGAGCAATGCACTCGCCCACTTGGGGGATCCCGTTCTAAAATTAGCGCAGATGTCACAGCGTTGTGTAAGTGGTAAGCCCTCACAATATCTGTCTTTGGATCAGCTGCAGGGCAGGTTCGAGAAGGGATTTAGAGAGAGTGATGAGTGTCAGAGCATGCATCATCGATTGGTAACATTATCTCCAGGCTTGGAATGAGCACATGTTCAAATAAAGTGCTTAACTTTAGAATAATTCTTTGAAAGAAACTAACAAAATACAGATAATACTCCATGTTTTGATCAAATGGGTAGAATCAAAATCATGCATTGTCAAAATGCATGATACATAGGAAGAAGGTTTTTCCAGAATTTTTAGGTCAACTTTGGGGGTGCGTATTATACATGGGTGCGCATTATACACAAGAAATTACGGTACATGGGTGCCATTTGAGCTCTGTGTGCTGAGATGTAAATAAAGTGAATTAAAAAAAGAAATACAAGACTGCTTTTTGAGAATATCACAGCAACCGAACCCAACCATCCGGAACAGGTGGGCCAGCCAGTCACAGCTGGCCCGACCCAACCAAACAGTGACAACTCATAGCGGTAGATCACTCGGCTCATGCGGCGAAGAAGACTAGCTCTGAGAACTAATGTGAATTGCAGGACACGATGATCATCAACACTTCATATGCACCTTGCAGCTCCCCGCGGCTGGGGCAGCCTTTCACTTCGCAGAGAGCAGCTGCTGGTGGACCAGCGCGACTACACAGTCCGCGGCGGCCGGACGACCGTGGCATCTCCCTGATCGCCGTAAGCATTACTAAGTGGAGGAAAAGAAACCACAGGATTCCCTTAGTAGTGACAAGCGGAATCCAAAATCTAAAATAATACGTTTATAATAATATAAACTATAATGTTATATCGTAAGGTAAACGTTTTTACATCGCACTACGACATACAGTGTATATCGTTATATCGCACACTAGTTAATGTAGTAGAAGAAGCTAGAGTAACTATCTGGTAACAGGTGCAACTCCTTTTACCATTTTTAATGTGGTAAATGACTCGTGAGACATGTTATATGCACACTCAACACACTCAGTTGCTTCTATATTTGTTTCCAGCGAGCTTCAGGTCGCTTACTAATTGGCTATTGCTCAGTTTCACATCACGATCAAGCACTCCCTGTCTTGCCCCAACTTGGTGTTAACCACACACATAAGAAGTTGCTATTGTAAATATTGAACAGGTTTAAAGTTTACGTTTCTTGGCTCTGACTATTTTCCGAGACGATTCAGTAGGGAAAGAAAATCTCACCACACCCCCACACCACAGGATAATCTTTTCGAGACAACTGATAATTGCGTAATTGATTTTGTTTGGAAGTGGAGGGGGAAATCGACCCGATTGTCAGTCATCAATTGTCAGGTTTGTCACAAAAGTAAGATTGTTTTCTACTTTTCAAACATCTTTTTGTCACAATGTCAAAATGGAATACACAGTAAATCGAAATACAACATCTGCAGACACTTGTATAATTTCCAGATAAGAGCTACCCGTCCACCAAATAAAAAGCCTTTTTTTTAATCCGTATTTGGCCCCATTATGAATAATTTGGAGCTAAACTGTGTGTCCCAGGTATTTCACCAACAGGGAGTGTATCAATTTAGCACACAGACTTTCTTTCATTTCATTCAATGAGATGAAGCAGACAAAGAAAAGTAACACCCACAGAGGGAGTCGATGAGAAAGCTCTCCCAAATATCATCCATTTGCAAAATTGCCACGGATGATAGTAAATGCTTTTATGGCTTTAAAGATAAGAATAGAAGGATGAAATGAGGAATGGAGAAATGGCTTTAAAATAATATAAAATGGCTGGGTGATGAATGAAACATTTTCTCGGTGGGTTAGTGACTCTACATGCTACATTAGGACAGTTTCAATTATCCAGGGCATATGGTATTGTTATGCTTCACTTGGATAATGTAGGATAAATTGTGACTTGTTTGGTCTGTCGTGCATAAGAAATAGGACTCCAAGTAGAGATAAAGCGTACACTAAGTTGCCAGCATGGCCTTTCCTTAATTAAAACAACAGCAGGATGGGTGCTCTCTATTGTTACCCATTATCTCCTGGGACATTCGCCCGATGCAGTCTTGAGTTTATCAGATGCTGAGTTGTTTGCCAGATTATGCTCTCAATCCACATATAAATGGAGAACGTCAATAAGTAATGCATTTACCCCCTTCACCGGCATCCATCAATTTGGGCAACAACATTATCAGTTCACCAGAACACGAGCAAAGTTGCAATCACAATGATTGATAATAATTTGGTGGTCAGTTTTTGTGCAAAAGTGCAGTTATTTGTGTGCTCTTAAATTTGAATGATTTGTTCCTTTGCCCGTTCTCTTCCCTTCTAAAACATTTTGGAAAGTTTAATTAATTTGTTTTAGTGTAAAGATTTTTTTTAAAAACTCATTCAATCCTGCTGCCATGAATATTAGATTACTATCTCTGTGGATAACCTAATTTTATTTGAATGCACCACAAATTATAATCTCCAAGAAGTTAAACCGGTTTTAGAAATGGACATGATCTGCTTCATTTTTATTGCAGGGCTGGAATTTTTACTGCAGTAATTCGTCAAACAATTTATAACAAAATAATAGACCTGCTGTATGTGCCTAATTGTGCTTAGTAATGTCCTGTCAAAGAAATTCAGTGCAAGTGCTGAGATTGAAAACAATACATGTTGCGTTATGTTATGTTATTTGACTTCCAAGTTGTTATAATGTCTAACCAATTTTTCTAATGGGAAGTAATTAATCTGTTCCACCGATGGAGTAGTGGTACACTCGTCTAACATCGGTGCACCCAGTGTGGATTCAGTTCCCACTCAGCGACGTTGTGATTGCAAATGTGAATAGTTGTTTGTCTATGTGTGCCCTGCGATAGACTGGTGACTAGTCCAGAGTGTAGACCGCCTTTCGCCCAAAATCGCTAGGATAGTCTCCAGCTCATCCGTAAAAGTTCACCATCATTAACCTGTAAGTAATTGTACATGCATACAGGAGTAGCATTGTAGTATTTGTTAGTGTCAAACAAGTGTAAAAAAAGGACACTAAGGAGGCTACAGTTCGTGTTTCGACGAAATGCAGCTCTACTTGTAATATTATTAGCAACTTACCGTTACATTATCCATCTTATACTGAGCAGCCAGGACAGAGACGTGTTCTACTTTTCTGTGGTGAAATAAGTTCTGCTATCAACATCACATTTCTTGTTGTTGCTATCACTGATCGCCTTCTATGGTAGCGTCACAAAAAACACCCCAAAAAAGTACAAAAAGCAAAACACAGAAAGGCGGTTCCGACTCAGGGTTTTTGTGTAACTTTAAAGGCATGTTTTATCTTAGAATTTCGGTTGAACTTCAAATTGTACAGCCGCCTCCTGTGAGGTGCTTTTAAACAAACAAGTTCCAGCGGTCAATTATTCATGATGCTATCAGCCTGGTATTGTAAATCCATTCATTTTCTAGTGCTTGTCCTCATGTCCTCATTAGGGTCACGTGTGAGCTGCAGCCTGTCCCAGCTGGCATTAAGGTGAGAGACAGGATCCACCCTGGATTGCCAACCAATCGCAAGGCACATGTAGAGAACCGTTCAACCTCACGTACCATACCTGCGGACAATTTTGAGTCTTAAATGAACCCGACATGTATGTGGGAAGAAGCCAGAGTACAGTACCTCGAGAAAACCCAGGCTATTAGGTCGAGAGCATGCAAACTCCACACAGAAAAGCCTAAGCCAAGATTAACACCCTGAACCTCATTTGAATTTGGTATTTTTATTATACAGTATTTGTTTGGAACATCTGCATCTGATTTCCATCTATGAGTTCTAGCTGTAAATCATATTGAGTATTGTAATATCAACTTTTGTTGACAAACTGCCTGACAGTAGTTGCTTCCCTAAATAACTAGCCCTTTATTTCTGCCGACAGAGCAGAAAACTGCATGTGCTGAACTCTGTGTTATCACAGACATTCACATCATGGGTAACTGCATCGTCTAGCAAAATACAACCACACTTTGTCCGATAAATGTGTGTTATTCCATTATCGGGTCGCCGGCTTTCTATTTTGGTCTGGCTGACCGAGGACTGTCCATGCTTGTTAGCATTGAAAGGCCAGACCAGCCCTGCTCTGGAGACTCTGGAGGTGAGGCTCTTGTGTAACTGATAAGTAATTAAACTTTTTGCGATGTAGGGCCAAGATGGATAACGCCCTTCATTCCTTAGTTGTAACCCCCTTCATTTCTTAGTCCTAGAGAACCTTACGCGAACCAGTGAAGTGGGAGTCCATTTAAAAGAGTGGATGAATGTTGAATGTGTCTGCCTCACTTTTAAGAAGGTTTGGGTTTGAAATCTCAGCTCAGGCCCTCCTGTGTGAAGATTGTACATTCTGCTTGTATTTGCATGGGTTTTCTCGGGGTACTCTGACTTCCTACCACATTCTCATAATATGCATGTTATGTTAATTGAAGACTAAATTGTCCATAGGTTAGAATTTTTCCGTTTATAGTTTTCTGTCTATATGTGCCCTGCAATTAATTGTCCGGTGTCAACAAACAAATTCAGCTCTCATAGGCGCCAGTCTTATTGAAAATGGATACACGGAGCTATTCAATTTAGAACACATAATATGCCATCTTCAGCAGTGACAAATATGCCACTATATAATAAAAAAAATCTTGGTAACTATTATTGATGCACTTTCAAATACCCAGTCTCAAATCCCAAGTACAACAAAATAAAGCTACATTCATTTATGCGGTGTGTTCACTTCAGCTGTTTAAATGTCACAGTAAAGAATCAAGACATTTAGTCACTAGGCTGAAATAGTGTGGTTGTTATCAGTAGACATTTGGATGTCCGTTCATGTGCGCAAGACAAGGATTACTAGGATTAGAACAGATTTTCATACATGCTTGAATATGTTTTGCATACATGAAGTAATAATTTGAATTTGCAATCTATCGTTGTCAGTAAATAAAATTTAAAAAAAAGTTTATTGCATTGCAATTTGGAGGTCAAAATTAGTAATGCATACAGCTCATATGTACAGTATGTGTCTTATTCTAGCCCAAAGGATTTACAATTGACATGTACAACAAAGTGAGACAGATTGTACCCTATTCCATCCATCCATCCATCCATTTTCTGTACCGCTTTATCCTCACTAGGGTCGTGGGCATGCTGGAGCCTATCCCATCTATCTTCGGGCGATAGGCGGGGTACACCCTGAACTGGTCGCCAGCCAATTATATGTAGCAAATAGATGTATGTGAACTGAAACATCCAAAATATTTTCCACATACGTACATTTTACTTGATTAGTGCAGCTTTGAACAAATGCCAATGACAGGAATATGAATTTCACTCCACGCAGCGCAGGTGCCCCGAAGTCATCTGGGATAGGCTCCAGCGTCATAATCTTCTTCCGGTGCATATGCTGTTTGCCAGAAGCAAACGATTTAGTGATTAGTTTTTGTTAAGTTTGATAGAAAAATATTAGTTTAGAAGAGCAATTCACCAATGGTTGACTGTAATCATCTTTAGTTTTGCTTGAAAATATACTCAGGTTATCTAAAATATGGATTCCAAATTTTACTAAAGTATACGGTATATTATGGCGGCAGTGGTTCAGTCAGTAATGACTTGGGCTTTGGCGTAAGAGGTCACAGGTTCAAGTCCCACATGACAAAATGTAAAAAGAAAATAGCAACTACTTGTTGGAAAGATGCTAGTCTGCTTACTGGCTACTGCTGAGGTGTACTTGAGCAAGGCATCATCCCTACCACCCTAGCAGCACTGGTGCAGCACTCACTTGCGGTACACCAATGATATAATTAATATATAATAACATAATTAAGTCAAAGGTGGCACAGTGATGTGTTCTACTTTTCCCATAGGTGTGAATGTGAGTGTGAATGGCTGTTTGTTTATATGTGCCCTGCGATTGGCTGGCGACCAGTTCAGGGTGTACCCCGCCTCTCGCCCAGAGTCAACTGGGATAGGCTCCGGCACGCCCGTGACCCTCGTGAGGAGAATTAAGCGGTACGAAGATGAATGAAGATGAAAGTTGAATACAGTATATAGTGGTACGTTGATTTATAAGTTCCTTTTGTAAATAAATTGGCTTTATAAAGTGTAATACTGTACGTACTGTAGTATTTGTGCTTTGGATGTGTGACCTATCAAGGGACATGCAGCGCTGTAGTTGGGTTAGTCGGTTATTCTGCATGTGAGCATCTGGGTGTTAGTTGCGGCAGACAGCAGCTCGTTGCGAATGTTCTCATTTTGTATTTGTGTGTTTGACTGTTTGTCCCGTTCAACGAATGACGGAAAGTGCGTCAAAAAGAAAGAAGAAAAAAAAAAAAAAAAGAACAACATGAAAAACTCATAAATTGGGGTAAATCAATTATTAAGTGTATTTAAGTATAATTTGGGGGTACTCGTGTTTGGCGCGTAGAGGTCACACTTTGTCGTCATGGTAATGCAAATCTGTACTCAATTTGACACACGTCAAGCGGGGTCGGAGTGAGGAGTGGCTGATTTGCATGAGACTCGAAAGCCCCATAAAAACAGGTTGGTTTCGACAGGGCTGTAAAAACAGATGAAAAGTGTGGTGTAAAGTGAAGCATGTCACGGGCTTTTCCGAAAGACACTTGAGACACTTTTTTAATTTGTAGAAACTAGAGCTGTGCAATATTCGAACGAAGTAGCTTCGCTAAGCTCATATTTGATGTGATACTGTATTTGAGAGGGCCCTCAGGAAGCGGCACCTATAAAAAGTCACCTTCATGCAACTGGGCTTGGAGTGTCAGCAGCCCCCAATTACCTGCCATGGCTGCTTGTTGGGACCTATGACACAAACGCACTCTTTCACGGCGGATCTCGGCCGTGATCTCGTCTAGGTTGTCAGTAGACGCGCTTGCTGCGCACGCTCGCAGACATTATAGAAAGGACTTTAGCCCCGTTTTTCCACTCGTGTGTTTCTAACAATGGAGGAGTCCGTAAGTGAGGCACAGGAGGTTGTTCCGCTCTGATTGGCATCGTTCATCCCAGGTTGGCCAAGAATCATGGACACTGTGATGAATGGATGAAGGTCCTCATAAAACTGAGACATGACGGTGCTGTAAGGACGGCGCAAGTGAACAGCTATTACTGTACTATGACTTGTGAGAGGAGACTCACACAATCCTGTGTCAACAAATCTAATTTTAGAATGCAGAGGAAACACACACTGAATTATCTCTTTAAATATTTGACGTAAAAAAAATGATTTGCTTTTGGTTTTCACATTGATTTAAATGTTTAATGAAAAATATGAATAGAAAAAAAGTTATTTATGTGGAAGTTGGTTTATTTAGTGTCTAGTTTTGCCAGTTACTGTATAATTTCCTCCCTCCTTAAGAAAACGACAATGTATTAATTATTTGATTTCAAGCCTAATTGCACTTGTTCTCTAAGCTTTTAAGTCCCAACTTAATCCAAGACACAATATTTCCATCCATTCTCTATCGTGCCTGTCCTCATTCAGGTCAAGGGTGTGCTGGAGCCTATCACAAGTGCCTTTGGGCAAGAGGCGATGTACACCCGAGGCTGGTCGCCAGTCAATCACAGGGCACATATAGACAACCACTCACACTCACATTCACACCTACGGACAACAAAAAGTATCCAATTCACCTCACATGCAGTTTTCCAGAATGTGGAAGGAAGCTGGGGTACCGGCGGAATCTGCAAACTCCACACAAGAGAGAGGACAGTTGAGATTGAAACCCAGAATCTCTGAGCTGTGAGGCAGACGTACTCTCCACAAGGCAATTGCGCTGCCGGATGTAATCTGTGACATAACCATTACAGGAATAAAGGAACAAGCTTGTTTTCCCACAATATTTGCACTGAAGTTCATACATACAAATATTTACCTTCCAGGTAGAATGCAGCATGTTTAATGCATATTTCATCTATTTTAACCCTTCAACATGTGGTTAGTTAAGTGAGATGCATATGTCACCTGACATTTTTTTAAATGTGCACCAGTCATTCATTCACCTCTCCTTTTCTCTCCATTCCTCGACTCCTCCCCCCTTTGCTCTGTTGTCTGTAGTCAGATACAGAATTCTGGGATAAGATGCAGGCAGAGTGGGAGGAATTGGCTCGGCGAAACTGGCTGACGGAGAATGAGCAAACCCAGATTCCCTCCACTGTCTCTCCACATGAGAAGGTCATTATTGTCTGTGATTTGCATGAACAAAACATTTTTTTACAGGGGACCAGGGGCCGCATGTACAAAGATTTCCTACTGAAACATGGTGTACGCTCAAATCCAGAAAACATCATAAGCATAAAAATATCCAGATGTATGAATCTGTGCGTACGCATGAATCCAAGCACATTTCCTTCGCACATCCCAATCAACGTAGAATTGAGCGCACGTGCTGGAGTAGCCGACTCCTCCCTGTCCACGCCCAAATTTGAATATGCAAATCATATTTAAATGAACCCTGCACCTGCGATCCCAATCGTTGCATGATCAGAAAAAAGAAAACGAGCAAGGTAATGAAGAAAAAAAAAATCTGAATGGGAAGTTGAGACGCTGCTCAACGAAGTGGTGTGCAAAAAAATCCTCTTTGGCACGCTGTCCTCTAGCGTTAACAACAAGAGGAGACAATGGAAAGAGAGGAGTGAATGAGACAGCGTGTGTGCGGCTGTCAACGCTGTGGGGTCGGAACAGCGCACACACGCTCAACTAAAAAAGAAGTGGTCAGACATTAAGGTGGATGTGAAGCGGAAGACAGCTGCCCACCGCCAAAGTGTGGCCAAAACAGGCGGAAGAAGCGGCGCGCAGGGCCTCACCCCATTCGAGGAGAGTGTCGCTGCAATCATGGGTGACGCTGCTGTGTCAGGGATGGTGGGAGCACATGTGGCTGACTCTGATCACCCCACAAGGTAAATACCATTTATTTGTATAACTCACAACAGATGTGTTCATACAGTAACCTACACTCAGCCCTATGAGATAAAGGTTCACGCGTAAATGTTGTATGTATATTGTCAGCATATTAAAGAGGATATCAAAAACTTCGGCTCCTGTTTGATTACTCAATTTATTATTTTAATACACAGGAGAGGACACGCAGTCGTAGCCACATGCTACATGTTCGGAGGATTCGTCCACCGGTCCTGGCATCTCCTCCGGCATCCCCAGCGTCTCCGACGCCATTACACTCCAACAACTGGCCATGTCCTCACTAGTGCACATTGATAAAAAGAGTCCTTTGAATTTACTTAATTTGAACATGTACATTGGTTGCACCTGATTATAATGTGTTAAAATAATGTAATTTACCCCTCTTCTCCTAAAAAACAAAACAAAACAAAAAGTCATTTTAACACATTTTAATCATGTGCAACCAATGTACATGTTCAAATTAAGTAAATTCAAAGGACTCTTTTTTTCAGTGCATGTGCTGGAGAGTCACAAGAAGAGATTGTGAGGGCAATAGGCGGCATAAATGATTGTCTTGATCAATTAATAGGTTTCACCTCTATATGCGCAACAACAGTATACTTTTTTTTTTTTTTTTCTGAAGTACACCAGCCCCATATAGTGAGTACTGAAAATTAACCTAGGACTTATTTTTGGGGACTTTTATTTGAAATGCAATGCACAAACACAATAAAACACTATTAGAAATTGAGTTTTGTAAAAACATTGAATACTAATTCCTTCTCTGTGTTCTAATAGGAGTTGTAATGTTCCAGTCAGCGGCACAGTGTTCAATCCCCGGCCCCGCCTGTGTGGAGTTTGCATGTTCTCCCGGTGCCTGCGTGGGTTTTGTCCGGGCACTCTGGTTTCCTCCCAAATCCCAAAAACATGCATCCTAGGTTAATTGAAGACTCTAAATTGCCCGTAGGTGTGAATGTGTGTGCGAATGGTTGTTTGTTTCTATGTGCCCTGCGATTGGCTGGCGACCAGTTCAGGGTGTACCCCGCCTCTTGCCCCAAGATAGCTAGGATAGGCTGCAGCACGCCCGCGCCCCTAGTGAGGATAAGCGGTACAGAAAACGGATGGATGGATAAATGCAGAAACAATGAGGACTGGTAATGACAATAGTGTGTTGGTATTGAGTAGTTACAATTAAGAGCTGTGCCACATATACTGGTCTAAGCCTATTGCTCGGTGCAGCTAGAGTGCCCACAACCCAGTTGGGGAAAGGTGGGAGGGACTGAGTGGAGCAAATCATTTTTGAAGCAATAGAGGGCATGCTGTATTTTTGTTGTTTAAATATGGCATTTCAAATGTGTACGGTATGGTTTGACCCTTTTCTAGGTTGTTTAAAATGAGCAAACAGTTTAAAACGTTTTTTTGATCAATCAAATTTTAGGGCTGCTGGAATTCATTTTAGGGGTGCCTCCGAAAAAGGCTATAAACTCCTATGCGGGGGACTCAAACAGCAATAATTTAATCTGTTTCAAATCAATAATAGTAGGAAATATTACGTTTTGTTATCATTTATACTGACAAAAGTAAACAAGTTGCAAGGACCCTCGTCCTAGAGGGGTTTTTTTGTGTTATTTATTGAGCACACAACACTAAAACAATCATCAGCAGTTAAGTGTGCAATCAAGTATGCATGCAATTCATGGCAATAACATTAGCGCCAAAATTAGTGCGAACACACCATGAGAGTGGTCCTCCATGATTAGGAGGCTGTAACTCCCAATCTTTTTTATGCCTCGCATTCATATAAATAATGTATGTTCTCGCACCCCCGATAAAGGTAATCTCATTATATGGATTCATAATTTATCTATCCTTGCGTAAAATCCCCCAAAAATATTATACATGTAGTCACAAAGTGAAATGTCTGGGTTCGGAACCCATTAAAATGGGTGTTGTTGGTTTTTTTAGGTTGCCATGGAAATGCATTTGCATTTATTGGAAGATGAAGCTGTAATCAAATTTGCTAAATCCCCTAAAATTGGTATAAAAATAAATAAACAATAATCTGTGATTGGCTGGCGACCAGTTCAGGGTGTACCCCGCCTCTCGCCCGAAGATAGCTGGCATAGGGTCCGGCACGCCGCGACCCTAGCGAGGATAAGCGGGACGGAAGATGAATGAATGAATGAATAATAATAAAATATTACCAAAATGCTCTGGGGAAAAATAATCTTCAAAAGCCAAGAAAACTTGAAAGTTCCAACTATCCTCATGTATGACCTCAGCAAATCTCACGAGGTTGTGATTAATTCCATAAGTGTGTTTTGTGTATACTGTAAATGTCTTCAACATGTAGTAGTTTTACATTATCTTGTTGTATTATACCGTGTTAACGTCTCCTTATATTATGTTAAAATGTTACTAAAAAAATGTCCTGTATAGATAAAGATTTCATGGAATAGTATATATATATATATTTTTTTTTTTACAACATTTAAGTTATCCAATTAAGTAATAGCTGTGTGTGACTTTGAAAGTTCTACTGTTTCTTTATTTTGGTTTGCAGGTATTGAAATGAAAGCACCTGTTATCAAAAGAGCCTCTGTTTGAAGAGCAATGAATAGGAATTTATTCATATAAAAATTGTGTAATTCCACTCATGCTTGCTGGAAAACTCAACTTTTCTGCATCTTATTTTGAAAGAATTTAGTAGAAATCATTTTTGACCTGTATGTACAAGTGAACATTTGAGCCTTGAAACTTCAGAGAAAACAAAAACTGATACAAAGCAGTGCAGCAGAATTTGTAAGCATCACCTCTTGCTGTCCATTGGAATATTGTGCATACAAGGAAGCATATTTGTTACATTCAACTTTAGTCAGGATAGATCAGCAATGAAAGGTAAGGATTGGAATGAAAAAAGTTACAAATATGGGGGAAAGTATAATATTCACATATAGATATAATGGTTACAACATTTTGAAAAAAAATGCTAATATATAAATGTCATGTACATAAGTCAATGATATCTGTGGGATAAAATTCTTAAGTATTTCAATGAGTACCCTATAAGGGTGGACACACTCGGTTGACGTGTTCCTCTCTCTAACTAATATACTGTATGTTTGAAGAAGATGTGATATATCGGTCAACTGAGCATCGAGCAGGAAGCGAATATGTTTAAAGGCAGAGCCCATGAACTGACCTTCCTATATGAGAAAGACTTAAAAAGCACACTCGCGGGCCTCCTGATTGATCCCAGCGCAGAGCAAGTTCATTCAAAGTCGTCTTGCTCAGAGGCGCCCGTAAACACACTTGGGTAATCACAGTTGGGAAATTCAAAGTTTAACATTTAAAGAGAACGGGAAAAACCCCAGGGAGCCCAGTCCAGGGTTTATGTGATGTGGTAACGATCGATTCGATGCTGCAGCTTTGCATCCGAGGGGCACTGACGTCACCACTGAACTTGTTTTCTGTTGTTGTTTTTGTTTTTGCTGACAGGGTTACTACTTCCACACAGATAATCCCTATAAGGACTTGCCTAATGCGTTTGAGGAGGGGCTGAAGAAGTCTCGAGAAGGAGACTTGCCAAATGCGGTGCTGATGCTGGAAGCAGCTGTCTTGCAGGATCCTCACGATTCAGAGGTCAATGCACTAATGACAGTGTGTACACACACACGCACACACAAAGCATACTGTACAGTATGTGGCAAATTCTTATTTAATGTTACAGTTATTTTTATGTAACAGACCAAGAAAAAAAAAGATGCAAAACTCAAAACGATCCCTACCATAACAACTGAAAACGCTATAATTTGCATACCAAGCCAGTGGTGCCTTGAGATACGAGTTTCATTTGTTCCATGACCACGCCGGTAACTCAAAACACTCCTATTTCAAATCATCTTTCCTCATTGTCATGAATGGAAATGCTATTTATTAATCTGTTCCAATCTCCCAAAAACAATCAACAATATCTTTTGCAGTGTTTTTGTAGAAAGAAAAATATCACTCTATAATATTAGAATTCATAAAAACATACAGTGATGACATAGTTAAATAAAATGTAAAAAATGTAACTGTTTCTGCCACATTTTTTTCCTTCAATTCAATGAACACTGTGCTGCTCCTTAGAGGAGCTGCACCTTGGGGAAATATAATACAGACATGCTGATATACAGTACACAGTCACATCTCCTCTATAAACTGCAGTAATATTAGCTGTTCTTCACAGAGGATAAAGAATACACAGTATGCCTGTGAGTGTTGTTATATTATGTGGCTAAATGTGCTGCTGCACCATTTGTGTTCAAATAGCCGTTGCTTAAAAGGTTATACCGTAACACCGATGCTTTGTTAGCCTGTCTATGGCATTTTGTATTATTTATTAGCATCAAGCTAAGTTGACTTAAAGCTATGTGCTTGTTTTAAATACACGGTGTGTAATTCTCTTTGTTTTGTTTAGTTTGACAGTAAATTTCAACTGGGAGTGTCAATAAACAGCTTAAAGCCTCGTTTTTTTTCCTTTTGAAGAACAACTGTTCACTATCTGCCAAACCTGCTTGTTGTGAAGTTAGTTGAGTTCATTGTCACCATACAGTGCTCATATTTCAAATGTTTGCTCTCAAGTCAAAGCAAACAACAATTTTACCTCGAAAAATCTTAAGTCAGTATTGAGCAGTGTCCCCCTACATCAAAGAAGCACCACAAACTGTACATGCGTGTGCACCAACTGCTTATTCTCCCAGGGTCTTTTCCAAATCCTTTGAATAGCCTTCGGTAGTATTTGTGAAGCTAAACATTTATTTACATTTGTAAATATTGCAAATCAGTTGGTTTTAATTTTAACCTACGCACGTACACCAGCCGCCAACATGCGTGTGCATGTCTGTCACACCATTGGTTCCCCACCTTTGAACCAAGGTACAAATTTAAAACACATCTCACTGCACAGCACTAAAGAAAATGCCACATAAAGTCCCGTATATATACGTTTTTTTCTTTATCTTTACTAACTGACTACTAAATAATGATGAGCTTGTCTCAATTTACTCACAATTTTGATTAGAGTAAGCGTGCAATGATTTATTCTGTTGTAACAGGTGGGTACTCATGTTAGTGGAAAATATTGAATGGTTCTGCCTGTCACTA
Source organism: Phyllopteryx taeniolatus (assembly GCF_024500385.1). NCBI lineage: Eukaryota > Metazoa > Chordata > Actinopteri > Syngnathiformes > Syngnathidae > Phyllopteryx > Phyllopteryx taeniolatus. The sequence goes on along the minus strand of NC_084508.1, from coordinate 23,087,132 downwards.
CATGTTGGTGGCATAGACAGATGAACAAAGCTTTGTAGTGGATACCTGCACCTCATTTTCAGACCAATTAAGTGAATGTGAATGTAGTTAAATCAGTGTTCTTCTTCTTAGAGGTTCGTGTTTCCAGGCTGCAAATTGCCACAGTGTAAATTAACGACCAATATATTTGATCCATTTTTCAGTTAAAAGTGGCTGACTGTAAACTAACTGTAATCAAGCAGGTTCGCCACAGCAACATAACTTGAAATGCATTTTTACAAAATGTGCTAACTCTTCAAGATTGCACACCTCAACTTGACTGTGGCAAGTGCGAGCAGAAAGCTCCGTCCTAGCCGGCTCGTGCTGAGAGAAACCATAGAGAAAGAAAGCCTCAGTGATTGCCAGCTGTGCAAGGCAGATTTTGTCCTCAGAGCGCACAGGCTGAACGTTGATTGCCTAGAAATTCTTCCGCCTTTTTGAGTTGTTTACTGTAACAAAAAGGCCCAACTTGCTCGTACTCTTGATGAGAATTTCCATTTAACCAGTGAGATGAGTCTTCACTCATTGAATTTTATTCCCCTTCCCTCCTTTTCTTAGTCACGAGTGACCTCTTTGCAGGTTGAAAGAGCAAAGCCTTCGCAGTGCTTTTGGTATCCCCGAGAATATTCAGAAATGTGCCAATTTTTGCAGGGAATGGATAATCCCTCAGTGTATAGAACTAATACGATTCCAAAATTCCACCTGGGGCGCTTAATGGCTCGTTGCCTCACTCCGAAGACCTCCGAGAAATAATTTCTCCCCTTATTTAAGAGAGCGGGACAAAAAAAAAAATAGGCATACGCGGAGATTAGCTTTAACATTAAGAGGTTTTAACATGAGGATTTACAGAGACAAAACAGAGGCGATTTTATCATCTCACATTATGGATTTAAAATTAGTTGTTCTGCCCTCTACTGCTTATTTGGGGAACTTGCTTCATTGCTCTATTGCTCATATTTAAAGTTTTTATTGAATTAAAGTTCTTGTGACAGTCTCGTGGTTTGCATGTCTGCCTTATAATAATAATAATAATAATAATAATAATAATAGCTCTGAGGTTCTCGTTCGTATGGTCACCACGGCTTCTTCCCACATTCCAAAAGCATTGATTCCTATTACAGTAATCATCCATGTGTGGATTCTTGTTTGTCCGTATGTGCTCTGTGATTGGCTGGCGACCACTCCAGGTTGTACGCCGCCAGCTGGGCTAGGCTCCTGCTCATCCACAACCCTCAAGACGACAAATGCTATAAAAAAAAAAAAAAAAAAAGGAATGGATGGCTGGATTATTGTGGTATTGGAAATACAGTATGTGCTATTTTTCTTGAGAAATGTCTGCTCCTTTAGTAGCTTTACTTGCTCAGATCCTGGGGTAGAAAATGGAAGTGGTTCCAGCTACTGATTGTCTAACATTGGCAATGGATAGACAACATTTGGTTCCAATAAAGACAAGAGGAAAGATTTGTTGTGGCCAAACAACTCGCCCTCTCAATCCCTATACACTATACTGTATGTTGAATTGTGATGGAGATTGGTTCTTGGGTGACAAATAATGAAAGTCCGGCTTCTCCTTATACAGTCTCCTTATTGCTTCTCTGCAGGCTTGGCAAGTGCTGGGCACCACCCAGGCCGAAAACGAGAATGAGCAGGCGGCAATTGTCTCCCTCCAGAGGTAAAGAAATAAATGATGCATTGGATAACAACTTGAGCGATATGGGGAAAAAACAGGCAATGTATAAGAGGCTTATATAAACTGTCAGTCCTATTACGTTAATGTCATCATCATCAAGTCATCTATTCAGGTGCAAAGCTATAATTTGGAAAAATGCAGTTTTGAATTATTTAACAATATAAAGGGAGAAGTCTATTTGAGGGAGGCGTTTTTTTTTTTTACCTGGATGACGAACCCATTAGGAGAATGGCCACAATTTCAGGAAATACGCTCACTTGATTACAGTCCAATTAGCAAATAAAGCAACGCAAACAAAATAATTTTTTACAATTATTGGGGAAATAATATAAGTCTCACGGTAGTATCCAATCCACCATTTGATATTTACAAAAGAATCTATAAATTTCCAAAAGAAAGTTTCACAAAGATTTCAAAAGAATACCGGAAATGTTTACCCCCGTTTGCTATCTTACTAAGAAATGACTTTCTTTTTTCCTGTTACCCAACGTATTCATTGTAATTCAATAACTGGGACATTGATCAACTGTTTATATAAAAAGTGACCTCATCCACACAAGCAAAGTATAAACAGGCAACTTAGACCACAGTTTTGTAAGCAGAAATTTCTCTTATGTGGTCCACAGAAATCAACCAGACCACAATTCAAAGTCTTTCATTCCGTGTAGACTGTGCTATGAAATTGAATGTACAAAAACATAATAATAATAATTGCTTTTCCAAGTAAATGTGATTACTGGGGAGACCATTTGTGCACTTAATCTTCCAGATAGTCACCAGTCAAGTATGAGGCACTTGAGTCCACATTGTGTTGTTGTTATGTAACAGCTACCATCTGTGTGCACAATGTTTTGAAGTGAGATTAGATGTCTTACCTGGCTTTAGTCCTGTTGGAGCTGCACTGGCAACACTTTGGATGGGATGCATCCTATTGTTATTCTTTTTGTGTCAGAAAAGGTTTCAATGAAATGTAACATTTGCTTATGACTTCAAAGCTGTTGTATTTGTTTCTGTATTATGAAAAAAGAAGAAGGTCATTAGTGCGCAGTGGGTTTGAGTATTCTGACTTTATGTAACCCTCTCCTTCAATACACAGGGTGAAATAATTTACTTGGAGATTAACAGAGATTAAGAGTTTGGCACATGAGTTTGTCTTGCTAGATCTTGTTTTTGGCCTCTCTTTTAAATCTTTAATCTAATCCAAGATGTTCATCCAAAATTCATCTGTGGTACCTCATCAGAAACAACAACACCACTTTCTATGCACGCTAATCCAAGGACAATACATACAGAATGTAATCCCGCACACTAATGCGTGCAACCTCACCCGCTTCCCGTCTTCATTCAGGTGTTTGGAGCTCCACCCCAACAACCTCCCAGCCCTCATGGCCTTGGCGGTGAGCCTGACCAACACGGGCATGCGCTACGACGCTTGCGAGGCTCTGCTCCGCTGGTTGCGACACAATCCGAAATACAAACACCTCCTGAAGGGGAAAAAACATCTTGCGGGATCCCCAAACTCCCAGCGCAGGATGTCTCATGCACCCAACATTGGCAGGCATGAAAGGTATTCAACAAAATGGTGGTATTCATGTTTTGTAGGGTAGTTTTGTACATTTTTCTTCACTTCTTGAAGGTTGGTGCATTTTACTTGCCACCTCCTTGCTACTCAATTTTCACTACTGGCCTGATTATTAAGAAAACCGAATGTCCATCTCTGTTTATATAGATACAAATATCCATTTTGTAGTTATGTAATTGCTTGTCCTCATTAGGGTGGCGGATCAGCTGGAGACTTTGCGCGAGAGGTGGGGTGTGTACCCTGGACTGGTTGCCAGCCTGACTTAATTATTGTGGCCCTAATAGTCACTTTCAGTCAAGTGTCCTCCAAGGTCATCAGTGCAAAATGTGACACGTCGATTTCCATGCTGTCACAAAGTGTGATGCTAAAATTGTCAAATCATTCAAAGGAGCTTGCCAAAGTATAATTTTTATCTCCAACATGCTGACCAACAGAAGACATTGTCACATCATATATTTATCATGTGTTCAACACGCTCATTTGTTTTACTCTGACTTCCATTAACCGTGTCAAAGGACTAGCCATGGTTCAGCTCTGTGAACCATGCCTGGTGCTGGCGTTCTTTCGCTATCTTGACCGCCGCATCCTCCTCTCCAAACCACTCTCAATCCCTGCTTTAGGAAGAGACGCTTCTATCTTAAGCCGTTAAAATTGAGGTTTTAGGCTTTGAACATCAGATAGAAAAGGCTTAATTCTCCTCCCGAGGAAAAGAAGTACTCTATCCAATCATTAATCGTCTAGTCAAAGTGAAGAGATACAGGTACATCCCAATTACCGTGATGTTCCCGTTAATCCATGAAGGATCTTATTTATTCTATTCTTTCTGCTGCTCACTCCATCCCTCTCCTTTAACCCTGCTGGTTAACTGTTCTCTGCAATTATCCACTCTATCTTTTACTCCCATCTTCCATGCACATGTAATGCCTGACCTCGTGGGGGGGGGGGGGGGGTGACACTTAATGGAAAAACTTTATCATTTGTTTTCTTCCTCTCTTTGAATAGAGACGAACAACAGTCACTGTCACTCAGTAATGTGGCGTCGCATTAATCCTCGTCTGAACATGTCCCCAGCTCCATGCTACCCGAGATCAAGGAGCTCTTCCTGGAAGCTGTCCAGCACAACTCGGACACCGTTGACCCAGACTTGCAGACGGGTCTCGGGGTGCTTTACAACCTCAGTGGCGAGTTCAACAAGGCGGTGGATGCTTTCAACACGGCTTTGTCAGTGCGGCCTGAGGTATAGCAGAGCCACATACTCACTCACTCACTCGAGGAAAGACAGAAACATGGACTGTACATTCGACTGTAGATTGACGCATGAGATGTGATATGAATAATCTACTTGGGGTATTCTTAGGATCTACTTAATAGGGAACATTTGTCAGACCTGTTTAAGTAACAAAAATCCATTTATTGACAGGGGCATTTGTGTGAATATTTGCCATTCCTCTAAGAAATGCTGTGCCTCAATTAGTCAGTTGTCCATCTGAGAACTAAATCCCTCCCTCAAATTGCCCCAGCAAAGAAAAGAAAAAAACGGGGCGTGCGTTCAGTTCTTACATGCTATTTTTCATATGGACATTAACTGTTCAACCCATTTCCACTCTGTTGCTAACCAAAACAGCAGCACAGAAGCACATAAACAGTCTCTCCGATGGATGAAGGTGTGAAGACTTACCGCATGTGGTAAACAAGTTCCCTTTCCATGATGAAGTCCCTGTAGTGTGAAAATATGTCCTGTAAAAGTGACACAACACAGAGTGTTGGTAACAACCCTGACATATTTGAAAGACTTAAACAAATATATATAGTATATAAAATGAAGCTTTAAAATCATGAAATATCAGACTGTTTCTGTTCTGGAAGGCTGTGGGCTTGTCCGTTGAATGCACTGAAACCACATCCCGCTCAACTCTCACTCTGTCTAAAATCTTGCGTGATTGAAATGCACTCATGAGCATGATTGACATGTGCATGTGAGCGTTAGTGACATGCACGCGTCAGCATGATTGACATGCGCTGTGAGCGTGATGGACATGAGCGCCAGTGACGTGTGCCTGAGCGTGTTTGAGTAGTGTTCATGAGAGTCGTGTGTATGAGAACATTTTACTAGTGTTTATGAGAGCATTTGACAAGTGTTTATGAGCGAAAACATTTCAGTCTTGTGTATGACAGCCTTTCAGTAGTGTGTATGAGACCATTTGACTAGTAAGTGTGAAAGCTAATCCTGAATAATGGCCCCTCATACAGATGTACTCAGCGCTCATTCACACAAAACAAACAGAAAACGTCAATATGCCCAGGGATTCACAAAATCTTTTGGGTGTCTCTGCATCCCCTTGATGCAAATGAGCATCTGTTCTCCTCCACGATGTCCCAGGTCGGCATGAACATTACGCACTGTTAAATCCAACCGCCCACATTTGACTTGGTAATATGTGCCCCCTGCTGCAGAACTAGCTCTGAACACAAAGAAAGATAATTATATCCCCACTGCAACGCTCCATCTTAGCTAAAGGGCCCCTGTATTGTCGTAGACCATGACCTCTGTGTGTGTGTGTGCGTGCGTGCGTATGTGTGTGCGTATGTGTGTGTGTGCCTGCAGGTGGCAAACAAGCACAAGGACACCGTGAGTGATATAACTGAGCTCTCCTTAAATTACCCTTGTTAGGTTTAGCAAGGAGCTGACGTTGACGTTTTGTCACTTTTTCACAGCAAAAACCGAGCTGCTTGTTTTGTTGCAAAGCATATAATTCAGCTCTAAGGAATTAAAAGATCTATATTTCACCCAGGATTACTTGCTGTGGAACCGGCTCGGGGCCACGCTGGCAAACGGAGACCGGAGCGAGGAGGCGGTGGAGGCGTACACGCGAGCTTTGGAGCTTCAGCCGGGATTTATCAGGTCCCGCTACAACCTGGGAATAAGCTGCATTAACCTCGGAGCACACAGGTGAGCGAGTGCAATTGCTTAGGGGCTGGAAATTAGGAAAAAAGTTTGAGTGAGACAAAGTTGAATCCTTAGAGCGATACGCAAGTCATCATCACTGCCAGACAACTTCTACAGAACTAATCAAATGTGACCACACTTATACTTCGACTATATGCTCAGGGCTGCCTTGTCCTTAATAAAAAAATACAAATAGAAAAAAAACCACACACAACAGAGAGTCAGGAGTGACCACACTGAAGGTCCAACCCAACAGAACAATAAAACCAAACGCCAGAAATATGGTTTGTGTATTTTTGACCATAAACATTATTTACCTATTGCTGTATTATTGAAGCCCTTTGGCAACATGTACACAGAATGATAATTATGTAGCATTTTTGGAACAATGTGATAAGGGATCCAACAGAAATGTCAATTAGTAAGACATCCACGTTGGGATATGACATGATGTTCGGAAGATGAAGTATGTGTCTCAGTCGGGCAGAGAGATGTCATTGGTCACAAAAATGAAAGACACCAAACCCCAGACACAATACAAACAGCAAGAAAGTCAACAGGGAAGCATCTAGTTGAATTTATGAAACAAAACCTGGTCAGGTCTCACAATGATAACCAATTATGACACATATTACTCAAATATTGAGCGCTACGAGCGCAGATATTGGTGCTATGACTGACCTTAATAAAGAGAAGCAACCATAGCGGAATCTCCATAAGTCAAATGCCCCCAACGTCACATGATTCTCTCGTTAAAAGCAGCAAGACTCCAGTGTCATCCAATTAAAATTTTACACATTCGTAATAGTTAAGTTCAAATTTGACTTAAAACATCGGCTGTACTGTTAATTAATGTTTTGTGAAACTTCAGTGACAGTCTGACACAGATTATTTCCATTTACCGGGACATTATTTCTTATGCGCAAATTGTTTTAAAATCCGAACATCCAACGTTCAAGACGGGTTTGTGTTTACCCTTTGAGGTTTTCAGTGTCAAGGTTAGGCCCGGAGAATCAAGTTTTATCATAAATGAGGCACCCCAATTAAACATGAGTGATTGTACTTGTTTCCCCAGAGAGGCGGCCAGAAACTTCCTGACGGCCCTCAGCCTTCAGCGGAAAAGCCAGAGTCGGCAGCAGTCACACCAGGTCATGTCTGGAAACATTTGGGCCGCTCTCAGAATAGCTTTGTCCATGATGGACCAGCCCGAGCTCTTCCAGGCTGCAAACATTGGTGACCTGGATCATCTCATGCGAGCTTTTAACTTAGACATATGAGGAATAGTAACGTAGCGTCGACCACATTTCCTCCTCTTTCTTCTAGCCAGTAGCTGAAAGCCCAAAGTGGACACATCAGAATGCAGTGGATGTAATGCACGAGAGATTAGTCTGGATTTTGGTTTTTGTTCTTTTGTTTTTTACGGACGTCGTCCAGCCCAGTCACCTTGGAGCAATTCTGAGGACAAGTTCTTCCAAGTGACTGCTTTGTGACAGATTTGCACTGCAATTTGCAAGTATCCTGAAGAGCACAAGGACGGGCGAAGATTGCACGAGCAATGCCTTAGAGAATAGATCAATTAAAAACAGGCTCACTCATTGGAACAGAGCTGAACCAGGAGAGAGCTCACAGAGGGAACGTCATGTTCAGTTTGCTGTTGGCACACAACCGATGACGTTTTGTGAAAACAAAGCTTTCCAAACAACTCAGTTACTCAGAAAGACTCATGGGCGCTTTGATTGAGCAAATGAAAACGACTGCACCGTATAACCTGAAGTTCACAATTCTCTTCCTGGCTTGAAATAACGCTCCCGCATGACTTTTCAAAAGTTTCCCTTTTGCACTTGAGACAAACCGGTAACCTCCTCCATCCAAGTGGAATGTGCAAGCCAGGTTGTGTAAGCCTTACTCAAAAGCATGCCAACAAGATTTATTGATACTATTTTTATGGCAACACAAAAACATGAAGCCATTGCATCCCATTCTATATATTATATTACCAGACTGGTTTCACTTTCTTGATTTACTGCCGTCTTCTAAACTTGAAATCTTTCTGAGCCGTTAATTTGTTGTTGTCTTCTCATTTGACGAAGTTTTTTTTTTAAATCTTTGTTCACTTCATGTTAATGGTTCTAAGAACTTTACTTTGCAGCTAGGCAACACATTTGGAGAAAAGAAACGTCCGTGTGTACTCTGTTTAAGCTTTTAAACCTTCAAACTTTGCCTCTGTCATCAGCCATCATTTGAATAGAGATTTTTCGCCAGTACATCACACTCACGTTTCGAGCGGGAACTATCGTTTTCACCAAGCAGTGCAGTTCAAGGTTAAGGTTTGGATATGGTACTCTCACAGAAGGATAGAAAAATATAGCACCTAGACAATTATATACCAAATCACACTGTTCTGCTTGGTGGAAATAAGAGTTTGGTCACAAACAAATGACTGTAAGAAGCCAGAAAAGTCAAATACCCTAAGAATGTCTTCTGCAGAGGCATTATCTAAAAGTTACTCTGTGAAGTCAGCAACGTCCTTTCCTTTTCAGTAAAATGGAGGAAATGATAGCTCATCTGCTTTACTGAACATTTAGCTCAGCGTGGCTGCGGCCCTGCCAGGCTGAAGATGTGGATTGGTGATCGGTGGGGGGGTGTTTGTTTCTGATCCTATGCAAAAGGTCATGTTTTATGTTTAGCGGACCTTAAAAAAAAAACTTGCTCAGAATGCTATCAGGGAAGCCAGAGCCGAGCGCTTGAGCTATTCATCTTTCCAATCGTGCAGTCGTGTGGTCACAGGGTGAATAAGGATAAGGATTTCATTAGGAAAGGGACGTGAGACAATAACAACAGATAAACCCAAATCTGAAGATACACGCAACCCGATCCATTAAGTGGTAGCCTGTTGTGGCACGTTGTGTAATGGGGTAGTGTTGTTTTTGGCCTCGTTTCCACCTAAAACGTCAGAATTCGATCACTGCTCCACTGCAGATTTTCCCTGTGAAAGCATGTGGGATACCTTTTGAAAAAGAACACCAGAGTACTGACAGGAAACGTAACTAATCACATCGCAAGATTGTTCAGTGGTAGTCAAATGTCACGAACTACGAGTTGGCGTTGCAACAAGGAGGAATCATCTGAAGCAGGCTGCCAAAATCCAATAATCATGAGCATATCGTATCCAATTTTTGCTTGCACCGGACTCTTCGCTCAACTAAAAATCAAAAACTAAAGATCAATCTATTTGGCCTCTTCTAAAATATTTAGCTTAGCTTTTTACATGCGGCTATGCCTCCCCCATTTTGAAAATCACAGCAACATGAACAAAATATTTGTGCAATCCGGTCTTTTTATGGAGTCATTCACATTCCCCAGACACACCACCAAACAAAATAGTACTAAAGATACAGATACTACTATAATGATTAATGTGTCTCAATATACTCACAAATGTACTTATTCAGTGTGGAATCTGGGCCCGTTTAGTTGAAACAAAGGTTTTTCTTTCTGTTACTAAACGTCACTGGCATAGACAGATGAACCAAGATACATTGTTTGGAGTAAATAACAAATACATTTCGGACCATTGAAGTGAAGTTGGATAATTTCCCAAGGTACACCTGATGATCCCTCACATCAGAAATAATGTGCCTGGCTCAGTGTTTGGGAATCACTGCTCTACTTTCCTGGCATGGTCAGTCAGAGGTCACTGATGTCGGCCTGGCTTGCAATATCTATTCTAGTTCATTCCCTTGTCCTAATGTACACTAGTTGAGGAGGCGCAATCATGACGAGAACAAGAACAGAAATGTTCAGAAAAGGGCTTTTCCAAAACATTTCCCCCACAAAGTTGGAAATTGTCTAAAAGATGTCGATAAGATGAAACGTGTACAATTAGAGGGAATAAAGGGTGTAACCAACCCTAGATTGATTAATTAATGAATTCGTTTTGAGATGTGTTCTAATATTTTTGGTCACATACTTAATATACAAGGGGGGGGGTCCTGGTTTTACGACGGTCCCGACATGTCACTTTGAGGTTACGAACGACTCACAGTTAATGCTTTATTTATTGTTTTTCATTTATATTTATGGCCAGACAAGTGTTTTTCATACATTTACTGTAATGGTGACTTTACTACTGCGTTAACCTATGATTTATGTGCGTCATAAACTGAGGACACACTGTATAATCTACTGTATGTGCATGCAGCTGCAGCATCTACAGCCAGGGATGGAAACAGTTTGTGATCAGCAATGAAAGCAATAGTTGGGTGAGACCACCAGAAAGAGTTTTATGGTCCCTAAACAATTTTTAACTGATCCCCTCCCCCATTGTCCTCATTATTTCAATGTTGTACTTAAACGCAGCCACATAGAAATGGCAGAATGGCTTTGGATGAGTCTTTTGTGCCTCTGTGTCACAGCTGGCCAGCACATCGGTTTGCTTTCACCAGCCTCACCCACACTGTAGGAACATGCTGACATTGCCAGGTAGCCACACAACGGCCACCGATACAAGCCCCTTTCTTTTTCTTTTAATAGACATATGGCAGTCATTTACAAACATGTCATTTTTCAGCTCTGGATCAAAACTGATACGATGATGTCTGTTTCCAAATGTACGAAATGTTTTGTGATCGAGGCCTGCAGGCCTTTGCTGTTTTTGCTCGAAATGAAGAAGTTATTTTTTTAACGAAACCTTTGATGGCATACTGTATTGCCATCGAGTGTCGGTAGAAGCGACTTGTTGAAGCCTCTCAGGTGAACTATCATAGAGCATGCTCCTGAGGAACAAAACGAGCTTGATCGCATGCCAGATCCTTTACATTGAGTTTGTATGCATGAATAACGAGGAACTGCTTTCTTTTATTCCCAGTAACTTATCAACATAACATATTGTATTACATTTCATTGCAATATGTTTGCAATTAAAAACTGCATCCTAGAGGGAATAAAAGGTGAATATACATACATCTATATACTGTAAAATGCTTTGGTTAGAATGAGCAGCTGCGCAAGGGAGACAGAATAAATGAACACACTAACTATGAAGCTCACTAGTACGTTACTACAACACAGCTATATTGCTAGGAATTTTTGAATTCTGACTTGTACAAAACTACTGATAACATTTTCTAATAACCCCAACTATTGGAATGATACATTTCCCCAAATGTTTTAGTTGTTGCAATTAATCATGATTATTTGATCAATAAATGAGTTAAACCCATTTGCATGACACCTAATTAATTACGGTGTCGTAAAAATTTTATGAGTGCAAGAATTTAGTGTCAGAAAGACTAGGATGACCATTATTTCTTACTTACAGTACATGGAGACAAAGGCTATAGCTAGCAAGATGATATTAAAAGTACTGTATTACAATCTAAAATCATGAAATGCGTGACGCAGTATTAGGGCCAAACTGAATATAAAAGTGACAATACAAGAATAAAGCCATAGACTTCCAAGAAGAAAGTTAAATTTTCTGAAAATTATTTTTGATATACGATAAGAATACATTTGTAATATTGCCAAAAACGTTTGATTTACATATGAATACACTTAATGTTATCGGAAAGTTGGAATCTTACCATAAATCAACAAAAATATATATATATATATTTTTTTTTTTAATTATTTTTAAACAGACGTAAATCTTAATTTTATGGGAATAAAGTCATACTTTTGAAAGAATAAAGTAATAATATAACAAGAAAAAGTTTGATTTTATGAGAGAACTGTTGATTGGCTGGCGACCGGTTCAGGGTGTACCCCGCCTCCCGCCCGAAGATAGCTGGGATAGGCTCCAGCACGCCCGCGACCCTACTGAGGAGAAGCGGTAAAGAAAATGGATGGATGGATGTTGAAATATTAGGACAATCTACCATTTTAGGATAAAATTGCTATGTTATGATCAAACAATAATATGAGAATAAAGTTGTTACATTGCAGAGAAAAAGATTGTAATGTACAATGAAGTCCTCCTTTTACAATGCCTAGATGTTACAAAGAAAAAAAACTAAACATTTTATTGGGAGAAAAGTTGAAGTAAAAAAAATGCAATTTGAAAAAAACTAATTACATGGGGAAAAAAATCCTGTTTATGTAATACAAGCTTTAGCAAACATTAAGATAAGGACTAAGTTTAGCAGTGTGGCCCAAATACTTCGTCAAAAGAGATTTATGGTCCTCCTTTTGAATCTGCAATGATACTTTTGCAAAACCAACAGTACAGTGTAACTAAATTCTGCTCTTAAAAATAACATATATTACCTGTCCTATTTTTCCATGTGATGAATTAGTCACTGAATTCTAAACTTTGGCTTGATTTTATTTAAAAATCCTTCTCTTGCCTTATGACTATCAAAACAAATCTATAAATGTGCCTCGTCATTTTCCATTACATGTCAAGTTCTTACACTCATTTAAGGTTTTTGTCAAAGGGTATAAATGGTTGGGGTTTAGGAGAGTTATCAGTATTTTTGTCTTCATGCAAGTGTACAAAAGGCATTTTGCTGTTTTGTTTAGCCATGCATCCTGAAGCAAATGATATTTTGATGGGACAACATTGAAATAATACACTTTATATACATCAATTCATGTAGTTCGACACTATAATGCATATTACTCTGTATAATCATAATGAACGCATTAGAACCTTTAAAATGAACAATATGAAAGTAATCTTTTCAAAAAATAAAGTTGTTATACGTACAAATTCCATGTGTATGTCTTTGTGTTGTTCTAGGAGAAAAGGCTGCATGTGCCTAATACAGACAAATAGGTAGATATTTGCATTGGTCACTTCACCAGTTTCATGCAAAAGCCAACACTGGAGTTTGTATCTGGATAGAGGTCAAATGCTCCATGTCGCCATTTCAGGTGAGAACTCAAGTTAGTTGTGCTGCTTCTGTACTTATAGCAACATGCTATATTTTATAAATTGTGTTTTATGTCCTAATTGCATTCTTTTGTGATAAATGTGTCAACACCAGGCAGCAACATCATGGGAGGAAAGAATAATAAGTACATACAATTCTTCAATGTTACATACCGTTTTGTTGGTTTGAACTGTGAGTTGCATTGACAGAGATCCCATTTTTCCACCATGTAAATGTGGCCTTAAACAATTCCGATTACTTTTTCCAAAAACTCCAAACAAAAGGCAAGAGTGGACAAAGTGTTGTTTATTAAATTACCCAAACATCGTAAGTAAACAGTGCCATTGAGCATACTGGCATGTCTCTATTCACATACGGCTAAGCCATATCTGAATAAAGGCATACATTTCAAAAGTCAACGTAAAACAATCTCTTGAGGAAAACTAAAATCATTTGCACAAATCTGTTTCTAAAAAGGCAACAAAGAACCACTTGAACATTTAGTTACATGAAAAGAAAGCCCAGCAAAGTACAGCCTTGCAATCCAAATAACTAAAATGTTAACGTTTAGTGCACATGCTAACAGTAGAGACGAATTGAACCATATCTTGAACAACAGCTGGAAGGGTAAAACTCAAACAAAACATACACTCACGATAATATGATCGGGTGCTTGGAGATTAACAGAATATTACATGACAACAGAAGATAAGAAGATATTCATCACTCGACACCGTCGAGATGACTTTACCAGGCGGCCACTGATCACATGAGAACCTTCCATTCGACACGGGGGATGCAAAAGCGAGCCGGGACTTCCGTAGAGATGCTTGATCATTTTCTCACTGCCTCGGGAATTCCACAGATTAGGGGTGTTATGTTGAGATATACTGTTTTTAAACTTGCTCAAGGACCTTGTAGGCACAGCGTTGTTCGAAGGGAAGCACTGCTGAAATATTACATTGGCCCTCAAGGACAGACACGTCAGAAACCTGAGATACTACACTAACCGGTATTGTGATATGTGGGTGTCTATTTCCTCTTAAGAAATATGAATCTCAAGTCTTGAATATGAGCGCAGGCTAAAATCCGCAGAAGGATTTGAAGTACTGTAACGTATTTAGCCATCTAGTTTTCTATTACTTACCCAACGGCAGAGAGTTCTAGTGTCTATCGTGAGAAGGCAAATTTATTTTACAGCCAACACGACATCCCGCAATCAGATAATAAGACACGTGTGATCACGTCAGTGCAAGTAGTGTTGCGAAATTGCAAACCCCGGTCCCAGTAGTCCGACATTCCGTTTTACACAGACGTCGTCCCGTCTCTGTTATGGTTTTAATGCTACCGCCAAAGATGACTTTGTACCATCACCATTCCGCGACCTGTAAAACAGGCGGAATGGGAACATTTCTCTCCCAACACCTTGCTGCACTCGCTTTCTCTTTAAACTTCAGATTTACAGATGCGGTGCGTGTTTACTACTGTGACACATGTTGGTATCAGTCATAATAAAGGTAATTACAGCTACCTGCTGTTACTTTTTCCTTGAGGTAAACAAAGGAAGTGTCTATTTGAAGTGTTTATTCATCCACACGGATGCACCAGGTGAATATTCGGGATATGGCATCTATTAGAGCGGAAGCCATCATTTGAGGAAATACGGTTCATGTACAGTGAATTGGCGCATAATCACAGTTCAACATTTGCCTATTTGCAAAGTATGTTAAGGTTAATTGAGGCGTTTCCTTTGACATAAGTGATGCTTTCTTGCGGCATTGATATGTAATGACAAACCATCAATTACTTGTGGATTTTCGAGTCTAACTACGTGGTGCGTGCGTATTAAAACAAATCTCTGTTGTTATTGTTTACACATTCAGTGCAGGTCTGTACAATCCAGTAGGTTTGCTTGTAGTACATATTGCTTTGGACACGAATATCGTCTATTATATATATAATATTTATGTAGATATATATATATATATATATATATTAGATTATATATAGGACTAAATAAAAATTAGTTGCGCGTAGAATAAAACATTCTTTTTTTTTTTTTTAACTGCTGAGACATTTGCCTTTCTGTATTAAAAGACCCAAAGTGTAGTAGCAAGGACCTCAATATAGTAGAGACGTTCTCTCACGGGTTTACAGTAGTAATGGGAGTTGACATTTAAATCACAATCACATTCACTTCTGTGTAGCTAGTGTAGACTCTGCTTGGGCATGTGGTGCAAAATATTATTGATTGAAGAAAAAAAAAAGTGCTTTCAGTGAAGGAAAATACTTCAATTTTGAAAACAAAAAAAAGTTTTTTGTTGGTAAAAGTGACAAACTAGCACATTAAATTGCGTCAGGGTTGAGCTATTATGCGGCCACAAAAAGGTCTGCTTTGTCCACTGTCCAACAATATCAATTTCAAGGACCTATCTGAAATAAAAAGAAAGGCACTAATTGCACATTTTTGACATCCCAGACCATGTTGGTGTTAAGCACTGGCACTACCTTGAAATATTGCAATACATTTACAAAATGTACCTTTTAGAAAATACTGACACGTTATCTGAAGGCATCTAACGGGTACCAGTGAGATATGATGTTGCGCGTCTTTGGGGGTAGAGTACGCCAGACATTGCACACATCCCGCTGTCCAACAACAACAAGCACAAACGCACAAAAAGAGCACATCGCTTTCCCTCACCGCCCTCGTGGTTAAGGCAGGTAGATGGTCTGAAGTGATATTTCCATGGTTACCACTGAGGCTGTTGGTACCGTTGGGAGCCATTCTCCCAGGATGGATGACAGTTGTTCATTGGTTGGGGGAGGGGGGGCGGGGTTTGGGGGGTGCTAATGGGTGCTAACTTTAACTGCTTGACAGTCGATGGTAAAAGTAGATGTAGCCCAAGTCCTTTGGAGGCCTTTCTGATAAACACACTTTGTGGTCATTGTAGATCACCCACCTGCACAAAGAGGCACACGTGACATCATATCATGCGCTATTTAAAAAGAGATTATTATTATGGAACTTGACATATTATTGTGTGTATACAAATGCACAACCGAGTACAGTGGCACCTTGATATTCAAGTGACTCAATTTCTGACTTTGTCGTGGCAGTGTAGCTTTGCCTTAGGAAAGTCTGTTGAGTTAATGTCAAAGAACAATGCGAAATTCCATCGTAACAAATAACATCAGTGTTGGGAGTGTTATAACGCTCACTTTTCAGCTATTCGAACACAACATATGTAGCCAGATAATATAAAGTTACTGATGAGCATATATTATTATATTATTATTATTGTTTGTTGTTTCGGTGGGGGTGGAGGCGTATTTGTGTTTGCCGATGTGTGTGCAACACCACATACAGGTCCACACAGTAGACCGCATTATGGTAACGGAATCTGGACTCGCCATTGGCCTGGCATTAGGTGGGAGGCGAGATAAGGGCTGGCTGATTTCATCAAGACAATAAATAGCATGTGGAAAGTCCGTCCATCCATTTCAACACCGCTTATCCTGGTTAGGGTCGCGGGACGCTGGAGCCTATCCCAGCTGACTTCGGGCGAAAGGCGGACTACACCCTGAACTGGTCACCAGTCAGTCGCAGGGCACATATAGACACGGACAACCATTCGCACTCACATTCACACCGTCACTGAGTGGGAACTAAACCCACGGTGCCTGCTCCAAAAAAAGCATGCTACAGACATGTTATTAAATACACCTGGGAGCTATTGTAAACTGTGGGACAAGTGCATAACATGGCTCCTTTAACTATTTCATTAAATTAATTCTGTGATAAACCCAACGACAACGCAATACGCTTAAATATTTTGCCCCTAAGGAGGCTTCGGCAAGTTATCGAGTGGGCAGCTGACTTTCTAAAATTAGTTGTTTTGTTGTTGTTGTTGTTTTTGTGAGAGATGGAACTGAGTTCTCCATTAATGACCAGTTGACTGTAAATTTGTACCATCTTGACTTTTTATAAAGATGGCATTGTTGCCACTGAAGTGGGGTCTTCTGGATCAATTCTAGAGTTTGATATAAGCCTAAAGTCCCTCTTGCATTATATAAATCAGACAGAGAGGAGAATAAAATATTATTATGCCTCAAGAAATAAAGGCTTCTCTTGTAATTAAGAAGCCTGTCTGTTTTGTAAAAAACAAAATAATAATAATAATATAAAATAATAATGACTCAATACAAGTACATTAGAAAGAATGCATTGTTTTTCAACTCACCTTCCTTCCTTTTTAATGTGACAAACATAGTGTCCAGACATTGTGGATGCTCCCATGTGACTGATGATGGCGAAGAGCTCATAACCTGGGGTAAGAAATTGACACTGTTTAGAATAAAGGCAACAAAAAATAAATTTGAATATTGCTGATCATTTATAAGCAATAATACTGACTTTACAGAGCCCTCTACTCAAACATCTAGAATGAAAAAAAAAAACAGTTTCTAAGCATTCTTCCCATCCATCCATGCATTTTCCTTACAGCTTATCCTCACTAGGGTCGCGGGCTGCTGGAGCCTGTCGCAGCTATCTTCGTGTGGGAGGCGGGGTACACCCTGAACCATTCGCACACACATTCGCACCTATGGGCAATCTAGAGTCTTCAATCAACCTACCACACATGTTTTGGGGATGTGGGAGGAAACCGGAGTGCCCGTAGAAAACCCACGCAGGCACGGGGAGAACATGCAAACTCTACACAGGTGGGGCCAGGATTTGAACCCCGGTCCTCAGAACTGTGAGGCAGATGTGCTAAACAGTCGCCCACTGTGCCGCCGCATTCTTCCCAATGTATCTTTTTTTTTTTTTATTTAAATATCTTAATGTTTTTTATGACTTACTGTTGGGATACATGATTAAATATTTAGATTATATTGTCTATTTAATTTATTTATTTATATTTGCATCAGTGGAAAGGTCAACAATTTCATTGTGTGTGTGTTACACAGTGCAGACATGCAAACACCAAAGGCATGAAAAAGGTGACAAAAAAAAAACAGTGCAGAGAATTTAGTTTTTTATTTTAACATAAATTAAGCAATCTGGAAGACTTTGAAGAGTACAATAAGGAAAAATAAATACATTTTCTTCACGCAGAAAAACATTTATTTACACCGCTCAAGTACACGTTGATGTACAAATTTAAGATACAAATTTAATTTGCCTCATTTCTTTGCTTTTTTGTTTTGGCCTCCAACTTGAGCCAGGCCCATCTCCCCCTGCACCTGATGCCTGCTTCAAGGTGTGCCACATGAATACCCTCCTCCTCTTTAAGCACTCTCATTCTGGAAAATAATTGACTAAAATCATTATCTGTTTCACTTGATTTTTCACTACAGTATTACCAACTTCGAAGGCTAATCCCAAATGCATCCGCCAGGAAAATATTAAGTACAATATCTTTCTGTTTTTATTGGCCATTTCTGAATTTGAAGATAGTTCATTCTGTGTTGTGACATAATCCTTAACGTCGCCCCGTCGCTGAATACATTTAACATCCGTAAACTAAATACAACCCCAATTCCAATGAAGTTGGGATGTGTTAAAAATAAATAAAAACAGAATACAATGATTTGAAAATCATGTTCAACCTATATTTAATTGAATACACCACAAAGACAAGATATTTAATGTTCAAACTGATCAACTTTATTGTTTTTAGCAAATAATCATTAACTTAGAATTTTATGGCTGCAACACATTCCAAAAAAGCTGGGACAGGTGGCAAAAAGACATTTTGGGATGTGGGAGGAAACCGGAGTGCCCGGAGAAAACCCACACAGGCACGGGGAGAACATGCAAACTCCACACAGGCGGGGCCGGGGATTGAACCCCGGTCCTCAGAACTGTGAGGCTGACGCTCTAACAAGTCGTCCACCGTGCCGGCAAATTAAAAATATAATATTATATAATAATAACTATGCTCTGCTACTGAATGGTGACTAGTTCAGGGTGTACCCCACCTCTCACCCAGTCAACTAAGATGGGCCCCAGCTCATTCATGACCCTAATGAAGATGAGAGCAATGATGGATGGATGGATGGATTAATAATCTATATGCTCTATATAAATAGTTTAACAAATATAAGAAATACAAATATAATAGGACCTGACACACATTAGTTTGGTTGGTAAGATACATAAATGTGAAGATCTGCTGAGTTGGTTCAGTGTGTATACTACATCTTGGTTAAGCTCAATGATCCTCCTTTCAAATAATAAAATGAGACTCAAATGTTCCTTGCGGTCGTTGCATTCGTACAAAATCAATGAGATGTAATAGTGCAGACAAAAGAAAGTCATTCACTCACGTCCTGGTCCATCTTTGACGCGCGGCCCCGACGTGTCCCTGTCTGGGGACAATGTGGAGTCACTGTGCGAGTTGGCATTGGAGAAAGCGTTGTCATTGGGCTCCGTGTCTGCCATGTTGGAAAGAGCGTCGCTCTCCTCCTCCTCCGGGTGGGTGAAGATCCAGTCGAGCGCTCTCTCAAGGTTATTGTTCTTTAAGACGAAGAAAAAAAAACATTTAAAATCTACTGCCCCTTTAAATTGCTTTAAGTCCCATCCAGACATCCACTCACCCATCTTGTGAACCTCTTATTCATTTTTATGAAATGTGCAGTAATGTGTACAATCACTGTTCAGAAAATAAAATCAACCTGCACAATCTAATTAAATCCAATTCAAGAGCTTGACCAAAAATTCAACCTTTACGAAGACAATGGTCTGTCTTGAGAGGTATTAGTTTAACAGCATGTTCAGTCTTCTGTACTTTGCAGTTGTGTACAATTTCAATGCATAATACTGGGAGGCATAGCTGGTGGTAGAGGTTTAGTCT
Source organism: Phyllopteryx taeniolatus (assembly GCF_024500385.1). Lineage (NCBI taxonomy): Eukaryota > Metazoa > Chordata > Actinopteri > Syngnathiformes > Syngnathidae > Phyllopteryx > Phyllopteryx taeniolatus. Next base: position 23,067,160 of record NC_084508.1, on the reverse strand, counting down.
TTTCACCCCGAAAGTTGCAGGTTCAATCCTGAGCCCTTGCGAACACAGGAAGGCCAAAGCCAAGATTCGAGGAACAGAACTTCGGAAATGAGAGGCAGATGTGATGAATCATACTGAGATCTGCTTGTAGTATTTTAGCGCAATATGTTTATCAAGCTTTTAGACTGAGCACATTATGATGCACTGCAGTTTCTCACCAATTCAAATAAGAGCATGACCACAAAAATAATTTTAAAAAAAACACGACTATAATAATAATCCTTAACGATCTCAGGCATTATCATCTATTTTTGCAGTGGATTTCATTCAATTATGCATATTGACCTAATGAAGTGGTTTTCGCTTACCTCCCCTGACCTATCTTACGGTAGCCCCTCACAAAATCATCTTATTCTAAATATATTTGCAGTGACACATCTCTATCGCCACTTACAGTAAGCACCTCCAGAGGATATTTTTTAGGGGGATCCAAAATAGACGTTTGATTCCTGGAGAATGTGCATCCAAGTACCGTAGTACTGTTTTGGTGGCTTATTATGGCTCTCAGTCAGATCAGTGAGGTTGAAAAAAGTACCTCCTTCTTATTTTGGGCTAATAATAAATTCAGTGTTGAGCGCCATCCTCCAGCTTCACATTAATTAAAAGCAATATGTGTTTATTTGTGTACTCATACCGGAAGCACAAGAAGACAAACAAGTTCTCTCTGGTCGCTATTTCAGGGCCTTTGTAACAACCCTATTGTTATTAAGAATTGTTATTACAGTGGAACTATTGTTCTATTATATCTGTTACTATTATAACTATTGCTATTTCTTATTATAGTGTATGTCTCCAAAAGGAGACATACACCCTATTTCTTGTTTGAAATCCTCCTATTTGTTAGCCCTCTCTCCAGTTGGCCTCTGAAAACGTGTCTATTGTATTTTTAAACGCAGACATCCCCATTAGCTTGTGCCGTAGCAGTCTGCTATTCTTCCTGGGGTCAACGTATAATCAACAGTACAAATAATCTATTAGTCCAGCACACTGTACATTAATAGTGTACTTACAAGATTCATTCATACAGTAGTTACTCAAAATACAGTTGAACATGGAAACAACATGAAAAAGGTCAGAGGACAAAGATGTTATGGGGTCAGTTAAAATTCATATTTGCATTGATTATATGTTATGTAATACATGCACATCATTTCCAGCAAGTTGTCAACTACAGTTGAGCTAAAAATTAGGTTTCTATTACATGGATTGAGCACTCCCCGAACATAACTGAAGCTCGAGACACCGGGGTGCGGTTACTCTAGCCACCCCAAGGGCTACCGGAAGTGACGTTCCAATTGACAAGCACAGCGCGCTACACATTATACGCAATGGCGAGCAACGTGCTGGAAAATGAGAAGGAGGAGGATTTCAACGTACAGGAGCTCCCAACTGAACTTGGCATCGTCAAACCGTACGTTTGGGCCGATGAGGAGGTCGGAACAGACTGGTATGTTTTGCGCATCCCTTAAATCCATAATTTACTAGCTCCAGTATCCTCACTTGTTTCAGTGACATGGCACAAGCTTTTACATACGACGCAGTATTCCTATATATTGTGTGCCCCTCGCTCGAGTAGCTTTATAACACACACAAAGTCAAAGCAAAAGTACTGACGACAGTACTGCAAAGTACTGCATGGGTCTTTTTTTCCCGACTGCCCAGTGCATAATAACCATAATAGAGTCGTCGGTATATACAAGGAAATCCTCACCTCTTGTCTGCGCCGCTTCACCGCGGCACCGTGGCGGCTGCAAGATTTAGTTATCTTGCTGGCGGTTGAGGTCCCGATGGCCGTAGGAAAAATAGTTGGCACCGCAGCTGGTTTCAGCCTCTGCCTAACTACACCTCTATATGCAATGCTTTCTGCTCAGTCTTTCTCAAAACACGCCGGTTCGAAGTGATGAGCACAGAGTTTGGAATGCTTGCGAGGCACCCATACCTGACCACGTTTCTTCCCCTGTCGATTGACTTTCCCTATCCACTGGCCACATATTCTTTTTTCACTTGGAAAACCCCAAAAAACTCTTGCCACTGCCTGAACTATTTGTACAACCAAATGCCACACAATAAGCCATCGTGAAATCGCTAAATCATACGACAACAAATATACAAAGACGGAAACAACAGCTTGGAACAACAGCACACAACGCCGAATGAACAGGATGTTTGGCTAGTGTTACGTCACAGCGCCAGATAGAGCCGGAGACCGGAAGGGGCTAGATGCAATAGCGCATTCTGAATCATATTTATCGCTTCAACTGCTGTATATCTGCTATATAATCACTTCGAAACGGCGGATGTGGTTTGTAAACGGGTTCTAGAGTTATCGAGACATTTTTTAACATCTTTGTCCTCTGACCTTTAAAGCAAAAGACACCAATTAATAATTTGAATAGATATGAAATCAAATAACGGTACTGCTAAAACAAAAAATGTATTTTAATCATCAAGCAACACCTCTCTGATGAAAAGAGTATCAAGTGGTTATAAAACAATTTAAAAAAAACAAATAGCAGCCATGTCAAACTCGTAGCCTGGGAGTCCCATCCGGCCCGCAACATCATTTTATGCGGCCAGCGAAAGCAAATAATTTAAGTCAACTTCCATGATTATTGCCAAAATCTGTACCAAAACTTCACATCATAATATGTAATAAATAATAATGAGATATTGCAAGCATTTTTAATTTTGTTTTTTGGTTAACAAACAACATTTTACAGTAACTTGAAAAATAGATTAACAAAGTATTCTTCTTGATTCTGGTTTGAAAAGTAGTTATCCATCATTTTGATGTGTATATAAAATACAATGATCAGGCGCTAAAACATTTATATGGATTCACGGTCATAATGCCCCTCTGAGGGAAACGGTACCAACAAAGTGGCCAGTGACAAAAATGACTTTGAAACCCCTGGTTTAGATGCTAAAAATCCATGTGTACCCCTCTTAAGTAAAGGTAGAACGCATAAATATTTCCTACATTGGATATCACTAGATTGCGCAGTGACTGCATTTGTACGTCGACAATATGATCAGAGAGTGGGTGCGCAACTGACCGTGGCTTTGAGCGCCTGGATGGTGTGAGTGCGAGGGAAGCCCATGGAAGTAAGGATGGCGATGCTCTCCTCGGGGGGCGAGTTATCCAGCGGGGTGGCGCCCATGGGGCTGTCTGCACTGCTGGAAAGGCCCGGGTCCAACATAGAGGGCAGCATGAGAGGCTCTGAAAAGTCTGGAGACAATGAGAAGTAAATCATTTATCATCAAGGTTACTTGATTGAAATGAATGTAAATTCCATTAATTAATTACAGCCCCTAAAAACCACCACCATTGTTTTTGTTTTGAATAAATAACAGCACTGTAGCGGCACGGTGGCCGACTGGTTAGAGCGTCAGCCTCACAGTTCTGAGGTGCGGGGTTCAATCCCCGTCCCCGCCTGTGTGGAGTTTGCATGTTCTCCCCGTGCCTGCGTGGGTTTTCTCCGGGCACTCCGGTTTCCTCCCACATCCCAAAAACATGCATTAATTGGAGACTCTAAATTGCCCGTAGGCATGACTGTGAGTGCGAATGGTTGTTTGTTTCTATGTGCCCTGCGATTGGCTGGCAACCAGTTCAGGGTGTACCCCGCCTCCTGCCCGATGACAGCTGGGATAGGCTCCAGCACGCCCGCGACCCTAGTGAGGAGAAGCGGCTCAGAAAATGGAAATGGAACAGCACTGTATTGTGTAAAACACAAGAAAACAATGAAAGGAAATTTAAAGAAATAAACTGGTGTTATCAAGCATAATTACTGCACATTGTGACAAGCCGAAAGTCACAACATCAACTGTGCATCCGCGTTGTGTACCTTCAAATGGGGCGTGGCCTAGTGTGTGGCATCAGGTACAGCGGAAGGTGCCACGCTGGTTAGTTTCTGCCAGCGTCTGGACGTGAGGCTAAGTGAACACTATCTGCTTGCAAGTGTTCTCATTTTGTACGTATTTGTGTGTTTTGACTGTACCAGTCAATAAACTACTGAAAGTGGATCTGAGACAGCGAGTCCCCCCCCCCCAACCCCCACTTCACTCAAGCGTCGGCGTATCACAAAGCAAAAAACACAACACAAATCAAAAACATGGAAAAAAAATAAAAATCGTAACTCTCATAACTCAAAAGTTAGAGTGAACCCCATGATATTGCACAGTACGGAATTCACTGTTTTTTTTTTTTATTATATCGATGTACTACACGGATAAGAATAGATACGATCCGCCGTTATTCACAAAATCCAAACAAATCGCTGCTTTTGTGCTCAGGCCAACGCAATACAAGTTGCTTTGACACCATCCATCCATCCATTTTCTGAGCCGCTTCTCCTCACTAGGGTCGCAGGGCGTGCTGGAGCCTATCCCAGCTGTCATCGGGCAGGAGGCGGGGTACACCCTGAACTGGTTGCCAGCCAATCGCAGGGCACATAGGAACAAACAACCATTCGCACTCACAGTCATGCCTACGGGCAATTTAGAGTCTCCAATTCATGTATGTTTTTGGGATGTGGGAGGAAACCGGAGTACCCGGAGAAAACCCACGCAGGCACGAGGAGAACATGCAAACTCCACACAGGCGGGGCCGGGGATTGAACCCGGATCCTCAGATCTGTGAGGCTGACGCTCTAACCAGTCAGCCACCGTGACGCCCTGCTTTGACACCATCTGGTGGAATCTCAGTGTTGTTATTAGGATTCATTGCCAGAGTTGTTTTTCCATCTGTATTTGAGCTGTGCTGTTTTGTTGGCAGTCCTTACATGCACTGTCAAAAATGAAAGTATGATTCTGCTTCACTCCTGATGTTGTTTGTAAAAGCCAGTGTAGTCTTTTTCTGTGTTGAGGAGTAAATAATTACATATAACGAGATTACATAATTACAAAATATTTGTAATTGTAATCCATTACTGGGAAAAAATGTGGAAATAAGTTCTTTTTGGAAATTTCCATGGCACTTTTTTTTTTTAGATAGATTTTAGTTACATTTGAAAAATAGCCGCAAAACCTGATTTTTTTTTTTTCATATCATTTTTCATGTAAAGCTGCCGCTTGTGATTGGCTTTCTCTGGTCATGTGCCATTGTAGTCTCAAACATGACATACTTTTCCAAATATGACTTCAAAGCGCCACCTTGTGGTGCAATCTATTAGTTTGTCTGATATTTTGAAAAGCTTAGACACTCGTGGTTACCCTTTTGAACACATAAAAGAACATTGACTTTTGAACAGTTTCATCTTTTCAATTTTAGACTTTTTTTAATGGAACATTCACTGGGTTGTCATCCATCCATCCATCCATTTTCCATACCGCTTATCCTCACTCGGTTTGCAGACGTGCTTGAGCCAATCCCAGGTGACTCTGGGCGAGAGGCGGGGTACGCCCTGAACTGGTCGCCAGCCAATCGCAGGACACATAAAGAAACAACCATTCACACCTACGGGTAATTTAGAGTCTTCAATTAGCCTACCATGCATGTTTTTGGGATGTGGGAGGAAAACCCACGCAGGCACGGGGAGAACATGCAAACTCCACACAGTCGAGGCCGGATTTGAACCCCGGTCTTCAGAACTGAAAGGTGAATGTGCTAACCAGTCGTCCACCGTGCCACTCCTGTTGTTGCATTCCTTCAAAATTAAGAAAAGTCATCAAAATGTAATCAATACTATTTCCAACGGGGTAACATAATTGTAACCAATTACATTTCCAACGTAATCTTTCCAACGCTTCTCTTCTTTGCTGTCAAAATTGCCTGTATTCCCTTTATTTATTATCTATTTAACATTTAGTATTGTGTGTAAATGCCAAAAGGCGAGTTTAATGACTTAATACCGCATGTGTGGCCTACGATGTCACATCAGTTTGTGCTCGCATGTTATTTAGGCTCGTATGCTAGCTAATAACATTGATGAGCCTCATGTGAAGGTGATTTGTTTGTGTTGAATAATCAAACTACTGAATACAGATATGTAACATGGGTTCATGATTGTGTACATTCTAGATTTATGGAGTTGATATTTTACGTGTGGCAAGGTGGTCGACTGGTTAGGTGTATCCCGCCTCTCGCCCCAAATTAGCTGGGCTCGGCACCAGAACAGCCATGACCCTAGTGAGGAGAAGCGTTTCGGAAGATGCTAATTTATGGCACGGGTGTCAAACTCAAGGCCAAGGGGCCAGATGTGGCCCGTGAAAGCATATCATATGCGTCAACTTCCATGATTCCTGCAAAAATCTGTACCAAAATTTTCAATTGTCATGTTAATAAATAATGTTCAGATATTGCAAGCAAACTAGTTATCCATCAATTTGTTGTGTATATGTAATAATATGATGAGGTGACTAAACATTTATATGGTTTCACAGTCGTAATGGCCCTCAGAGGGAAACTAAAAAGTTGCCCCAAAACAAAAATGAGTTTGACACCCCTGCTTTATGGTCCTCTCCGTTTTAAGTGCTTTGCCACCATCTTTTGGCATTTATATGTAATTACAAATTGGTTTAGGGGGCTTGTCAATTATTTGTGGATTTTTGCTATTCGAAGCAGGGCATGTCCTTATCCCCCGTGGATAGCAGGGATTCACTGTATAACTAAGTCCTAAATTGGGACACTCGTGAATCAAGGCACCATTGTATAGTGTAAGAACCCTTTAAAAAAATCACTATTAAGCGCATATTTCAGCGATATGGTGGGGATTGCCGCCAGAGACAAAGAAATTAATTCCACAATAAAAGACCTGTGATTAAGCTGGGGCATGGTAGATATAGTGGGGGAATACTTTACTACAGTATGTACATTTATGAACTTGTAAATTAAAAGCATATTTAAATGTGACAATGAATTATTGTTTCATTTATCTGGCATCTCTGCACTTCTGTGAGACTAAAATCAAAGTGAAGTGGCCCTTCAGCAAGGACACTGCGACTGTAATTACGGATGGCCATAAACAGCCTTCATTAATCTCGCTGTCATAAAAGAAAACGCAAACTCCTTATCTACCCTCTAATGCCTTAATCTCCTTGTTTTGTGTGCTTTCGATTGCCATTGTGTTGTCTAGCCGCCAGAAAACTAAAGAGGTGAATAAATAAACGGCACATGTTTGCAAGAGCAGTTAAATGGCTATTAAATGGCTGCTTGTTTCCACTCAACTGCTAACGGAGCCCTTCTCCCTTAATGTGCATATCTCATAACATTAATGACAATGTATATATTCTAGCCAGTATCTTAGGCACAAAATCACTTGGCACTGACATTGTGGGTTCTGTGGTTTAGAGCCTTGAGGACATAGGTCACCAGTAACAAGGTCAAAAAATGTATTTGCAACAAGGCACATCAAATCAAAGGTCCTGATAAGGGTTTTCCATTTTTACTTTGTCAACATACCCTCAGAGGATGACAATGACCAAAAATACCTTCAGCCACTCAGCTGATTATGTTTCAGAGGCAATTGCTAATAGCAATAAACAGTAACAAAGGCAAAGATTACTTTTCAACAAACCCCCACTGAGTACCGTAATACCTCAGATTAAAGATATGGATAAAGGCTTTCCAAATCTTCAATTATTTTGTCAATATATCTAAGTCTGATGTGATTTAATGACCATTCAATCCTTGTTTCTTAATCCTTTGTGGTTGATAACCACACTGCTCAATAACTTTTTTGGCAGTTGAGACGAATAACTAGCAGAGCTGGGTAGTAACACGCTACATTTACTCCGTTGCATTTACTCAAGTAACATTTTCGATAAACTGTACTTGGCAGAGTACTTTAAATGCACCGTATTTTTAACTTTTACTTGAGTATTTATGTGAAGAAGGAGCGATACTTTTACTCCGTTACAATGATCAACATGCTGTTCGCTATTTTTATTTACTTTTCTTTCTTGCGTGTGCGCGCCTATTTTTAGACTCCTTCGTCGACTTCCGTATAGGGCGCCCGCTGCGCCAATCCAACCTGGTCACTAGTGTCATTTGACTCCAATTCACCAATCAGACGACACAAGGCACATGACCGGGCACATAGCCTTTGCGAGCCAATCAAAATGACTGCATCCATCCATCCATCTTCTGTACCGCTTATCCTCACTAGGGTCGCAGGCGTGTTGGAGCCTATCCCAGTTATCTTCGGGCGAGAGGCGGGGTACGCCCTGAACTGGTTGCCAGCCAATCGCAGGGCACATAGAAACAAACAACCATTCACATTCACACCTACAGACAATTTAGAGTAGACAATAAACCTACCACGCATTTTTATGGAATGTGGGAAGAAACGGGAGTACCCAGAGAAAACCCACGCAGGCGGGGCCGGGATTTGAACCCCGATCCTCAGAATTGTGCGGCAGATGTGCTAACCAGTTGTCCAACAACATCTTTAACATGCAGCGCAGTTTTGTCACTGGCCAAACTTGAATATTTCAGCCCACTTCTAACTTGAGAAAACACCTCGCAGTAAATTGCAGATGTTTCGATTGTTGTTTTGGCAGTGGATATGGCAACATTAGCCCTGTCTTATGGTGTCGCCCATGCACACACACACAGTCACTAAGTCTGGTCAGCAAACAGCTTCTTCATGAAGTCATTGAAGTGAATAAAGCAAATAATGTTTCTGTAGGCCCCAATGCATGTTATTGGTTTTTGGCCAGTTAAAAATGTAAATGTGGCAGGTGTATGTCGGCTCCCATATATTATTTTTTTTTATTTTATTTGATGTTCATGCTCTAATTAAAAAATAAATAAAAATCTAAAAGTTACTCACTAGTTACTCTTTACTTGAGTAGTTTTTCATTGAGTCATATTATTCAAGTAAGAGTACTGTTACTTCAACAGTACTCTTACTTGAGTACAATATAGTACAATATGGCTACTCTACCCACCTCTGATAACTAGTAACAATGTGAAAAATAATTTTACACAAACCCTCCATTGAGTCTTCTTCTTTTCCTTTTGGTTTTGTCCCGTTATACTTTTCCATGTAAGCCTATCTCCTGCATCCTCCTCTCGAACACCAACTGCCCTCTTGTCTTCCCTCACGACATCCATCAACCTTCTCTTTGATCTTCCTCAAGCTCTCTTGCCTGGCAGCTCCATCCTCATCATCCTTCTACCAATATACTCACTATTTCTCCTCTGGACGTGTCCAAACCATCTAACCTTGGCCATCCCTCTGATGAGCTCATTTGTAATCCGATCCAATCTGGTCCCTCCTAGAGAGAACCTCAACATCCTCATTTCTGCCACCTCCAGCTCTCCTTCCTGTTGTCTCTTCAGTGCCACTGTCTCTAATCCGTACATCATGGCTTGCCTCACCGCTGTCTTATAAACTTTGCCCTTCATCCTAGCAGAGACTCTTCTGTCACATAACACACCTGACATCTTCCTCCACCCGTTCCACCCAGCTTGGATCCGTTTCTTCACTTCCTGACCACACTCACCATTGCTCTGGACTGTTGACCGCAAGTATTTCAAGTCCTCCACCCTGGCTAACTCACTCCTTCCCCCTCCACCCCTCTCATTCATGATTCCTGTCCACCAGGAGTCTGTCTCACCTCTACTCGAAAAGCCGCACAACACTCTTCCTTTCTCAGCTTCCACCACATAGTTCTCTGATCTGCCTTTTTCTTCTTAATCTTCCTCCTCACCACCAGAGACATCTTACACACCACCATCCTATGCTGTCTCACCACACTCTCCCCTACCACTACCTTATCTTTAGTAACTTCCTTCAGATTACATAGTCTGCACAAGATGTAATCCACCTGTGTGCTTTTACCTCTGCTATTATAGGTCACCCTATGTTCCTACCTCTTCTGGAAGAAAGTGTTCACTCCAGCCATCTAGGGTGTGCTGGTGCCTATTTCAGCGAACAGAGAGGCTTGATACACCCTGAACTGGTCATCAGCCAATCGCAGGGTGCATATAGACAAACAACCATTCACACTCACATTCCCATCTAGGGATAATTTAGAGCTTTCAATTAACCTACCATGCTTGTTTTTGGGATGTGGGAGGAAACCGGAGTACCCGGAGAAAAACCAGATTGTGTCATATTAAAGCCCTTTTGATGAGGGTTGTCCAGATATGTCATTGTTTTGTCAATCGTAAGATGATGCGATGAAAATGTCACCAATCTCCACTGCTTCTTAAACCCGTAAATCAACACAAAATATGAGATTACACCTCCTCCAATGACATTATTCAGCCTTAATGCAGCCAATTTTGTATCGCTCTCCTTCAAACTTACAAGCAAGAGGCTGCTCTCTTTTCCGTGCACTCTTGAGGCCTTTTACCACACACCCAGGGTAAGAAAAGTGACACAAGTTAGGGCCTCGCTGGAACATCTCGGCTGCGACGCACTGACAGACTTGATGGTGTTGTCACGGACACACGCGCCCCGATAGACTACCCGAGAACATAAAAGCTGTCCTGGTCCAGCGAAGATTTGACTCGTCTCTCACTTTGAATGACCTTTGAGTTTAAAAAGGCCCATACCAATAAACGTGCCGTGTCTCTATGTGTTACCTCCTCACGCCTGCATCCTCGAGGAGGAGGAAGAGGTGACACAGCTGCTGAACAAGTACTTTTGGTAGAATTGTGGAGACAATTTTTTTGGTCATTTATTTTTTTTTTTTTTTTTCAGAAAAAGAGCAACTCTGGCACATAGAAAAGCTATGAAAATATAATATGTGACCTCTGGAGTTGCTTCATTTAAATTCAAATAAATCCAAGGCAAGCACAGATGACGGGTTTGTCGTTCTTGCAAGGTAATCACTGATTGGCAGTACGAAAACAATGATTGCACAGGTTTTGTGACACGATGCTTTGAAGACGAACAATTACAGGACACTTCTGTCAGTCATTGTGCATGCGAAACGGTGTCAATTCACTTTCATGGGTCCGCAGGCACACACCCCTGAGACTTTTTCTCTGGATGTGGGAACTCTCACTTCTTGTGACAAATAACTCATGAATATGCAAATTTCTTGGGTATCCCCTCACTCATACTCTGGTCCAGTAGACATTTTTAATTTACATAGCCACCACACTTCCGTTGTACAGCTGGGTTCACGACCCTTGTCCTGCATGCTTCCTCTCCTATCCTTGTCCTGTCCTTCCCTCACAGCGTGTAGCACTACTGCCCCATACAACACTCATATCTAATGTGTCATTGTTCTAGATATATAAGGAGTTACTTTTCTCATCTTGTTTACAGTCCTCCATTTTGCTTGGCCTAACAGTCAAACAGGACAGAAAAAAAGGAGACTTGAACACATTTATTTTTGCTCTTTCAAACATCAGTGATTTCCAACCACTGTGCCAAGGCACATTAGTGTGCCGTGAGAGATCATCATGTGTGCTGTGGGAAATTAGCCAATTATAATGAATTTTATTCATTTACTACATAAATAATGGATCTTTGTTCATCTACAGTGACGTAAAAAGGTATTGGCCCCCTTCTCAAACTCCTATGTTTTTGCATAGTTTCCCCACTTTGTTTAAGATCATCAAACAAATGTGAATAACAGACAAATATAACCCAAGTGAACTTAAAATGCTGTTTTTAAATGGTGAATTCATTTATTAAGGGGGGGGGAGCTATTCAATGTTACCTGGCCCTGTGTAAAAAAGTAATGACCCTCCCCGTTGTTAAATAATGAATTAATTGTGGCTAATCACAATTTTTGGTTAATTTTTACTGATCACACCTAAGCCTGATTACCTACAGACCTGTTCAAGCAATTCATTTCTAAAGCTTCATGGTTCCAGCGAACCATGTGGAGGGAACATGGAACAGTGGTCAACCTTCCCAGGAGTGGCCGGACTCCAAAGATTACCCCAAGAGAACAGCAATGACTCATCCGGGAGGCCAAAGGAACTCAGGACAACTGCTAAAGAACTGCAGGCCTCCCTTGCCTCAGTTCAGGTCAGTGTTCATGACACAACACTAGGGAAAAGAATGGGCAAAAATGGCATCCATGGCAGAGTTCCAAGGCGAAAACCACTGCTGACCAAAAAGAACATAAAGGTGGGTTTTACTTTTGCCAAAGAACAAATCTGAATGATTCCTAAGACTTTTGGGAGGATATTATATAGACTGACGAGGTGAAAGTTGAGCTTTTTGGAAGGTGTGTGTCTCATTACATCTGGCGTAAATGTAGTACAGCATTTCAGAAAAAGAACATCAAAGCAACAGTAGTGTGGGGGTAGTGTGATGGTCTTAGGGTGCTTCGCTCCTTCGGGACCTGGACAACTTGCTGTGGTTGATGGAACCATGAATTCTGCTCTTTAACAGAAAATCCTGAAGGAGAATATTCAGCCATTAGTTTGTGACCTCAAGCTGAAGCGCACTTGGGTTCTGCAGCAGGATAATGATCCAAAAGACACCAGCAAGTCAACTTCTGAATGGCTTTAAAAAAAACTAAATGAAGGTTTTGGAGTGGTCTAGTCAAAGTCCAGACTTGACTTGAAATGTAGTGGCATGACCTTAAAAAGCCCTTGAAAACCCTCAATTTTTGCTGAATTCAAACAATTCTGCAAGGAAGAGTGGGCTAAAATCCCTCCACAGAGATGTGAAAGACTCATCGGCAGTTATAGAAAATGCTTGATTTCAGTTGTTGCTGCTGAGGATGGCCCAACCAGTTATTAGGTTTAGGGGGCCATTACTTTTTCAAACAGGACCAGGTAACTTCTTTTTTTTTTCCCTTGATAAATTAAATCACAATTTTAAAACAGCTTTTTAAGTTCACTTGGATTATACAGTATTTTCTGCTATTTACATTTGTTTGATTATCTTAAACATTAAAGTGGGGAAACTTCAAAAATATACAAATTTGAGAAGGGGGCCAATATTTGTTCACAGCTCTGTTTCTATACCAGTGACCTAGAGTGACATTGTGTTAATAGTGATTAATGAATTACAGTCACAGTGCGTTGTTTTTTAATCGCATTAATCTACATGCTGTTTGCTGTATGCAAGCAATTTGTTTTGTGAGAGCTGGCTCGTACTTGTGTTGCGTTGCCTCCTTCTGCTGGCGTTTTATGGCAATTATTTTCTTGTTAAATTCAAGCCTCAGTTGTTGATAGGTAGATTTGCTTCCGTACGAGGCAGGTTTAGCCTACCACATCAACGTCTATACACCTAACGTTAGTAATGACGAAGTGAGTCATCGCAGAACTCTTCGCCAAACTAAACTTGAGAATACCACGTGTATGAATAAGTCTGAGACAGACAGGCTGACAAATGAACTCATGATGAACAATTTTATTTTTGATGTGCTAACTTACAGCAATGTAATGTAACAGAGGAAAAGCAACAAGTTCAGTCTTCAATTCAATTATATATAGTGGTCTTAACTTCAGCACTTTAGGACTTGATGTTTTATTTAATTTTTATTTCCTAATTATACGGAGAGTGACAAAAGAACAAAGCGACATTTCTCCTGGTGGTTGAAATTAAAGTTTGTAGGCAGCACTTAAGTCTAGTCTCAAACGCAGTGGAATGTAAATGGACAGAACTTCATCTCTTTAAAGGTCCTGTATTTTTGGCTTGCAGCTTCTTCTCTTGACAACAAGTCAGCCTGTAAGCACCTCGCCTTTTCTCAAATGTTAGTCTTGGAAATGCTATCATATGCTAGCTGTTGTTCATTTTTCCAAACAACCAACAGCTTTTCCACTTGGTCCGGAAGTTTCTCTCGGTCCTACCGAAGATACCTCATTCACTTGCCCATGTCAGCAGCAACAAAAACGTCCTTTTTTCCACAATAGTGGCAATTGTGGATTTGTTTATTCCATACTGTACTGTAAGCAAGCTTTTGCAATGCGTGCACTATCATCTTGTTTAAGTAAAGTGAGTCCCTCCCTCTTGCCACACATGTCCGTTCCTTTTCTTGGACCCATAGAGCTAGCAAAATGTGAAAATAAAGGTGAAAAAAAACAAAGGCACACAGTGACTCACTCGGCAAAGTACCGACCGTGACACTGAAGCGACGGAGAGCGATCCACCTCTCGGCACAGAAGGGATGAATGAAACGTTCGCCCACTGAGACAAGGTTTTGACCATTGGGCAATGTTTTGTTTGGTCTGTGGTTTGGAAATGGAATAGTTCGGATAATGAGGTGTTCGTAAATCAGAGTTCCACTGTATTGTGATATTGTCTGTCTACATGTGTTGCTCCACCGTTTGTGTTAAAAAATTCAGTTGCAAGAAGGATTTTAACACCGTGACTATCAGTGCTAAATGTTAGCACGTAGAAGGCACTTGTGATTATGTATTAGGACTAAGCTAGCGGGGACATTCTTTAGACAAGGTCATTTGGTTGTTTCAAATAAACGTGTAAATTTCTTTGTTTTGTGTTTAGTTTGACATTAAACTTCAACTGGGAGTGGGATTAAATAGCTTAAAGTCTCTTTTGAAGAACTGTTAATTATCTTTCAACCTGCTGCTTATTGTGAAGTGAGTTGAACTGAGCTCACTGCCACCATACAACGCTCGTATTTCAAGTTTGCACTTAAGAGTCAAAGCAGAAAATCAGTCAAATGATGCCTCGTATCTTGAAGAACTCATGAGTCGGTTTCACTCATATGTCAAGGTACCACTGTATTCACAAGTTCCTTACCAGGCTCCTCCATGTGGGCTATGATCCAGTTGAAGGCCATCTCGGGGCCCATGTTGCCAGTATAGTAGACGGCCTTCCTGCAGGCCTCTAGCGGGAAGCCCATCTCTGCCAGCTGCATTACTGCTGCCTCATCTATTTCTGGAGCTAAGGGGTACAACGGAGAGGCAGCATCAATATCTTAAAACACAAACACACACACACACACACACAGCTGCTCATTCACATGTGCTGGTGTCATAGCAACCAGCCTCTCCCTCTCTCTCTTTGAGCCTCATTAAGCAAAGAGACCAGAAGACAATGAGCCCTGGGAATGTTGCTTCATCGCACGATGATCTATCATGGAGTACGTACGCAACAAGAAAGTGTTGTGCACCTGCTCAGGCATGCATGCTCAGTGCTTTGGCTCAATGTGTCATCGTGTTAATGAGAGCAGAGGCAATATACTCACAGTCTAAGGAGCTCATGGAGCTATCTGGAACAGAGGAGAAAAAGATGAATCACACACTGCTCCCTTATATGCGCTTGCATGTTTTTGTGTATCAAGTGATTACAAACACATGGATGGAATTAATATGAACACAATCCTCCACAGCCTCCATTGCTAATATCAAAGCTGAAAGAACCAGCCCCCCATAACACTGCCATTGACGGCTAGTGAATTCAAATATCCATGTTAACATGGAGGACTGGCAGTGAATGAGCCAATATTACAATGCTCTGATTCTTAAGTGGGTTTGACTTAACGCAATACAATGAAAACTCCAAAGTCATATGCCAAGTCGGAGAATTTGCTTGAAGTCTCAGTGCCCTTTGCACAATGGTCATTGCACCGGACTATTGCGATATTAGCCATTCGAACTGAGGACTCTGCATCTTTTTGCACAATTGTTGTTTGTTGTTGTTTTTTGTCAATGTCCTTATGTCTCCAAAGTGTTCTGTAAATTGACTGTCTGTTGTACTAGAGCGGCTCCAACTACCGGAGACAAATTCCTTGTGTGTTTTGGACATACTTGGCAAATAAAGATGATTCTGATTCTGATTCTGATTTTCTAGACAACCATGATAAACAAAACGGGTTGTTCAACCATCATCATGTGTGATGTCACACAATAAATCGGAAAACTAAAACGGGGTGGGCAAAAAAGTTTTTAAAAATGGACAGATGGGCCACATCATTCGTAGATGTGGTTACAAAAATTTGTGTGTACACACATATACACACACATACATATATATGTATATACAGTGGGTATGGAAAGTTTTCAGACCCCCTGAAATTTTTCGCTCTTTGTTATATTGCAGCCATTTGTTAAACTCATTTAAGTTAATTTTCTTTTCCTCAGTAATGTAGACACAGCACCCCATATTGACAGGAAAAAAAACAGAATTGTTGAAATCTTTGCAGATTTATTAAAAAAGAAAAACTTAAATATCACACAGCCATAAATATTCAGACCTTTGCTGTGACACTCTTATATTTAACTCGGGTGCTGTCCATTGCTTCTGACCATCATTGAGATGGTTCTACACCTTCACTGGAGTCCAGCTGTGTTTGATTATAGTGATTGGACTTGATGAGGAAAGCCACACACCTGTCTATATAAGACCTTAGAGCTCACAGTGCATGTCAGAGCAAATGAGAATCATGAGGTCAAAGGAACTGCCTGAAGAGCTCAGAGACAGAATTGTGACAAGGCACAGATCTGGCCAAGGTTACAAAAACAATTTTGCTGCACTTAAGGTTCCAAAGAGCACAGTGGCCTCCATAATCCTTAAATGGAAGACGTTTGGGACAACCAGAACCCTTCCTAGCCTTGGTGAGAGAGGTAAAGAAGAACCCAAAGATCACTGTGGCTGAGCTCCAGAGATGCAGTAGGGAGATGGGAGAAAGTTCTCAAAAGTCAACCATCACTGCAGGCCTCCTCCACCAGTCGGGGCTTTATGGCAGAGTAGCCCGAGGGAATCCTCTCCTCAGTGCAAGACACATGAAAGCCCGCATAGAGTTTGCTAAAAAAAAAATAAAAAAAAACCTGAAGGACTCTAACTTGGTGAGAAATAAGATTCTCTGCTCTGATGAGACCAAGATAGAAATTGTTAGCCTTAATTCTAAGTGGCGTGTGTGGAGAAAACCAGGCACTGCTCATCATCTGTCCAATACGGTCCCAACAGTGAAGCATGGTGGTGGCAGCATCATGCTGTGGGTGTGTTTTTCAACTGCAGGGACAGGACGACTGGTTGCAATCGAAGGAAAGATGAATGCGGCCAAGTACAAGGATATCCTGGACGAAAACCTTCTCCAGAGTGCTCAGGACCTCAGACTGGGCTGAAGGTTCACCTTCCAACAAAACAGTGACCCTAAGCACACAGTTAAAATAACGAAGGAGTGGCTTCAGAACAACTGTGTGACTGTTCTTGAATGGCCCAGCCAGAGCTCTGACTTAAACCCAATTGAGCTTCTCTGGAAAGACCTAAAAATGGCTGCCTACCAATGTTCACCATCCAACCTGAGAGAACTGGAGAAGATCTGCAAGGAGGAATGGCAGAGGATCCCCAAATCCAGGTGTGAAAAACTGGGTGCATCATTCCCAAAAAAGACTCATGGCTGTATTAGCTCAAAAGGGTGCTTCTACTAAATACTGAGCAAAGGGTCTGCATACTTATGGCTGTGTGATATTTCAGTTTTTCTTTTTTAATAAATCTGCAAAAATTTCAACAATTCCGTTTTTTTCTGTCAATGTGGAATGCTATGTGTACATTAATGAGGGAACAAAATTAACTTAAATTATTTTAGCAAATGGCTGCACTATAACAAAATGTAAAAATTTTAAGGGGGTCTGAATACTTTCCGTACCCACTCTATATATATATTTATTTATACACAGACGCTTTCCAAAAAATTAGAATATCATGGAAAGGTTTATTGATTTCCTTAATTCCATTCAAAAAGTTAAACTTTCATAGATTATAGATTCAGGGCCCACAATTTAAACTATTTCAAGTATTTATTTGTCTATTTTTACATAATTAGGATACTTTTTCTCCTAAACTTAACCGTCTATTTATTATTTTTATTTTATTTAGAATTCTTTTAATCATAATGAACCAGCTATTTCATAAAAAAAAAAAATAATGGTAAAATGTACAATAAACCCTATGCCAGGAGTCACCAACCTTTTTGAAACAGAGCTACTTCTTGGGTACTGATTAATGCCAAGGGCCGATACACGCCTCTGAAATAACAAATGTACCCCTCATCGTCATTCCAGAACTTGTCCCCACAAATGCTATGGTTTAGTAACTCGCACAAAAGTGACCATTGGACCTACTGTTTTTTTGTTGTTGTTGTTTTAAATGTCATTTCAAGAGCTCCACGGATGCAGGTGTGACCAAATCACTGGTAAGTGGCGTTGAAAATAATTGACGCTCATTATAATTGCCATGAAAAAAAATCAAAGAGCAGAAGCAATAGCATGTGTGCCATGCGATTGGCTGGCGACCGGTTCAGGGTGTACCCCGCCTCCACCCGAAGATAGCTGGGATAGGCTCCAGCAGCCCGCGACCCTAATGAGGATAAGAGGTAAAGAAGATGGATGGATATTATGGGTGTGTGTGTGTGCGCACGAGCCTCCTTGAGGCCGTGCCATGTGCTTGCACGGACACCAAGTCCTCTGATGAGGAAGAGGCTTTAACATTCCATAAAATCCAAACTAATGGGACGATCGTTCTGATATTTTTTTAAATTGAAGTGGGCATAGTTAGATGCGTCCATATAAATTTTGGTAACGATCGCTCGCAGTTTTATGACATTAAAGCAACGTTGAGCTTTTTCTCTATAAGGATATAGGAAGACTTTTTAACGTTCTGTAAAGTCCAAAATAATGGGGTGATCTTTCTGATATTTTCAGAGGTTGAAGTGAGCATAGGTAGAACCGTCCATATAAATTTTGGTAATGATGCTTGCAGTTTGGCAATATTAACGTACTTTATGAGCCTTTTTGTCTATGTGTACTGAGGAGTCTCCAAAAGGTCTCCACGGAAACATGTTCGATTTCAGTGCGACTCTTTGACGACACTGCTTGTCTCCAGGAGACTCCGAGAGTAGTTACGTAGACGTCATCGCAACCAGCGGAGACAAGAGTCGCCATTAGGTCGCCAACTCGTCTCGAGGCCAGTGAGATAGGCCCTAAAATTCCGTTGACAACCCAGGCTAAACTTAGCTCCTCAGTGACGTAAAAAATACCTTAATCTCTCAGTAGAGATGCATCGCTTCAACATATTTCCTTGACACAAATCAATACTTCTCTATTAAGCTTTAGCTCCATTTTTTTTAAGCATCCTAGGGCATTACAAATATAGCACAAAAATATGCCGAAAGCCGTGAAAAGGTGAGTTTTTAAGGAAAAAAGGTAAGGCTAGATTTCACAGGAAAAAAAAAATAATAGTGAACTGCAAATAGGCTAATGTTCACTGTACAGTATATATCAAACTTTTCATTTTACTTTTTTTTTTTTTTTAACTCTTATTGGATTGCGCCAGGAAGGACATCCAGTGTAAAAAAATGTGGTGAACAAATCATGTAAGTGACTCGCTGTGGCAACCCCAGATGGAAGAAGCTGAAAGTCACAACAACATTTACAATAAATTAATTAATTATTTAATAAAATAAATGAATAAAACATGGATACAAATATTTAATTAACTCATTTGAGGTGAAAAAATGCTGAATTAAAGTAACACATATCACAGGACCCTTTTTTTTGGTTCCGTTTTACAGTGGTTAACTTCAACTTTATACTAAAAGGTAACCTAAAACATTGCCTGTACAGTTAAGAAATATTTTATGACATTATGACATATTAATTCACTTAATTCCTATGAAAACTTAATAGAACAACTTGGAGGTACTAATGCACTGTACATCATAATTCCATTTGCATATTGGTTGTTCACACTATATTAGTGCTCTTTAGTTTTACATTACAATAAACTACTTGCTGTTTGACTATCTTGACAATCTATTCTTCACATTTTGCTGCTGCAACAAGAGAATGGAAATGGTATAATGCCTTGATGGTAGTTATTGCCCCCTCAAATTTCCAGGTAAATTGAGAATTGCAGGCCCACTTGAGGATCTGGGGCCCATTTTCCTCAGGTGGATTGTACACTGGTATTGCACTGTTCGACCCGAGTGTATGTTGGCATGCCTACTTTTTACAAGCTCTCATAACCGTCAGAAAATCAGGTGATAGTGTAAATATTATATTCTATTGTTTAAATATTATTAATATTATTTGACATTTCAAACAAATTAATGCGTATGTTTTTAGAAGACTGAGCAATCTATTATATGAGAACGACTCCTGTGTGTGAATGTTCTAAAGCGCATCTGATTTTTTTTCTCACTAATGAGAGTGTTTCTTCATTTTATGGATGCTTAATGTGGAAAGTTTACCTTCTTCATTAACATAGATATATTGATCGCATAATTGCTGTATTGTTATATTACCTTTATTATTTGCAAAATATTGCAAGTTACTTCACCTCAGGAAGAAAAGTAGCATAAAGGCAAACATTTGTGCTCAATAAGGCACGGGAGTCTTGGGTAGCGGGAGTGACAGGAGGGTCAACATGATTAATCACTGCTCATGCCTGCCTGAGGACAATGGGGGCAGTGGATCATTTGCAGCAGACATAACTCATCATACAAACAGGGATTTAGAAAGTCGGCAAAAGTGCTGAAAAAGAACTTTTTGTTTTTCCTAACCTCTTTTTGTCCCTCTGCTTAAACCGCAATAAAAAGTTTTTGTAGGGAGGGAGGGGGAGGCAGAGAAAGGGAGAGAGGGAGGGAGGGAGGGAGAGAGAGAGAGACTCCAAGGGAGTTTGGGGGAGACAAATTAAGGCTCCATTTTACAAGGCATCTTTATAAATGGTTTTGCCTGTTTAATGGTTAGAATTCTCAGGTCCAAGTCAAGTCAATAAGAACTAAATGAATGGAATAAACTGCTTGGTAAGTCCAAATTTTTATTGACTTTTCTGCTTCTATACTTTTGTATCAAGCTGATTTTCTATATTGCAGAAGAAATTTGGGAGCCCACCTAAATGAATTTCAGAAGCTATTAAAAGTGTAAACTTAACTTTTTGTAATACTTGCGTTCAAATGTTTTGGATTGTTTTACAGTAACTAATAGAAACATCTAATATACTGTATGTATTAGGATTGTGCATCGTTTGAATTTGAGCGATCCCGGTCCTGATTCCGGTTCCTCATTTCGATTCCGGTTCCAAACGATTCTCGATTCAGATTATTTTAGGAGGCAAAAAAGTTTGCATGGTTTAAATAAGAGGTGTCCAAATGATAAACATAATTTTTTTTAGCAGCCCTCAGAACTGTGAGGCGGATGTGCTATCCAGTCGTCCAGCATGCAAATTTTTCCCAATTTGAGAAGCTCCCAGGTGTATTTTTAAAAGGTCTCTGGCATACTTCAGTCAAAATACCCAAAAGATAAAGAATTACAGAACACGTAATATCCATTTGTCACACTCTTGTTCAAATCACTCAGTTTCGTGGGCAGTTCTGTGTCAAATAAATGCTGAGTAACGCTTTTATTACAATGACAAGGAAAGGCGCAGCCAGGATATTCGCCAAAGCAAGCGGCTACTTAGTGTTGACAACTTTTGATGTCTTTTTTTTTTGTTAGTTTTTTCCGATCCCGCTTGCAAATATTTTTCCCAAAAAGTGACGAGCAACAAATCTAGCAACTTTTTGTGCTGTTATTGGAGATTTTTGTGAGACTCTGAGACTCCCTCCAGCACATATGTTTACTTCTCCACGTCGGGACTGAAAATAAATGACGCTGGACAAAGCCACCACTGCCTAATACAGTACAACAATAGCCGTCCACCCACCTTTGCTTATGTGCAGCCCAGCCGTCGCTGGACAATGGCAGATCAAGTAGCCGCTGTCCAGTCATGGACGAGAAACTTGGTGTGGGCGCAGTTTATTATGTAACATTCAGAATGGCTTGCTCATTGATACATTTTCAGATACAGACAGATAACAAATGATTTAAATTGTTTTGTAATTTTATACTTGATGGGTGAGCAAGCACTGAAGAGACCCACGTATTTCTATACAAACAAGCAAAATGTTTTCCTTAATGTCCCCTTTAAAAGTGTAGTGTTACAAGTAACAAGATGTGATTTTGCTTATGTAAACCAATAGGAAGGCATGGTCGTCCGAGGGAAAGGACCATAAGCAATGCTCAAGGAAAGTATTGCCCTTTGTAATACTAAAATAATCTATAGGAATAAAAAAATGAGGGTGTTATAACACTCCCGAGTTTTCAAGAGTGCCATTTTGCTTTTTAGTATTTACGCACAACATGCAAATAGTGCCTGTGATCACTGGGGTTGAGTCATTGGAGCTTTTCTAAGATAATAAAATGGACACTTTCTGATCTGAAAATGACAGAATATTTCAAAAACACCATGCAATCTCGCATGGTCGGTTTTCAACTTGAAAATGGGGAAGCTATTAAGGCCATGCCACACTGAACCCATCCGTCATAATGACATTAAATATAAATATAATTAAAAAAATGTTTTTGGGTGTCATGTGGACCTTTTAAATAACAAAAAATAACAGTCAACCAGGGCTGCATGATGTTTTGTTCGCGCATCGTCATCGTGACGTACATGTGCGCAATAGTGACATCGCAGGGTCTGCTGTAAGTGATGTTGGTGTACAGTAATATACAGTGAATCAACTTTAATATTAAAAGTGACCAGGAGAGGAACCTGTTTGGACATGCTCAAAAGATTAAAGGATGATACACTTGCTGCATTACCTATTTCGCTCTTCAGAATGAAAGTCGGCAGGCACACGGCAGCTGCGTGAGTGTGCGAGGTGTGTTCAGGGACACTGCATATATGGGAGTGAATGTGCTCTTTTGTAATACATTCCATAATTGTACAAATGGATTACGAAGAAAATGATTATTTGTAATAGAATGGTTTAGTTAAAACACTGTATCATCACACTATGATAATATGGAATTTTATTTTGTTTTGTAGGATAAGAATAGATTATGTATAATGTGATTAGTGGCTATGCCCCACAGGTAGGATGTGACCTAGAGGTGAAAGAGAAATTCTGGAAGGAGCTAGACAAAGTAGTTCTGAGCATCCCAGACAGAGCGAGAGTCCTGATTGGTGCAGATTTTAATGGGCATGTTGGTGAAGGAAATAGGGGTGATGAAGAAGTGATGGGTAAGTACGGCATCCAGGAAAGAAACTTGGAGGGACAGATGGTGGGAGACTTTGCAAAAAGGATGCAAATGGCTGTAGTGAACACTTTTTTCCAGAAGAGGCACGAACATAGGGTGACCTACAAGAGTGGCGGTAGAAGCACGCAGGTGGATTACATTTTGTGCAGACGATGTAATCTGAAGGAGGTTACCGACTGTAAGGTTGTGGTAGGGGAGAGTGTGGCTAGACAGCATAGGATGGTGGTGTGTAAGATGACTCTGGTGGTGGGGAGGAAGGTTAGGAAGACAAAGGCAGAGCAGAGAACCATGTGGTGGAAGCTGAGACAGGACGAGTGTTGTGCAGCTTTTCGGGAAGAGGTGAGACAGGCTCTCGGTGGACAGGAGGAGCTTCCAGAACACTGGAACACTGCAGCCAAGGTGATAAGAGAGTTAGGCAGGAGAGTACTTGGTGTATCTTATAGCAGGAAAGGAGAGAAGGAGACTTAGTGGTGGAACCTCACAGTACAGGAAACCATACAAGGAAAAAGGTTAGCTAAGAAGAAGTGGCACACTGAGAGGACCGAGGAGAGGCGAAAAGAATACATTGAGATGCGACACAGGGCAAAGGTAGAGGTGGCAAAGGCCAAACAAGAGGCATATGATGACATGTATGGCAGGTTGGACACTAAAGAAGGAGAAAAGGATCTCTACAGGTTGGCCAGACAGAAGAATAGAGATGGGAAGGATGTGCAGCAGGTTAGGGTGATTAAGGATAGAGATGGAAATGTGTTGACTGGTGCCAGTAATGTGCTAGATAGATGGAAAGAATACTTCGAGGAGTTGATGAATGAGGAAAATGAGAGAGAAGGGAGAGTAAAAGAGGCAAGTGTGGTGATCCAGGAAGTGGCAATGATTAGTAAGGGGGAAGTTAGAAAGGCATTAAAGAGGATGAAAACTGGAAAGGCAGTTGGTCCTGATAACATTCCTGTGGCGGTATGGAAGCATCGAGGAGAGGTGGCTGTGGAGTGTTTGACCAGCTTGTTCAATAGAATTCTAGCGCGTGAGAAGATGCCTGAGGAATGGAGGAAAAGTGTGCTGGTGCCCATTTTTAAGAACAAGTGTGATGTGCAGAGCTGTGGGAACTATAGAGGAATAAAGTTGATGAGCCATACAATGAAGTTTTGGGAAAGAGTAGTGGAGGCTACACTCAGGACAGAAGTGAGTATTTGCGAGCAACAGTATGGTTTCATGCCTAGAAAGAGTACCAAAGATGCATTCTTTTCCTTGAGGGTGTTGATGTACAGAGGTCAGAAGGAGCTACATTGTGTCTGTGTAGATCTAGAGAAAGCCTATGACAGAGTACCCAGAGAAGAACTGTGGTACTGCATGCGGATGTCTGGAGTGGCAGAGAAGTATGTTAGAATATTACAGGACATGTACGAGGGCAGCAGAACAGTTGTGAGGTGTGCTGTAGGTGTGACAGACGAATTTAAGGTGGAGGTGGGACTGCATCAGGGATCAGCCCTGGGCCCCTGTTTGCAGTGGTGATGGATAGGCTGACAGATGAGGTTAGACTGGAATCCCCATGGACCATGATGTTTGCAGATGACATTGTGATCTGCAGTAAAAGCAGGGAGCAGGTGGAGGAACAGTTAGAAAGATGGAGGCATGCACTGGAAAGCAGAGGAATGAAGATTAGTAAAACAGAATATATGTGCATGAATGAGAGAGGTGGAGGGATAAGAGTGAGGCTACAGGGAGAAGAGATAGCAAGGGTGAAGTGTAAATACTTGGGGTCAACCGTCCAGAGCAATGGTGAGTGTCGTCAGGAAGTGAAGAAACGGGTCCAAGCAGGTTGGAACGGGTCGAGGAAGGTGTCATGTGTGTTATGTCTCTGCTAGGATGAAGGGCAAAGTTTATGAAACAGTGGTGAGGCCAGCCATGATGTACGGATTAGAGACAGTGGCACTGAAGAGACAACAGGAAGCAGAGCTGGAGGTGGCGGTAATGAAGATGTTGAATTTCGCTCTCGGAGTGAGCAGGTTGGATAAAATTAGAAATGAGCTCATCAGAGGGACAGCCAAGGTTCGATGTTTTGGAGACAAAGTTAGAAAGAGCAGACTTCGATGGTTTGGACACGTCCAGAGGAGAAATAGTGAGTGTATTGGTAGAAGGATGATGAGGATGGAGCTGCCAGGCAAGAGAGCTAGAGGAAGAACAAAGAGAAGGTTGTCGTGAGGGAAGACATGAGGGGAGTTGGTGTTCGAGAGGAGGATGCAGGAGATAGGCTTACATGGAAAAGAATGACGCGCTGTGGCGACCCTTAAAGGGACAAGCCGAAAGGAAAAGAAGAAGGATAAGAATAGATAAATTATTTTGTTAATATAGTCAGCCAGAGCTGCGAGGAATGCAAAGCTATTAATGTCCTTTCTCAATCGTTCCTGTCATGCTGTGTTATGTGTTTTTCTTTGCACATTAAAGACAAAAGTCCTGTTTTTGTTTTAATTTGTCATTTTAAAAAACACCATTCAAGCAACAAGATTTTCCTCATGTTTTTGAGATTGTAGGGTAAAAGTTGCAGCTGGCTACTAGTGTGGAATGGAATGGGCGGGAACAATGGGAAGATGAAATGCCAGTATTTTGAGGGGAATAGCCCATCAGCAACTACGAACTAGTTCATTTTTGGACCGGTGAAGTTAGTTCAAAATTTTGAATTATAAACTATGAACTGAGCTAGTCCATTTTTGGAACAATGAACTGAACTTTGAACTAGTTTGCGTAGAAAATGAACTTTCCCAACACTGATCCTGTATTATTTCACATTACAATATCAATATTGTATAAAATTGCAATATTAATTTTGCCATTATCATGTAGCCCTACAGACAACCACATTAGAGGAGAATGAGGGTCCCATGTATTCACTTTTTGGCATGCTGCAGCAATGTGGAGACTGTGGAGTATAATACTGTAAGTTTCTCCAAGCAATGGCACCACAACAGTAAGCTAACGTTGATGTGTGTTTATTTGTATAATTTCTAGCCATGTATCCTAAAATGTAGAACTAGAGCCATGTAAAGCAGAGTAGGTAACGTGCAGAGCAGTAATAAAACATAACTTTGGCATTGTGTAGTCACAAAAACTCTGCTATGTTAGAGCTATATTTAGGTTTGTGCATGTATATTTTAATACCTCTCATGTCTTCAGGCAGCACAATGGGTGGCATCAGGTCAGGGAGCTCCTCTTCACCTGACTGCAGCCCTGTGGCTCGGAGACGGCTCAAATCCAGGAAGTCTGGAACATCTATGCCCAAATCTACACACAAACACATTAGAAACATTTTTACTTGTAGTAAAACCATCCTTCTTGTTGGTGATGTCAAATGCAGGGGAAGTCTTTTTTCTTTTTTTTTTTTTAGTTAGCCAGGCATCCATTTTCTACAGTGCTTGTCCTCATTGGTCACAGCAGACTTTGGGAGATAGGCGAGGTACACCCTGGACTGGTCGCGAGTCAATAGCAGCGCACATATAGACTAACAAGCATTTACACTCACAACCACACATACCTGTATGGACAATTTAGTCTTCAATGAACCTAACGTGTGTTTTGGGGATGCGGGAGGAAGCTCGAATACCCGGAGAAAACCCACACAAGCTCAAGTAGAACTTGCAAACTCCACACAGAAATGCCAGAGCCAAGATTCGAACCCAGAACCTTTAGGCTGTGAGGCAGATGTGCTAACTAAAGCTCACTCTGCTGCTTTTTCTAATGTGATTTAATTTTAAAGTTTCAGAAAATGATGTTCTGAGATTAGATTTCAAACTGAACATAAATAACCCCTAATTTCCACAGTATGTGTGCCCTATGAAACACTGCTGCCCTCTGTTGGACGTTTGAGACAATGCCGTCTTCCCGATAAACAACACTGGTAAATGTTATTCTCATTTTATTTGCAACCACCTATGTCCTCGAGCCGTGCACCTTAGCTCCTCCCGCAAGGATGCGTTTAAATATGATGATCATATTATAGTGTGGCAGCACAGTGAAAAGGGGTGAGCACATTCACCTCACATTTCTGAGGCTGGGGAATCAAATCTTGGCTCCAAGCATTCCTGTGTGGCGTTTGCATGTTCTCCCCGGACTTGCGCGGGTTTTCTCCAGGTACTCCAGCTTCCTCCCTCATTATAAAAAAAACCTGCATGTTGGGCTCATTGAAGACTCTAAATTGTCCTTAGGTGTGAATGGTTGTTTGTCTATGTGGGTGCCCTGTAATTGGTTGGTGACCAGGCCATGGTGTACCTCCCCTCTCGCCCAAAGTCAGCTGGGATAGGCTCCAGCTTACCCGCAAATCTAATAAAAATAAGCACCATACAAAATAAATTGATTGATTGATACGATATTGTGTCACGGCAGCTATGAACCAAATGATATTAGAATAGCGGAATAACAGTTGTGTCATTGAACTTACTACTGTAATTGTTAAAATGAGGAAAACAAATGAAGCACCATGCTCATTTCCCAACCATGACTGGGCCAAGTCACATATTTTACATTCGAGAAAATTTGGTTGCACACCACTGAACAAATGCCACAAAAAGTGGATACACAGGTTAATCATGTATAGTCTCTTCTGCCATCTGGAGGAAGTGCATTTAAATACAGTACTATACATTGCTGGCATAGAAAAATTAACAAAGATACAGTATTTGTAGTGAATAAATAATTTTGGGGACCAATTTAGGGATGTTAGATAACTTCCCATGGCACACTGGATAGGAACCACTGCATTAGAACATAGCTATTGTGTACGCATTTTTACACACAACGGTTAAGTCCAAAAGACTTCAGTGAGAGTTCATTCTCGCATATAAGACACTTGAGCTCCTCAACAATCAGATAGTGTGAGTGCAACTTCCTGGCCACAAATGAAGCTGGACGACCAAAGAGGAATGTAAATAAGAAAAAGTAGATTAACCCTCCAACAGTTACCTAGTTTCTTTGGTACCCAGTCAACTCCAAATGTGAATTTCTTGATTTGGAGCACCAGATATTCTGGAAATGAGGCGAAGCGAGATGTTCTGAGGAAAAAAAGGATGACAAATTAAAGCATATTAAATTGAGGATTTAATATGCGGGTAGCTTACTTGACTCCAGCAGACTTGGCCTGCAGCGCCGAACTCCAGAAGTCTGGAACGTTCTCGGGCTCAGTGAAGGCCTGCAGGCAGGCGGTGAAAGGGATGCGAGCCCTCACCGGCTCTGGGGGGGGTCTCATATTCTCCTCAGCTTCCCTCCGCTTGGACTCGTAAGCCAACAGCTCCTCTGGTGGGAAGAAAGACCAATTTTAGCAACTTTGAAACTGTATAAATACAGAAAATACCAGTTTGTTAATGAGGTCATCTACATTTCATTAAGTACAGGGTTATTTTTGTGGTTTGTTTATCACCACAGTTTATTAATATTTGTTGGTATTAGACAGAAGTGATCAACACATTTGCACAAAATTTGTGGGGACGTAGCATGGGCCAATAAAGAACCTGTTACAAGGATCCAGATTTGTTCCCCCAAAATTTTGCCTTGGTGGAGGTCTACCCTTAGCACTCGCTGGGCAATGGTAGAATTTGTAGAGTAGCAAGTAATAAAACTTAATTCACTTATGGATACATTTTTTTCTTGTAACATACACTACTTAGAGAAAATTAGGGATACTGGGCTTTCAAGATGAGCCTAAAATGCACTATAACGTCAAGGGCGAACTTCAAAAGTTTAAATCTTTTTTGAATGCACATGTCCAACTGTTCAATGTTTCAGGTTTTTCTGCACAACTTGCTGTGGTCTCACAAAGAACTGAACAGCAAAATTCACAACAGGTGTTTGATCCATGAATGGACTAATACATTTACTCGTTCAATTAGAATTGGTATTTGAACAGTCCTCTTCATCATGTTGTTTGGACATCGTGAGACCGATCAATTGAGCAACAGTATCTGGCCATTGCGAGGCTTCAAACAGGATGTTCTCAGAGGGAAGTGGCCATTGATCTTAAGAGTGTCATCAGCAGGTTGCAAGTGGATTACAGAGAGACTGGAAGAGTCACAGAATAGCTTAGAAGTGGAAATCTATTGGTTGATTCATGGCTCAAACACCTGTTGTGAATTTTGCCGTTCAGCTCCTTGTTAGAGAAGAACAAGTACCGTACAAAAAGTACTACTGACACATTGATAGTGTTGGGAAGATTACATTGGAAATGTAGTTGATTTCAATTACAAGTCACCCTGTTGAAAACGTTCTCAAAGTAATATAACTAATTACATTTGCTTACATTTTGATTACTTTTTCAAATTTTGAATTACTACATCAACAGACATAGAATGGACAGGCATATATTCGTTATCCTATGTGAAGAACAACTAATTACTGCCGTACTGAGAAGCAAGGAGAGAAGCTGAGTCTCCTGTACCGGAAATCCGTATGTCTGTCTTATACTTCCCCTAGGTGGCAGCACTCTCCTCTGTGGATAATTGCCTTTAAGAATTTATTTTGGGGGGGCTGTAACGGATTAATGGCATTTCTATTCATTTCAATGGGGAAAGATGATTTTGTTTTAAACTCATATCTCAAGGCACCACTGTAGTTCTGTAAGTCTGACCCCTATGGAACTTGAATTGAACACACGTTCGTGTGTGTTGTTTCTGGCATCAAGTACACGGGTTTCCCTTACCTCGATTGGTTGCGGCTTCGATGGGGGCCGGCAGCTGGATGCAGTAATCCACCCGCTGAGTGTATCGAACCTGGCGTGTCTGGCAGCACTGGACTCGCTCCTCCACCAGGAAGCGGAAGGCGTCACTCGGATTCTCTGAGCTCGTACTGTTCCTCTGCAGATATATATGGTAGATGATGATGAGGTTTATGTATGTACACTGATGTGGTGTGTGCTGTGTTATTTACAGTGCATCAGTGTGCCTCCCTGAGGTCAGTTAACGACACTGGTGTCATTCTGTCAACATAAGGTGCTGGGAATTATGAAATATTAATGATCTGGAAAGTCTGTGCTAATGTTGGGAGTATTTTCCAGCAGTTCTATAGACCAATAGGATGCAGATTAATCATCTGTCTTTTTCATTAAATTTATTCATGATATAAATTTCCCCTTGAGGGAATTACAATTACTACATTACATAATATATACGGTTATATTATCATTCTAGTTTGTGATGGGAATTGCACAAAATGTCCTTGTTCAACCATGTGTAAAACTGGGGTAAAAGAATCGTTTAATGAATAATTATATTTTATTGGCAGCAGCACAGTGTTCTGCGTCACAGTTCAAGGTTCAGGGTTCGAATCTTGGCTCAGTCAACCCTGTGTGGAGTTTGCTCCGCCTTCCTCACACATTCCAAAAATATGCACATTACTTCAGGCGGATCTCCTCCACCCCCGGGGCTCCGCCACCGGGGAGCTTTTTAATCACCTCGGTGAACCCTCAACCACAAAGCTAGGAGAGCCCATCTTAGAGTTCCCAGACTCTGCTTCCTCAAACGAAGGCGTGTCAGTGGCATTGAGGAGGTTTTCAAAGTATCCGGCCCACTAACTCACAACGTCACGAGTTGAGGTCAGCAGCATCCCGTCCCCACTATACACAGTGTTGATGGTACGCTGCTTCCCCTTCCTGAGACATCGTATGGTGGACCAGAATTTCCTCAAAGCTATCCAGAAGTCACCAAACTCCTCCCGTGCCTGAGTTTTTGCCTCAGTGACCACCAAAGCTACGTTCCGCTTGGCCAGCTGGTACCCATCAGCTGCCTCCAGAGACCCACAGGCCAAAAAGGCCCAATAGGACTCCTCCTTCAACTTGACTTGACTTCACTGCTGGTGTCCACCAATGGGTATGGGGATTGCCGCCATGACAGGTACCAACCACCTTACAGCAACAGCTCCCTGTGGGGCCCCTCAACAACGGAAGCACGGAGGAACATGGTCCACTGGACTCAATGTCTCCTGGAGGTGAGAGTTGAAACTTTCCCAGAAGATCCCAACAACACGTTTGTGTCTGCTAGGTCGGAACGGCATCCTCCCCCACCAGCCAACACAACACACACACCAGCAGGTGGTGATCAATGAACATCGCCACCTCTCTCGTCACCTGAGTGTCCAAGACATGCGTCCGCAAGTCCGATGACACGACTACAAAGTCGATAATCAAACTGCGGCCAACCATCTCTTCTACTGGGGTGAACCCCAACATACAGGCACAGAGCCATGGGGCAATAAGTATGCCCACACCTGCTCGGCCCCTCTCACCATGGGCAACTTCAGAGTGGAAAAGAGTCCAACCCCTGTCAAGAATACTGGTACCAGAGTCTAATTTGTGTGTGGATGTGAGCCCGACTATCCAGTATCTAGTCGGAATTTCTCAACCTTGCACACCAGCTCAGGCTCTTTCCTTGCCAGAGAGGTGACACTCCACGTCCCAAGATCGCCAAGCTCCTAGCCTTCAGCCACCTCCACATTCACATTGCACCCGACCCCCTTTGCTCCTCCCACCGGTGGTGAGCACATGGGAAGGGGTGTACCCCGCCTCCTGCCAAAGGTCAACTGGGATAGGCTCCCGCATACCCGCAACCCTAGTGAGGAAAAGCTGGATGGATCTTTATCTTTATTGGGATGGGAGAATGACTCTGAAAGTTCTGAACTCCTTTTTCATTGCCAGAGCCGTACTTATCAGAATAATGCTGCGGATGTTGCTCCTCATCCCATAGCTGACGTCATGTTGCCCTTATTTAGACAGCAAACTAGTTGAGACACAATCAACAGCAGCAAGCACTCCATTTTGCCTCAATTGCTTCAAAGACATGATTAATTACCAGTCATTTCCACACAACAGACCAACTCTTTAAAGACCGATTGATTATGCCATAGTTCTATAATAACTGTATTTTACAGTCGGTGTGAGAGGTAATGGAACTCACACAAGCATTAATTCTACCCCACAAAATGTTGACAGCTATCCACAGAGGAGAGTTTTTGGTTGTGTTTACAACAGAATATGCTAACTGAATCTAGAATTACAAACAGTTAGAAGAAGGTGTCAGGTCCCAGTCAGGACAATAGAAAGGTTTCTAGGTGGATGTGGATGTTAAGTCCAACTCACCTCCACCAAGTTGATCATGTGCAAGAAGAACTCTTGTGCGTCTTGTTGCCTGTTGGAGGAAATCTCCGGATGTCCTCGGGCGACTAGAGCCTTCAGCATCCGGGGGGAGATGCCTTTTTGTTGGTGCTGGAAGAAAAAGAATCAGCATTACACACAGTGACTGTGCAGAACAGGACCCCCTGCCAAACCTAACTGGTTCCTTTCAGTGAAATAATAATGTTAACTGTTACATATCAAACCAAAATGGATAGCCCAGGAACAAAATATTGGATGGAGGGATGGTCAATTATTTCTTCTCCATTAATAACAGAAGTGGTAACTAAAGGAAGGGAATAAAACCTTACTGTTAATATATATGACAATCTATTTCTGGGATTGATACAAGCTGTTCAAAAGAGTTGAATCCTAATTTTACATTCGAATGGCCAACGCTGACAGCCACAGCCTCTCTCCCTCAGCTGTCATTCATTATGTGTCCAGACCTGATCTATACCATCACGTGGAGGATGACCCCCACTGAGTCATCAATTACTGAAGCTGATGAGGATTAAAGCAAATTCACTTCCTAGCTCACCGGCTTCCATAATGCTTTAATGGCTTTTCACATCCTGACAGTTTGGGAAGATAATGGTTTCTTAAAGTGTGCAAACGTAGTTGTGCTTTTTAAAAACACACGAAACAAGTGTTCCGAATGAAATTGTGATTGTATCTTGACTGGATACAATTAGCAGCCATTTTGGGGAAAACTATGACAACTTTTCCACTGCAGAGTACTGGCATTAGTTTTCCACGTCAAAGCAGTACCGCAGGAAACTGCAAAAACCATGCCGCATTGAAGTCAACAGTTGGGACAAGACACTAAGAAACGTTAAGGAGACAAATTTTACTCAGGAGACTTTTGAGCGCAACATTGCAGCAAAGTGACGACTGTGGAGTGCAATACTGAAGCACCCAGCGCTGCGGCACAGCAAAAACGTAAGTTCATGGTAGATTGTGCGTATATTTTTTGTCATTTATTGTCACGTATCATCAAATGATAGAAGGGAAGGGCACTGGTACAGTGGTACCTTGACTTACCAGCTTAGTTCATCCATGACCAACCTTGTAACTCAATTTTCCCCATGGAAATTAATTGAAGTGCCATTAATCTGTTCTAGCCAACCGAAAAAAATGACCACAATTTTTGGATGTTTTTAAATCAAGAAAAATAGCACTGTTTCATACAAAACATAATAAAACTAAAGAGAATGTACAGGAATAACTGGTTTTATAAAGTGTCATACTGTATGTACTGTAGTATGTGTGTGTTGACAGTGTACCTTTAAGGGGTGTGGCCTGGTGAAAAATGTCAGGAGCTGGAGTTTTGCTGGCCGGTTAGAGTAAAGTGTGAGCGTCTTGGTGTGAGATAGCAGCTCCTTGCAAGTGTTTTCATTTTGTATTTGTGCGTTTGACTGTTTGCGCCATTAAATAAGTGGCTGAAAGTGCTTTTGTGACCCTGACTCACCACTCTTACCTCAAATTTCGGCTTAAAACACAAAAACAAAAATCAACCAAGCAACGGCTGGGGCTCGAAAAAACTCCTTAGTTGGGGCACTTGTAAGTACCACGCAGTGGGAAAAAAAACTTAGTGACTTCATGACACAGGTAGGAGAGAGCACAAGGGAAGTAGGGAGCTGGCAGGCACATACAGAGAAGGGACGATGCAGTGTTGACAACATAGTGAAAGAAACATTTAAAGAGCAAAATAAAGAAAGCGGAAAGAAAAAAAAGACACCAATGGTGCAAGTGGAACCATGACAGCTGTCTTCGGAAGCGCTTTGAGTTGCAAATGCGGCATTGCAGCCAACAGCTATTTTCAGACAGAGTGAAAGATGGTGCAAGCACATTCTGAAAAGCATGCATTGGTTTGTGTCACTCAGACTCTGCGTCACAAACAGCAAACTGAATGAAAGCGAGAGAGACTTGTTCCCACATAAACAGCGATGGCAAGATTACTTTGGCAATATAATTGGTTAAAATTAGAAGTTACCCTGTTGAAAATGTAATAGTAGTGTAACTATTTCAATTACTTTCTCAAAGTTATATAACTAATTACATTTGATTACATTTGGACTACTTTTCGTAATTTTGAATAAATGCGTTAACAAGACTTTTGAATGTTTCTTCTGAAATGGTGGACTAAAAGCTAAAAGTTATTATTTTGCAATTAAGTACTTATTTGTTCTTTACACAAATAATAACCTGATAACAAAACATGATGAAATGTAAATGATGAAAAAAAATGTGTTTATTGCATAAATCTGTATGTGTACAGCATGTGGAAAAAATGATGCCATGTTGAACTATTGACAAATGTGCACAATATCGGTTCATAAGACAAACAAGATGAGTGAACGTGCCATAAAAAGTCCAAAATTATAAAGATGAAACTGTCCAAAGGTCAGTGTTCTTTTTCAAAATCTCAGACAAACTAATAGATTGCGCCACAAGAATAGCATATGACCAAAGACAGCCAATCACATGTGTCGGCTTTAGAAGGATGAAGTGATATGAAAACAAATCTGAGCTTTTGGGGCTATTTTTCAAATGTAACTAAAATTGTAATCACAGAAATTTCCAAAAGCAACTGTAATTTAATTACCGGTATACATTTTCTCCCAGTAATGTAATGTAATGGATTGGATGGATGGATATTCTATTTGAATTACATAATCTCATTACATGTAATTAGTTACTACTCCCCAACACTGCACATACATGGCATACAGTAGCATTTCAGTGAAATTATTTGTTTGCTGGCACTGACTAGTAGCATGCTTGTGTGGGCTACGCGGCCAGTTGTGGAGCTGAACATACCCAGTTTAATACCTTGTATTCTTCTTTCATCACCTGTTCAATGAGCTCAGATTTCATGGGTGGTTTGGAGTACTGCCCTGAGAGGAGCCCATGGCCCACTTTAGCCCTGTTGGACAAAACACGGTTAAAAATAGGACAGCATAAATTACACTTTGTTCTATTTTTACATGGTGTCTTCACCTGTCAGATCATCAGTTTTTGGTAAATAGTTGTTTTATAACACCTTATCTCAATTTACCCAGTGTTCACTTGCCATTTCTGGATTAATACACGTCGGACAGGTTTGATTTTATGAGCCTATTACAGCAACTGTAATATTACATTTTTACAATGTACTTGTTTTTAATTTCATGATTCATCCATCCTTTTTCTATACCGCTTATTCCCACTAGTGTCGTGGGTGAGCTGGAGCCTATCCCAGCTGACTTTGGGTGAGAGGTACCCTGGACTGGTCACTAGACAATCGCAGACCAACCAGCCAGTCACTTACATGTGGACAATTTGGGGTCTTCAATCGATCGAAGAAGCATGTTTTGGGGGGAAACCAGCGCACCCAGAGAAAACGCAAACACGCGGGAAGGCTGGAGCCGAGATTCAAACCCGGAACCTCAGAACTATGAGGCAGATGCGCGGTCCACTCTTCCATATTTCAATATCATCCTAGTTAATAATAATTTTTCACTGATTAGCTGCAAGATGTTAGACAGTCTGCCTGCCTTCAAGCTATTTGGGACTTTTTCCAAATGTATTATTATCATTCTTTATTACATTTAATTTTAATGATATACAGTAACATTAAATTATACTACAATTCTGTTTTATTTCATTATATATTCTTAGTGACTATCTCTTTTACATGTTATTTTTCCCCAATTTAGCTGGAACAACAATTAACTTTTTCCACCCTATATTGAGCATTGTCAGTATATTTTACTTTTGTGAGTTTTAGAAAACGAAGTATAAATAAATATATTTAATTGACAATTTCACTAATTAACTATCATTATATAATTCATTATTATTTATAACAATGTTATTATTTTGTTATACTTCATAATATTTTTAATTGGTATTATTGTACTGCTGGTAGCCGGTTGTTATTTTAGTATTTTGTATTGCTGCATTACTAAATTGTATAATCGTCATTCTATTCATCCATCCATTTTCTTTACCGCTTATCCATTACTTGGTAATGTACGCCACACAAGTTACAGAATGATGTCATCAACATGAACAAAAAACTTAAATATTCGTATAGTTGAAGCCACATTCAATGAGCAACTTGCAAAATAGCCACCTAAATGTAAACAAGCACACCATTCTCAGTACACTTTTTTAAAGATTCTTAACTGATAGATGGATGGATGGATTGACAGATAGATAGATAGACACAGACTGTAGCAACCCTGCCAATTGTGTGGGGGTCCATGAAGGCAACTCTGTGTGTGTGTGTGTATAGTGTACAATGAAGCTTAGTATTGTCCTCTTTAGAGAAACTCAAAGCAGTGACTGTATTTCCAGCTTGAGTATGCCAATCCCTCGTCCCCATCCATTGTGTTTGCGCCCCTGGCTGCTCGCGTACACTTGAGCTATGTGCTGAAAACGAGCAATACCTCATTGTCCCAGATGGCTCCGTTTATAAATATTTCGCCTTTTTTTTCAATGTTGTAGTTAGTAGTTGTGTGCATTTTAGTTAGGGATGGTTAAGAATATAGTCTCTTTCCTTTGTTTTATTAGTCATTACTAAAACAAAGGCTGAAAATTGGTCTACACTTTTGACATGCACTGTGACTGAATCAAGTGTCTTGGTTATTGACTTGCCTCATGTCACCAAAAACTGTAGTTTGTTAATGATAATTACCTGTAGTTGTCTAAGTGGTAATAGCATATTTTAGAATCTAAAGCATATTAAGCTCTGGCTCTCATAAACAAAAAAGTAACTTTTGGCATAGATATCAAAGTAACTGTAATCTTATTACTCTTATATAAAAAGTAACGTGTTAGATTATTTATGATGTTACCGGACCGAATTTTTTGAGTAAGTAACGCGTTACCGGCATCACTGCACTTAAGTGACCAAATACGGTTCCTTGCCGTATAAAGGCCAAAACCTTTCCTGACTGACGAGTAAGCATTACATTTCTTCTAATGCAAATCTTATCTACTTACTTCTGGGACGTGAGTACAGCAAGAGTTACTTGGACATGCTGTAGGAAAAGCTTGTAGACTAAATCATACATGTGCGTTATTGCAAAATTGCCAATTCTTACTAGTTTGCTCATAAATATACATTGTGTAGAGCTGGAGTCACTTACATTTGCGTGGCAAAGTCCTGTGTGGGGTCAAGGGGTGAATAGTCGAATATCCTCTGAAGGTTCCCGACGTACCTACAGATTCAAATACGTGTTATACACACACATGAGACTTTCTTTTTGTTGGAAAATAAATAGTTAATCATTTCTAATTTCATATTTTTACTCCTATGGTATCTGCACCCGAGTCACGGTCTGGATGTGCTGCATTGTGCATTGGAAATCCCTCCAATAAGGTCTTTTGGAGAATATCTGAATATCAGTGTCTATCATAGCTCACCAATTTAATATTTGGAATGTTTTTGATTCAGCAGTTTATATTAATATGACACACAGTGACTTAAACTGAAGTTAAAATTGGCACATTAGGGAAATTTAAAATAAAACATTCGTCAATGGGACAGATAGTGACCAATTCTTCAAAGAGATTTCAAGCTGTTTAATGCCACTGCCAGTTGACGTTTACAGTGAAACGAAACATAAAACTCAGGATAATTACATGCTGTGTATTTAAAACAATCAAATTGCTTTGCATTAATAACGTCAGTTTAGCTTAATGCCAATAAACAATGCAAAACGCCATTGACAGACAAATAAACAGCATCTATGAGATACATTGTTATAACCCTTCAAGCAATGGATATTGGAACAGAAATGATTAAGCAATAAATGTACACAGACAATACAGCAACACTCACAGGCCTATATTATTTTCCTTTGCAAAAAATGACAAACAATATTACTGCAGCTTACTGAGTCAGTTGTGAAACTCCGTGTTTTATTTTTTACATTCTATTTAATTATGTCATTAGTGTATGTTTTTTTAAGTACACAATTATAGTGCTATTTTTCTGATTAAAAACATTGACATATTAAAAAATGTTAATTGAAAATTGTTTGGGGAGGTTCAAATGTATTAATGGCATTTCCACTCATTTCAATGGGGAAAGACGATTTGAGATTTGTGTTTTGAGTTATGAGCGTGGTCACAGCTCAAAGTGAACTCGTATTTAAAGCACCACTGTTCTGTCTTAGAAGTCTGTCAGGTGTCTGTAAACGGTGAGTAGTTTTACTTTATTGTATTTCTATTAGGTGTATTTTACACTGTTAAGATGTTTATGATTGTGTGCCAGTTACGAATGTTAAAATGTTACTTAAAAGATTTGGCTGTGCAGTTAAAGGTTTCGACTGTGCAGTTAATAAAGGTTTTGTGATGTGATGGTTTGAGACCAAAACAAATAGATTCACAGTAGTTCCTATGAGAAAAAAAAATTAACTAGAATACCCATTAAACAATGTCTTGTAGTGAAGCCTTTTGTGTATACTCACATCCTCTGGAAGTCTGGGATGCTGAAGAGGACCTGCAAGACTGTGCTGAGGTAGCAGCTGTTGCCGAGGTTTTTGATGCCCGTGTAACCGGAACCGTACACCGCTTTCAGTTTCATGCCGGACTCCTGGATCACCTCCCACTCGCTGACCCGTGGCCGGGCGTTGTTGTCTGTGTGGTGGCCATTCTCTGTCTGAGGGGGCAGCGAAGGCCACGCCATTCAGTGCTTTTTATCTGCGGACAGATTGTGTGTATCAAAGCCATGTTGACTTACTTTTTTCTGCATCTGTAGCATGTCTATTCCAAAGTGAGACAGGTGTTCTGATATGTGCGGGTCCAACACAGCTTCCTCTTCCTCAAACGAATAGACATCTGAAACCAGGGGTTCAGTTAGTCCTTTTCAGGCAGTGTGAAATGGGCTTTTGCATGAATTAACTCACTTCCTAAGCACAAGCAGTAAGCTCCCTCAGGCTGGATGTTTGTCACCCCGTCCATGAATCATCATCAAAATTGAGAACACAAATTATTGCTTTTATATCTTCAAATTAATAATGGCAAACATATTTTTGCATTTGTAAGACCGTTAAGAATGTTAAAATGTTACTTGAAACATTGCCTGTACAGTTGATAAAAGGTTTTATAACAGTTTGACCTTCAAATGAGTTAGTTCAATAACGATTTCTCCGAAGGGAGAAAAGGATTCTAAATACAAAGGTCAGCCAGTGTCTGAAAATGGGGCATATTATGGACAATGGACTTGTATAGATAAAAGTAGTTCAGTCTCTGGACTGTAAGCCCACACATCAAGTGTGAAATAAACAACCAAGTACATCTTTTGTTATCTGCCTACTTCTGAAAATGTGTCTGTGAGAGAGCAATTCTTTACTTCGCTGGTACGAACAGTGGGACTAATTTACACAATAGCCACCCCATTTGCAGTATCAAACAGTTTTATCAGCATTAGCTTCTGATAACTGGCACAGACTCGAATGTTCAGCTAGTTGTCGATGTGGGTGTGTGGGCTATTTGTGTTTGGTGATCTCATGCACCACACTGCTACACCAATTGACAAGCGTAATTCAGCAGCTTGGAGATGAAACGCTGCCTCCACGGGGTCTTTAAGTGTACTATAGTTCTTCATCCTTGGGGTATTTTGATGAAAGTATGTCAAAGAAATGTTATTAAGATGTGCGAACTCACTGGATTAAAAAAATGCATAATATGCCTCCTGTGAAAAAACGCCTGGTTCGAAATGAGAGGTTTCACTGTATTTTCTGCAAAGAGTTATCTGAAGCGGCGGCACAGTGGACGACTGGTTAGGACATTCGCCTCACAGTTCTGAGGACCCGGGTTAAAATGTGTGGAGTTTGCATGTGCTCCCCGTGCCGGCATGGATTTTCTCCACGTACTCCGGTTTCCTCCCACATCCCAAAAACATGCATGGTAGGGTAACTGAAGACACTAAATTTCCCATAGGTGTGAATGTGAGGTCGAATTGTTGTTTGTTTATATGTGCCCTGAGATTGGCTGGTGACCAGTTTAGGATGTACTGCCCAGAGTCAGCTGTGATAGGCTCCAGCACGCCCGCGACCCTAGTGAAGCGGTACGGAAAATGAATGAATGAGTTATCTGAAGCCTCCCTCTAGTGGTACATGAAAGTATCACTCCCTGAATACCGTTCGGCTGTAAGTGCAATACATTTGCATTTAATGTTCTAAAAATGCCTGTTTTAAAACATTTATTTAGGTCTACTTTTATGTGCAATTGATGAGAGTTTAATTGTTTTTTTAAGTAGGTTTTTTTTCCTACATTTTTTTCCCCTACATTTACACTGTGTTCATACTGTGCATAACATTACAGTGGCTTACAATAATATTAAATATACTTTTTTGGGGGAAAAACTACCTCGTTCTTGATGAACACTTGGGCCTACTATGCTACAATATTTTAATGTTGGTCATGATGGTGGTACTTGCAGAGCTAAGTCCTTTTTAGGAGGCAATTGTTGTAAAAGGTTTGATAACCCCTGCACTAAGACATTAAGAATGTTGATTTGATGAGGTTTTTCCAGTTTATACCAAACTGAAGACAGACAAAAAACTCTCCTGTTTTTGGATGAGAGCTCAAACCAAGACATCAGCAGCATCAGACCTGCTCCATCTGGAGTGATGGTGTCCAGTTTGACAGCCAGCGGGTGTTTGGTCTCTTTGTAGTGGTCCAGAGCGTGTCCGTTCCCCCCGCTGCCATCAAAGAACCACTTGCCGCAGAGCATGGCGCCATCCGTCAGGTTCAGCCACAGGTTCTCTCTCATCTCGCACTTCTGACACTTCCAGCCACTGTCGATAGGAATGAGACTGGTGTCATTTTAGTGTTATCAATGAATTATCCAGACACCTGTTTGTTAATACACCCTGCTGTCATCCGTAATTGCAAACAAACAGGATAATACAAAAATACATCATTAAAAAAGCAAGAACGTTGAGTTACTGAGTTACGAGCCGTCATATTCGGACGATTATTTTAATTATTTTTTTTGCTTTAACCTGCGAGCGCAAACGACATAAGAATGCTGTATAATGTCAGGTGACTCAACTCACTTCACAACAAGGAGTTTTGCAGATATAATTGCTGAATGTTACTGTCAAACTAAACATCAAACAAAGAGCATTACACTGGAACTGTCAGGGACTATCTCTGCAGTTCCGTTGTTGGAGCTTGTGTGGCGCTTTGCGCTCCTCTCGCCCTCTTTCTCTCCCCCTCTCTCTTTTCCCAGTAATCAGCACCACCTCGGCCGCACACCTGTGGCCAATTGGCAGTCTACACTGCCTGCATTTAAGCCTGCCAGATCCAGAAAATCGCCACCAGAGTATTAATGTTCACCCGTGGTACATCGGCTCTATCCTCGCACGTAAGCTACACTACTCCCCACAATTGTATTCCTCTCTGTGTTCCTCTTCATCCGCAATGCTCCTTCCCTGCTTCCCGCCTCGCTGTTCTCTCCAGCCACGCCGCCACATGCTCACGCCACCGCTTCCCGCACGTTCCTTGTCCCGACGGTCCACCATCACGCCTTGGAGGGCCCACCCTGAACTCAAATACATATAAACCATTCTCCACGACTTCTTCCGCCTCCGTCTGCTTCTGGGTCCAGTCAACATTGATACTATAATATCGCGACAGGAACCTCAATATAATATCGTCCATTATAGCGGATTGTCGGTTACATTTAAGCACTTTTTTGTGGCCATATGCACCCAAATGACTGTACAGTACAAAATTATAAAAGGGACTAATAAAGAAATGTAAGGTCCCATCAGTCTCTTTATATGGCTGACTGGTGGTTGTCCTACCTGGGGGGGATTCTGACTCCATTGTCTAACTGTCTGAGACTTCTGGCATGTCTGGATACCTGGATCTCCTCCTCCCAGGATTCAGGCTCCTGCTTTTTGTAGGCCGACGGCGCATTGAGCACTGCATCACAGGCGATGGTTACCTGGATGGGGCAGAGGAAAAAGTGAAGCCACATTATACAGTATAAATTACATATCACTTTGTTTCTTAATAGGACATTTTGTTGCTGTGACCAATAGCAAAACAATCAAGTTACACACAACATAAGCTTTACAAAGAGAAGATGTGTTGAACGATGTTGCAGCATTCTAACACTAAAACGTCTAGCCTGAGAACAAAAATATGACATAAGACATTCAAATAAAAGGAAATTTGAATGCATTCTCCGTGCGTGCAAGAAACAAAACAGGCCACTTCATTAGGTACACCTACACAATTTAATGTGATCAATACAAGAGCAATCAGAACGATGCTTTTACACTGTTTTCACTGTTTCATATTTGTATTATAAACGTTATGTCCGTATAATGTAGTGCAGTAGTACACCACTGTGAACAACAACCACAACAATAAAGTTGTTAATACTACTCACTTAAAACCTTAAATCTGTGGAGGCAGAATTATTGCTCCAGCTTTCTATTGGATGCAGTTACATAGAGAAGGTGTACCTAATGTTGTGGCCAGTGAGTGTATTGGTTGTGCACTTAGTGGTTTCAACAGTGCTTGTGTTCACAAAACACAAACCAACCTACAAAGCATGTAATGGAGTGACACTGTGTCGATATTAGAATCACTTTTAGTGGAACAAAGGTGAAAGCCACTGAGTGCACCCTTCCTATAACATGCATGAAAACACACTGGACTCACTGACCAGAGCGGGTAACTCCTCAATATTTGGTAAGGGGATCTCGAAGTGGTCTGGAAATATAACAAGCTTGGCCTCGTCCTCGTACTCATAGTCCTCACCGTTAAAATCACGGTTTAGCTCTAAATCTTCAAAAGGAGGAAGCAAATATTCAGTCATTTCTGCTAAAGACACCCTTTCACATTGCTCTTTTTAATCATACTTTCTTCTTTATATTCCTACACATTTTAAAACAAAAGGTTAAAACCCAGTTTAAGCAGACGGATAATAAAAGCATGTGTTTAACCTTCAGTCCCTGACTACCTTTATATAATCATGATGTTTACTTCCAGTTGGAGTGCATGCTGTATATTTAGCCCTCATCGGCAACCAGCAAAGGGTTACGGATGGCTGACTCAAATCATTCCACCCAGGAAGATGGAGTGACGTCTCACCACATTTTTACTAAAAATACTGTGGGGATTTTTTTGTGTCATACTTTACTGAGCATTGGGTGGTTCAAGGGCATCTCATCAAAAAGACCCCAACCACAGGCCTTTATAGAGCAAAGAAAAATGTTTGGCAAATTTAAGGTGTAGGCCTCACGATAACGATAATGCAGTAGAACAATGGAATTTCTCCCAGTTTATCCGCACAGACATGATAGTAGTAAAGCCATAATTACAAGGAATATTTGTATGAAAAACACTTTTCGGCTATAAATACAGAACAATCAGTGAAAAACACGAAGTTTTGGCAGTAACTGAGCAAGCCTCCTTGTGCCGCATGACAACGTATTCTTGCATTGCACTCGGTTCACAACCTCAAAACACTGTAGTGTATGTTGGGAACCTCGTAAAGTGAGGACCCTCTATATTATGATTCTAAAGAGGAGCTTGGTCATATAGAGTTGTCATTGAGCAGCTTAGTTGTATATTGACTCACAGCCATGGAAACTTCTCAGAGAAGCAACAAAAGGATAGATTGGCTCATAGGCCTGGTATGGGGCAGCCCATTAACATACAGACATAAATAACCTGGATGATAACATTAATAACTAAAGAAGACTGTGCTAAGAACTACTATGTGTGAAGGTACTGCTGAGCTGGTGCGTATCGGTCATAATGAATGAGATGGAAGCGCAAACTTAAGATGTTGGTCAACATCAAGGCCTATGGGGTAAAGTGGAAGGAATTCCTCCTCCGCTGGGCCAGAGGTGAGAGGAGGGGGGCGAGATCACTGGTCCTTGCCAAGCAGCGTCATAGCGGCAATAGAAGTGTGTTAGCCTTAGGGTGACAGGTGGCAGCAGCTGAAGGACCAGGGAGAGACATGAGGCAGCCCCCCTGTAAACCAACCACCCTCTGGGCCATGGCTGTGCATGTGGCGCTTTGATTTAGTACAGTTACTAACCGCACATACACATTAACGTCCTATATTTAGAATGCGGGTGGAAGAGGAGGAGTCTGATTAGTGCAAATATCTGACACGTTCAGCAACAAACAATGACAGCAGTGGTGTTTCTAACCACGGAGATAAGTGAAAATGTATAAAATGCATTAAGAATGTTTTTAGGTATGGTAAATTGACTGTAAAGTTAAAGTAAAATTACATACCCTGGCATTGTATTTTAGTAAATTGATATAATAATTTTGTCGGCTCAGCCTTATTCTGGTGATTTTCTTTCATCTTTCACTGTGATGCCAGACGAGGCAGCATAGTATAATATTGGTTAGCACGTCTGCCTCAAGGTTCTGAAGTTCAGGGTTCAAATCTCGGCTCTGTGTGGAGTTGGCGTGTTCTCTCCGGACTTGTGTGGGTTTTCTTCAAGCACTATGGCTTCCTCCCACATTCCAAAAACATGCATGTTTGATTCTTTGAATACTTTAGGTGTGAATGTGAGTCTGGATGGTTGTTTGACTATATAGTACTTTATGTGCCCTG
Organism: Phyllopteryx taeniolatus; assembly: GCF_024500385.1. NCBI lineage: Eukaryota > Metazoa > Chordata > Actinopteri > Syngnathiformes > Syngnathidae > Phyllopteryx > Phyllopteryx taeniolatus. The sequence continues at coordinate 23,022,469 of NC_084508.1, read as the reverse complement.
CAACTAACTGGTGACCAGTCAAGTACGCTGTCTTTCTCCCAAAGTCAACTGGGCTAGGCACCAGCTCACTCACGTACCTAATGAGGACAAACAAAATTAATGGATGTATGGATACCAAATGAATACAATGTGAAATGCATTTTTTTTTTAATGAATGAACAAAAGAACATTGTCACATACTTTGTCCCTCTGTTTCACACAATGTGACCAAAAGTATTGGGCACGTTGGCTATTATCTACAGGAAGTAAAATTAGGGATGGTTATCCATCGATTTTCTATTGTCCAAATTAAGGTCGATGGTGAGCTTGAGCCAATGGTCAGCTAACTTTGGGTGAGAAGCGGGGTACACCCTGGACTGGTCGCCAGACAATCTCAGGGCACTAAGAGACAACTTCTTTGACTCACTTTCACACGATTTAGTCTTCAATTAACTTAACATGTATGTTTCTAGAATGAAGGAGGAAAGCCTGAGCCAAGATTCAAACTTGAACCCCTTGACTGCGAGGAAGATATGTAAACCACAAGTCAGTAGTTCAACTGACTCACTTTGAATTAATGGTCTTTTGATTAGTTCTTTAAGCTATTCTATTTTTCATCTCTTGATATTCGGTTTATGGACTAAAAGGAAGAGTGGTTGTCATATTTAATTTCATGAACAATGATAACACTGATGATATTGTCGTACTCCAATATTACAAACATGATTGAATCACAAATTCTGAGTTGTGATTCTATTGTTGTCAATTATTTTGAAAACAAAATTCTTGCGGGTATATTTGTCAATTTTTGATATTTTTTTTTTATATATAATCATATGTATTTATGTTGCTTCTTCTTCGACATACACGTTTGACATTTTACTCATAGACACTATTGAAACTAGAAATACATCAATCGATTAACCAACAATGGATTCCTCACAATTGAAAGAAGTCTTAACAACCAATTAAATGACTAAATGAAAATTTTACCATAATAATCAATTAGTTCTTTCGCGAAAATGGAAGAAAATATGAACTTGGTCAACCCCTTTTCAACTATAAATTTGCACAAACTATCTGAAAATATGTTTTTACTTTGTCATTATGGGATATTTTATGTAGATTTTTTTTAAAGAAAACTATCTTCAAATCAGCTTTAGAATAAGTCTGTAACATAGCAAAATGTGGAAAAAGTGAAGGGCGTGAATACTTTCTGGTGGTACTCTACATACTATAAATTCCTCCACCTTAAACACAGCTTGTGACACAAATATAACTTACCCAAAAACACTTTTCCATTCCGTCGCCTGGGGATGGCGCCTCCTGCAGCTCCTGTAGCTTTCTGCGGGAGAAAAGAAGCAAGAGAAATAAAAAAACAAGTGTTCATCATTAAATCCATACATGAGATAGTATCGTTTGCAGAAAGATGCTTGATTTTGTTGTAAGTTGGCCACTTCAAATTGGTAGTTAGAAATAGATGCTGGCTCGTCCAGTAGTGAGGTCAGCTTACAAGTTCAGGGGAAAACCCCAACTACCAACTAACAGGGTCACTGTCAGAAAGTAAGTACGGTAGTCCCCTCACTATATCGCAGTTCATCGGTTGCGCCCCTGCTATATAGCAGATTTTTAAGCAACCGTGTTTTTTAATGGGATTTTACAGGATACTGAACTTATTGTAATGCCCTCGCATGTGGGAATGGAGAGCCACAGACACTGATCCACATTCAGCCAAATATTAAAGACTGGGAGAACAGGAAAAAAACACAATAAGCACACTAATACAGAGGCTTCTGTTGACCATAGCTCTCACCCAGACACTCAAACCCCGTCTTGCCGACATAACATGCCACCCCATCAGGCCCCACCTCTTGAAGGCACATGCTTACCTAACACGACACTCCAATGTGTACAGTATTTTCTATACATTTTATGTTGTTGTTGTTTTTTTGTGTTCAAACACATTTTCAAAAGTAAGTTTTAATAAGTTTAAATATGTTTAAAGTTTGTGGAAATTGGTAAAACTTTTTTTTATACAGGGTCCCTATATCGTAGATTTTTACCTTTTGTGGGTGGCAGTGGTGTGCCGTGAGGGCCTTCGGAGACTTCTCCATTGGCCTAAATACTATCAAAAGTACTGACCTACAATTACATGCATCCATTTTCTGTACCGCTCATCCTCACTAGGGTCCCGGGCGTGCTGGAGCCTATCCCAGCTATCATCGGGCAGGAGGCGGGGTACACCCTGAACTGGTCGCCAGCCAATCAAAGGGCACATCTAAACAAACAAACACTCGCACTAACATCCACACTTAGGAGCAATTTAGAGTCTTCAATTAACCTATGATGCATGTTTTTGAGATGTGGGCGGAAACCGGAATACCCGGAGAAAACCCACGCAGGCCGGGATTTGAACCGCGGTCCTCAGAACTGCGAGGCAGATGTGCTTACCAGTCGACTACCATGCCGCCCTCTCTACTCTAATCTTACAAAAATCTAACTGTGACACCGTGGGGACAATAGGCCCCGGATGTACTTTTGCCAAGTCCTGCCCCGTCTGTGGTATAAATCCTATTTTTTCACATTCTCTTTCACTACGTTTTTATATTTATATTTTACAATACAGTGCTATTTTTCGGAAAAGCGTAACTGTCTCTAATCCGTGCTGGCCTCACCACTGTTTTATAAACTTTGCCCTTCATCCTAGCAGAGACTCTTCTGTCACATAACACACCTGACACCTTCCTCCACCCATTCCAACCTGCTTGGACCTGTTTCTTCACTTCCTGACCACACTCACCATTGCTCTGGACAGTTGACCCCAAGTATTTAAAGTCTTCCACCCTCGCTATCTCTTCTCCCTGTAGCCTCACTCTTCACCCACCACCCCTCTCATTCATGAACATATATTCTGTCTTACTTTGGCTAATCTTCTACTGCTTTCCAGTGCATGCCTCCATCTTTCTAACTGTTCCACCACCTGCTTCCCTGCTTTCACTGCAGATGACAATGTTATCCTCTTTAATGCCTTTCTAACTTCCCCCTTATTAATTATTGCCATTTCCTGGTCCACCACACTTGCCCCTTCTACTCTCCCTTCTCTCTCATTTTCCTCATTTATCAACTCCTCGAAGTATTCTTTCCATCTAGCTAGCACATTGCTGGGACCAGTCAACACATTTACATCTCTATCCTTAATCACCCTAACCTGCTGCACATCCTTCCCAGCTCTATCCCTCTGTCTGGCCAACCTGTATAGATCCTTTTCTCCTTCTTTAGTGTCCAACCTGGCATACATGTCATCATATGCCTCTTGTTTGGCCTTTGCCACCTCTACCTTTGCCCTGTGTCGCATCTCAATGTATTCCTTTCGCCTCTCCTCGGTCCTCTCAGTGTCCAATTTCTTCTTAGCTAACCTTTTTCCTTGTATGATTTCCTGTACTGTGAGGTTCCCCCACCAAGTCTCCTTCTCTCCTTTTCTGCCATAAGATACACCAAGTACTCTCCTGCCTAACTCTCTTATCACCTTGGCTGTAGTGGTCCAGTCTTCTGGAAGCTCCTCCTGTCCACCGAGAGCCACCGAAAAGCTCCACAACACTCGTCCTGTCCTCACATTTCCATCCTTTTTGCAAAGTCTCCCACCATCTGTCCCTCCAAGCTCCTTTCCTGGATGCCGTACTTACCCATCACTTCTTCATCACCCCTATTTCCTTCACCAACATGTCCATTACAATCTGCACCAATCACGACTCTCTCTCTGTCTGGGATGCTCAGAACTACTTCGTCTAGCTCCTTCCAGAATTTCCCTTTCACCTCTAGGCCACATCCTACCTGTGGGGCATAGCCACTAATCACATTATACATAACACCTTCAATTTCAAGTTTCAGCCACATCACTCGATCTGATACTCTTTTCACCTCCAAGACATTCTTAGCTAACTCTTCCTTTAAAATAACCACTACTGCATTTCTCTTCCCATCTACACCATGGTAAAATAATTTAACCCCTGCCCCTAAACTTCGAGCCTTACTACCTTTCCACCTGGTCTCCTGGACACACAATATATCAACCTTTCTCCTTATCATCATCTCAACCAACTCCCGAGATTTTCCTGTCATAGTCCCAACATTCAAAGTCCCCACATTCAGTTCTAGGCTCTGTGCTTTCCTCTTCTCTTTCTGCTGAAGCACCCGCTTTCCACCTCTTCTTGGACTTCAACCAACAGTAGCTGAATTTCCACCGGCGGTGGCGGACGTTGTTAACCTGGGCCACGACCGATCCGGTATGGAATCTTTTGGATGAACGCTCATATTTGTTTGGCAAAGTTTTAAGCTGGATGCCCTTCCTGACGCAACCCTCTGCATTTATCTGGGCTTGGGACCGGCCTACAGTTTGCACTGTCTTGTGCCCCCCATAGGGCTGCATTCATTGTTTCACGTAGGGTAATCGTGGTTTTTCTCCAGCGAATGATGAAATCCCTTTACCATCTCATTTTAGAATTTTTCAATTCTGATGAGATTTTATGTGGTTCTGACAACAAAGCAAAGCAAATTTATTTTTATAACGCATTTCATACAAAAGGTAATGCAATGTGCTTTACATGTTTAAAAACATTTAAAAACAAAGGAAGAAAAAAACAACAATAAAAATGTTCCTCCATTTCAGCGTTCAAAATCACACATTCATAGGATTTTAACACAATTGAAAGGTATGTCAACGTGATGAACTTTTATTACTCTTGTTCTCTGTGAAGTTTGATAAATGTTGTAAATCTGCTGATTATTGCTCTCTCGGTGTGGCCTGGGAATGAGATGGCTCGAGCAGACGCCACCATTGAAAAATCAGAAAATGGCCTGTTGAAACATCACGTTTTCATCTCAACTAATAAGCATCCAGGCATTTTTTTAGCAAAGAGTCAAGGTTTTGGTCACACATTTCTTAATGATTCACATTTATTTCTGGACAAGGAAATCTGGGCCGCTTTGCGACATAAAAAGTGGCATAAAATCCTTAATCCTTATCCAATTCTTACAAACTAGCACTCATTTTATTCGTGTTTCAAATCTGTATCCAATGATACACTCTATTTTGATATACAGGTGGTTTGTATTTTTTTGTAACATATCTGCTATATGCTAGTATACCAACTATTAACATGTTAACATTTTATTATATTTGGCTTTTGAAATACTGGGCTTGATATAAAATTCTTGTTGGGCTTCTTATGTGCTTTCTTTATTCATACATACATATTTTATTTAGTCATACAACTATCTGGTTTTGTTTTTTTCAGTATACCAATTGTTAGCATTTTTTATCCAGACTAATATGCCTTTTGAAATAGGAATTGAAGTACCAAGTAGCCAGCATCAGGGCAACACAAACTCATTATCAATTTACCTTACCATTTAGCACATATTTGTTAGCATGTTAGCATTTTATTCATTCTTACATAAAATAGCACCAAACTACTGGGCCTGATGTAAAATGGTAATCCTTATCAATCTTAGTTCTTAGCTTAGTGCTTTATGCACAGTACTCAGGTTAATATCATGCTATACGTCAGCATACCATATAATACTATGTTATCGATTCTCATTTGAAATAGTACCCAACATCAGGGTAAGACATAAAATCTTTATCTGGCTTAGTGCTTCATCTACTCAGGTTGTTATTTTGCTATATCCATCCATCCATTTTCTGTCCCACTTTTCCTGTTCAGAGTCACAAGGAGCTGGAGCCTATCCCAATTGACGTCGAGTAAAAGGCCGATTACACCCCTGACTGGTCGCCAGTCAGTCACAGGGCACATACAGAGACAGACAACCATTTTCACTCACATTCGCACTGTCACTGAGTGGAAACTTGAACCCATGCTGCCCGCACCGAAGTCAGGCGACTGTACCACTACACATCACTGACCTATCTTGCTCTATTTCAGCATTTACTGTATTTGTTAAGCGCATTCAGGATTCACGTTAAGGTGTCAGTCTGTTCGTTAGACAGGATGGACACAAACAGACTGAGAGAATGCTGACATACTCGAGACCAGAAAGTACTCAAGGGAAAGACAAAAAAAAAAAACAGCAGACATGGGAGCCTGCAGAATGTGAACAGCTGTTTCTGTTTTCAGATGCAGGCATGGAAATAGCAGCTCTTTACAAAGCACAGCTTATCTGGGAGCAATTAGAGCCAGTGAGAAAACACAGCAGAAGGTAAGGCCTCGAGTGCTCACTCCCAACTTGTCAAGAGAGACACAAGGTGAGAAGCTTCAGTTTGGGTCCAGGAGCGATTGGATTTTTTCATTTTTAACATAGACACACCTCCACAAATTGGACATGTCAATATTAATTCAACTAACTTCCAGGTTAAATGTGACATATTTTTAAAGTTTCTTTTAAAGCATAATTCCCACCCAAAAAATGTAAACTTGCTCCATTTGCAATTTCATCTATATAACCCGAAAATTCAAAATACAGTAACATTATGAGGAGAGTGCAAAATGACAGATTAATGTTTTGAAATGATCTGCGATGAAATAGCAACACAACAAAATTCAAACTTTTTTTTTATAATAATGCACACTACTGTACTGAATGTAAATATTCTGTTTCAGGTTTACTGCTTTAGATTACATTATAGCTTGGTGCAATACTACAACATATCCAAAGAGAACCAACATAACCTGTACCATCATAGTTGAGGAGCTCATGAAGCCAAATATGAAAAGGTACAACCTGGACAAATTTGTAGTGAAAGCATTCTAAAACATCTACAAAGGGCATCTGTAATTTTTTACATGGAACTTTTGGTCAGAATGTAAACAAATAATGAAACATATTTCTTAAGCGAAAGTGTGTTCATATTATTTTTAAGATTTTCTGCTGTCCTTTTTCATTTCTCATTTTTAATAACACATATTTTGTTTTATTTTTTTAATCTACATGTATTAAATATAATTACAGTGACACAAGAAGCAAAAGGAGGGCAGTAATTATTGGATGCTGAAACTTGCAGCAGGTCACTTTGACCCATTGAACAAAATCTCTTACATTCATTGCTTCTTAGGGATTATACCAGGTATGTCAAACTCATTGTACTTCAGAGACTACATACAGCCTAATTTGATGTCAAAGGGGCCAGACCACTAAAATCATACCATACTTACTTTAATACTAAATAACTAAGTTCTTCCCTTTGTTTCAATGCAAGTACATTACGAAAATCTTTATATTTAATGACTTTTTTAAGCATTTTACAAAACAACTTCAGATATCTTGAGAACATTTTGCTTCAGTTTGTCATCAGCATGCGCGCATAATAACTGATCACAGTAATTGTATTTTAAGGCACAAAGCTTTAAGTCAAAGGTATTTGGAATTTAAAATTATAATGCTCCACTTTAAAATTAAATGAATTTATGAAGACCTAGGAATTATTATCACTCCATTTTATTTTCTACATGAGCATAATAATCCTCCAAATTATCTTTACTCACCACCACCACGAAATCCTATTTATTTTTTCACTTATAAATTCATCCTGCGACCCGGATTGTACCCCCTAATGGGCTGGTTTTGGCCAGTGGGCCATATGTTTGACACCCCTGGATTATACAGTACATTTTCACGCTACCGAATGACAACGGCTGACCTCTGAGCCACAAGGAATATACTTACTTCTTTGACGTGTCGCTTGAGGTGCATGTAAACACTCTGGCCTGTTTTGCGATAGTGTCTCTCCACGTGTTCTCGCCCAAAGCCCAGGAATGTGTTCATGCACACATACAGGCCTCCCTCAGATTCCTACACACGTGCACACACACACACATGCATACACGTACACAAAGGGAGGGGTAAAGGTAATGAGACAACAGCAGTCAAAATTAGGGATGTTCGACTAAATTTCCTTGACTGACTGTAGCGAACAATAATCAATGAACTGTTTAAAGGAGGGTCGTGTGTAAATCTCTCTGGATGTTCTGAACTCCTGTTTCCATGCCAGTGTTATTATACTGATTAACGTCCAACTCCCCATCGTTGAGTCTAGGTCGAGTACTTTGGGTGAGCTGAGCTCATGAGCTCAATTTTGGAAAGTACCCTTCTGAAATTTGATCAAACTTTTTAGACCTTGAAAAAGACCATTTGATGGACGACCCAAAATGGGGCTAGCCTCGCCACTAATAGATAATAATAATAATGATTTATTATATTATTATTATTATCTATTTACTCAATACATTATAAAAGTCTGGTGTATTGTCAAAAAAGCACAGACCTTTTGTAAAATTAGGAACACAATATGAGTATTTCATTTTGGCTTGTCTCTAGTTCTGTTAAAGAAGAAAGGTTGTTTATAAGGTCTCCTTTTGATTTGAGTAATAGACAACACTGTTGGAAATGTAGTACCAGTATATACAGTATAACAATTACACAAAAAAGAAACGAAGACAAACTCATTATCATGCAATAATGTTTTTTTGTTGTTGTTTTTTTACAGTTTCACCTGTACCTGGCTGACTTCTTTTAAAAAAAATAGCATATGTCCATCTATTGATAAGCAGACATTTAGCACATGTAGTTATGGCAATGCAAGCGACCTGATACTGCCAGCCTTTTTTCTCTTCATCTCAAAATAAACACCCGCACTGCAAAAACTCAAAATCTTAGAAAAATAAGACTCATCACTTTGTTTCAAGCTCATTTTTACTTGAAATACAAAGACAAAAAGTTTGCCAGGGGAGTAAGCTATTTTTATAATTTTAATTTGAGGACGAATTCGTAGGGTGGGCTAAGGCAAGTTTTGGGTGGGCTTGAGCCCACCAAAAATAGGGCTGGCCTTGCCACTGGTTTACATAATGATCTTTGACACATGCAGCAATGCATACAGCAAATTTGAGCATTTCCCCCACCTCTGATCAAAAAGAGCAAAGGTACAATTATCAGATGTATCTAAAAGATTATCCTGAGCAATTTTCCTGTGGTGTTGGGCGTGTTAAGACGGATTTCTCTCAGATCTGCTTGGAAAATGATCAGGGACGACAATCTTCAATGTTAATAATGTTCAATATTTTCGATCACAATCACAAATACTTAAGCCTATGATCAACACCGAGTTGGGCCAGGCGCTAGACTCTGTGATTGTGAAACAAAACTATAGCCAATTAGGAAGCAACCTGAAGCTCACGCTATTGCCAAATACAAATAGAGGAGCATCTGGTTGTCTTGAGTGGTTTTATAATGTGTCTCAGATGTTATTCACCACAGTAAAAATGACAAGGACAAGTGTGTGCAACTGAAAGTAACCAGGTACGCTAACAGTTACCTAGCTTGTCAAATGTTCATTTTAGTCTATGCTGCGGGCTGTTAATAAAATTGATGTTCATAGTTTGGAAACCCTTTATTTAAACCATGCAACCTTTTTTGACCTAGCCCCCTAAAAGAATCAGAATTGAGAATCGTTTGGAACTGGAATCGAAATGAGGAACCGGAATCGGGACTGGAATCGCTGAAATTTAAATGATGCCCAACCATACTTGTAATTATCAATGGAGATAAGAGCAGTAAGCACAAACTGATTTTTGTCACGTGTAGGGACATTCATAATTGAAAAATGTATTTAAAAAACGGCAGCCCACCATATGCCTCACAGTTCTGAGGACCTGGGACCTGTGGTGTTTGCTTGTTCTCCCCGTGCCTGCGTGGGTTTTCTCCGGGTACTCCGGTTTCCTCCCACATCCCAAAAACATGCATGGTAGGTTAATTGAAGACTCCAAATTGCCCGTAGGTAAGAATGTGAGTGTGAATGGTTGTTTGTTTATATGTGCCCTATTTATGTTATCAAATAATTGATTAACTCATTCAGTGCCAGCCCTCCCATTAACATGGATATTTGACTTCTAAACCAGTCAGTTGCACTGAATGTGTTAATTACGCATATGAAAATTAATAGATTTATTATTATTATACATATATTGTAACTTTTTTGGTTTGTTTGTTTCTTTGTTTGTTTGTTTCACCTCTGACCAGGCCCATCTATGTTTTAAAAATCAAATGTGGCCCTTCAGCACAAATGATTGCTCACCTCTGGTCTCGATGAAAAAGATTGTGAACTAAATAAGGCTAAATGTTTCAGTGAAATTCATTGTATGAATTGTTTGGAATTTTGGCCAAATAACAAGTTTTTAAACAGTGCAAAATGGAAATGAAAATAATATGATGGATTTTCCCCAAAAAATAAATCATGCTATCAATTTACAGAAAAAAAATCTCCTTTTCCACAGAACTTCTAATTTATCATGAATAAGTCAAATAAAGTGGTCCAAAAAAAAGATTTTAATTGTCGTATGCTGTACTATTTCTAATGAATTAAATGTCTACGGAACAATTGCAAAATGATTTAAGTGGGCTGATGAAAAGGTGTCAGTGCAGTCTAAGAAGCTGTGACCAATCAGCTGATGAAAGGTTCAATTGCTGTTGCCATGGCAATGCAAGCACTTGCTTTTGGAGAGTGACACCAGGACACAGCCTTTCACATATCACTATACAATTACAGCACTACATTGCCTCAATTTGTGGATCATGAAAGGCTCCAAAGTCAGCAGAGTGCAGTAGCATGGTTAAAAAAAAATGTGTCAAATAAAAAGAAAAGAAAAGGTATGCTCACAAAGAAATACAGGTCTTCTAGCTGAGTTTTATAGAACTTTTCCTCTACAAAAACTGGGGCCATTTGCTTATGTGGGCTACACACACATACCTGTACTCATCTTTAACATTTTAACCGATTGAACAGCTTTAACGTTTCTGATTCATCCCAACTTTTCCCAGCAGAACAAGTTAGGGAAAAAAATCACTCTTACCACACCCCACACTACAAGATAATTGCTTCACAGACATCCGACAATGCGGCTTTTGCTGACTTTAATAGGAAGGAGGGAAATGCTCACATCCAGCCCACTTATTGGTATGTATGTATCGCTCTTGACACTTCTGTTCTGTAGCAGTCCTTGCTTAAGACAACAAGTGTTTAAGGCTACAGTTAGCTTCAATTCAACAGGTCACTCATATTGAAATATTTAAAACAGTACAATTCATTATCATCCTGCTTTTTCCAGTCAAAAAAAAACAAAAAAAACCTGCAATATCCTACATGTCGACATGTAAAGAGCCAGTGTGATAAACTTTTAAGTGGCCCAGAGTGACATATGAGCTTGAACAGCACAAGGTTAAAAATAAATCCATCCTCAAGCTAACATGATGAACTCCAGGCAGCTGAGTCACCTTTAAAAACAGTTGCGAGAGCTTTGAACGTGTTTTTTTGGAGCACAGGTAATATGTAGGAGTCATTGAGAATTATTAGAAGTATAACAAACAAGTACACTGTGTCAAAGTTAACTGAATAGAGACTGGACTCAAAAAGACACGACTGTAAAATAGAGTGTGGGCAAACTACAGCCTAATGCTACGTGAATTTTTTAAAAACGAATAAACTGTTCTAAAAAGTAAACTTAACCCATAATATCCATCCACAGAGATGAGGTACATCCTGGACATGGCAGAAGTCAGTCACAGGGCACATAATGGGCAACAACCATTCACACACACATTCAATTAACCTGCACGTTATTGGAATGTGGGAAGAAAGCAAGAGCACCCAGATAAAACCCAACCTGAGCTGAGATTCAAACCAGGGACATGCTAACCACTAATTACCGTGCTGCCTAACCTGTTTTTGTGGAAAAAAAATACAAATAAAAAAACTAGCAATGTTATTTCATTTTTTTACCGTACGAATATTTATTTCAATTAGGACTTTGTGTAATAGACTTCGGTTCGTTCCGACTTACGTAGAAATTCGGGTTAAGTCATTGCCATAGGAACGGAACGCCGTCATAAACCGAGGACACCCCTGTAGATAAATACTTATGGTGTTCCACAAGCCTCTATCCTCGATCCACAGGTTTGTACATTAAACCGATAGATAGATACAGGAGGTTCTCGGTTTACAACGGTCTGGTCATACAACATTAAGAGGTTATGGTATCAATATTCACTGTAATTAAGACTGCGTGATAGACCCGTGTTGCCCAATCTCTATTAAGCAAAGGCAGATATTTTACATTAGTGAAATCTCATGCCACACCACTGGACAAAAATGTCACAAAAAGTGTATACAGTATATTGTAATAATGATGATTACCTCCTTTCTTTTCTCTGGGAGGGTATTCAATTGTTTTGAATGTCACGATACATCACTGGCATAAATGGATGAAGAAGGACTTAAATAATTTTCGGGACAATGAAGTGAAATTCGATAATATCCTGCGGCAAACCTCATGATCTCTCACAGCACACTACTGTGCCTCAGCAAGCTGCACAGAGGTTGGGAATCACTGTGAGAGACTACAACTCTGTCCAATTCCAATACAAATTCAGGTGAGAAAACCGTCGTAGCAACTTAACTGCGTCGTAAACCGAGGAGCCCCCGGAGTAGATGGACAGATAGTGTTCGTGTTCCACAAGTCTCTATTCGTGGTACACAGGTTTTTACAGGTACATGACACAGATGATACATACAAGAGGTCCTTGGTTTACGACGGTCTCATCCTTCGACATTTGAACAGTGCACATTGATGTATTGTAGTTTGCACAAAGACGTTGTAAAATGTCGTTACACAGCACGAGATAACACGCTCAATTACCGCCCTACTTTAAGGTTTTTCATTTTATTGTTTTATATTTATGACCTACGTGTTTTTTTAAATCAATATTTACTGTAATTGAGACTTTGTGTGATAGACTACGGCTCAGATTCAGATTAAGTTGACGTTGTACAAACTGCACTCCGTCGTAAATCGAGGACCCGATTCAAACGGCAACCAGGAAGGTCGCAGCTCGTCGCGCTCACGTCTGGCCTGAGCTCGTCAAGGAAAGCCCTTCCATCCATTCAGCAGCCTCCAGCTCTTCACATGTAACCATCCATCCAGGTTCAGCAATGAAGATGCTGCAAGTTCACCTTGCCCTTCCCCCGGAATAAAACCCGCACTTACCGGGGAGTCGAAGGAGAAGGAGCACTCGCTCTTAAACACCCTGTCTCCGGTTTTGGGCACTCTGACGGTGGGCATGTAGGGGACCAGCATCTCGCCGAGGTCTGTAGCCATGTTGGCATTCCCGCTCCTCGTCGCACAGTGCAGGGCAGCCACCGGAGCCGCGCGCTCTCAGAGGTGAGCGGTGTTATTTTTAAAGTGGCAAACCAACACTACATTCCTCCGGCCATTGGAGGCAGGGCGGAAAGAAGGAAGGTGGAGGACGGCGTCGGGGGCGTGCCTCTGGGAAACATCAAAGTACTGTCAATAAATGAATCACAAGACGTGTACGAGGCGGGATGCTGTGCTAAAAACACGGAGGCTCTATTATGTGTTTGTTTTCCAACGTCACGTGACATCGCGTGGAAATATTTCTGCACGGCAGCCACTCCCACCTCTTGAAATGATTCATGCAGACGCCCACGCTTACTACTACACCGCCGTGACGACCCCTGCAGGGAAACATGCATGCATTTTACACGTTGCAACGAATGAAAACACTGCCACTCCATCTGTGGAATCTTGATAAAACAATAAACTCACAACAGTAATATTTCTCTAACAACACAAATAAAGGAAAACTTAGGCTTTGTCTATCACAGTAATACTGTACAATCGTCTACTTTTCCCTTCGGCTTGTCCCGTTAGGGGTCGCCACAGCGTGTCATCTTTTTCCATGTAAGCCTATCTCCTGCATCCTCCTCTCTAACTCTAACCCCAACTGCTCTCTTGTCTTCCCATCAACCTTCTCTTTGGTCTTCCTCTAGCTCTCTTGCCTGGCAGCTCCATCCTCATCATCCTTATACCAATATACTCACTAATTCTCCTCCGGACATGTCTGATGAGCTCATTTCTAATTTTATCCAACCTGGTCACTCCGAGAGCAAACCTCAACATCTTCATTTCCGCCACCTCCAGCTCTGCTTCCTGTTGTCTCTTCAGTGCCACTGTCTCTAATCCGTACATCATGGCTGGCCTCACCACTGTTTTATAAACTTTGCCCTTCATCCTAGCAGAGACATAACACACATGACACCTTCCTCGACCCGTTCCAACCTGCTTGGACCCGTTTCTTCACTTCCTGACGACACTCACCATTGCTCTGGACGGTTGACCCCAAGTATTTACACTTCACCCTTGCTATCTCTTCTCCCTGTAGCCTCACTCTTATCCCTCCACCTCTCTCATTCATGCACATATATTCTGTTTTACTAATCTTCATTCCTCTGCTTTCCAGTGCCTGCCTCCATCTTTCTAACTGTTCCTCCACCTGCTCCCTGCTTTCACTGCAGATCACAATGTCATCTGCAAACATCATGGTCCACGGGGATTCCAGTCTAACCTCATCTCTCAGCTATCCATCACCACTGCAAACAGGAAGGGGCCCAGGGCTGATCCCTGATGCAGTCCCACCTCCACCTTAAATTCGTCTGTCACACCTACAGCACATCTCCACACTGTTCTGCTGCCCTCGTACATGTCCTGTAATATTCTAACATACTTCTCTGCCACTCCAGCCTTATACAGATGTATACAGTATCACAGTTCCTCTCTGGGTACTCTGTCATAGGCTTTCTCTAGATCCACAAGAACAATGTTGCTCTTTCTGACCTTCTCTGTACTTTTCCACCAACATCCTCAAGGAAAACAATGCATCTGTGGTACTCTTTCTAGGCATGAAACCATACTGTTGCTCGCAAATACTCACTTCTGTCCTGAGTCTACTTTTTCTTCTCTCTCATTTTCCTCATTCATCAACTCCTATTGTACAGTAATACTATACAATAATATAGGGCATATATGTCAAACTAAGAACAAAGAATATAACATAATTGAAATAATTTTTTTAATGCCCTTTATCAACTGCTAGGCAGGGACTGTTAATAGTTTGAAGTTTAGATTTTTAATAAAGGACATTCTTATATTTTGGGGTTGTTTTGTTGTTGGACTTTGAAAAAAGACTTGCACAAAAAAGAAAGGTAGTTGGAGATAGATAAATAGAAAATAGAGAGACAGAAGAATTCATGTTGTCTATTTAAATACAAAACAACAACAAAATACTGATGTCTTTTATCGAAAATTTTATTTCTCATGTGTTTATAATATTAAAGATTGTTTATGCCAGATTCAGTGTTAAACAAAATTTAAGTTCGTTGTCATATGATAAACTTTAACGCTATATTTCTCTAGAGAAGGGAAACATGCATATCGCAGTGATTTTTCATTAAATATTAATTTTGGCCCACCGTGAATTTGAGTTTGACACCCCTGAATCGGGTATTCATTCTACCTCGGCCCTGCCCCACAGTGGCCACCCGTGTTACTACAACAATAGATGGGTAGGCCCAGCTGTAATCACTTTCCCAGCCTTTATTGAACCGAGACATATTTTACATTAGAAAAATATCATGTCGCTCACTGTGAATTAAATGGCCTGGTGTGGTTTCAAGTTGTGTTTTGAAAGCACAAAATCACAATCATTTTGACCATCTCAGTTTTAACCATATATTTCATGAAGAAAAATTTTATATTTACTTTAAATTCCAAAGTGTATCAAAATTGGGCAGTCTTATCAAGTCATTCATAATATAAAATGTTATACTGTAAACATTGGGCAGTAATTTAGGGCTTCCGTTCAATAGTTCCTAGGGCACTAAGAATGCATGTCAGAAAAGTTCCGCAAGATACATTATATTGCCAAAAGTATGAGACAATAGATAGTTAAATGATTACCTCATTAATCCTGACCATTATAGTTCTTACCTACCGGTAATGTTGTGGCCTAGTTTTTTGTCCTCATAAATCACTGAAGCTATAATGAATCTTCCCTTTCATGCACGCACACGCACACACACACACACACACACACACACAAGGTACACATAGATATTTTATTTAAGCATGAAGGAGGCGTGAATGTACAAACAGCGAGCTAGACCAGCTCAACGTACTGACAACGGTCTGGTTTAGTTATCAGGTGTTGCTTTGGGGCTGGAGTCGACGAGCTCCTTGTTGAGGGTTTCCACCTGGAACCAGGGGCCGTCTCCTCTCTGCCTCATGTGTCTGCGCACTTCCAGCTGTGCCAGCCTATCGACCACGAACAGAAAGAACATCCACTCAATGAACAGACAGTGACATTACAGTGAATCCTCCAAAGTCAACTGTGACAAATGGAAATTGTCTTTCAGCTCAGTACAATATGAGCAATACGATTACAAATCAATTACATAAACACACTAATTTTACCCAAAAGGATGCTATTGAAAATACACTACACAACATGTATTAATTCCAGCAATAGGCTATCTATAAAACATTATGAAGAGACAGTATCCCTCTGCAAACAACTTTCTTTTACGTCTGTCATAAGTCTTTAAAATGATGAGTAATTCTACTTAAAGTGGTTAACTTATTTGTAAGATAGTGTGTGTGTTTGTCTTTGTAGTTTATACTGTAAGTGCAATCATTCATCAATCAGTTTGTAGAGCTGCCAACATATAGGAATTCACTTCCAGAACAATGTTTCTGAACTTCCATAGTTTTAAAATTCTGCCAAGAACATAACCGGAGGACAGTTATTCCAGTATATAATGGGGGAAAAGGATAAAGCTAAATTTTGATACGGTTGAATTGCAGAACATACTCATTATAATTGTGTTATTTTATAAAACATGATAAAGTGGAGAGAGACATGAGTAACGCTTTTCATCACCAAGATCTGAGTATAAAAGCGGTTGAAATGGTAAACTGTTCAACGTTGATTAATGTGGTGGCGGTAATTAATGTGCGGTGGTCCGGTGCCCGTGCCCCTCCCCTTGGGACTGGTCGGGGGGCTTCGGTCGGGCTCGGGACCTCCCTGGGTCCTGGGTGGTTGGTGGTGTCCCCCTGGTTGGGTACCCTGCTGGATGGGCTTACTGACTTGCTCACCCTTCCTCAGCAACTCTGTCCACCAGTTGACTAACATGCATGTGATGTGGTGTTCATTCACTAATAAGTTCGATAGAAACACTATAGACTTTAAATACTTGTGCATGGATTATTAATAACAACACAGGTTATACTAACATCAACTCACCGGTTCTTACAAGTGTTTAGACACCAAAAAATAATCCCACCGCACCACTCCACAGTAGCACTGCCTTGCTCATTTGCCCACATACTGTCCTACCTTTTTTCTGTCCTCTCTTATCTGGTTCTCTTGGTTAGTAATTGCATGTACTCACCTTTTGTCCCCACCCCCTCCAATCTACAAATAACTTGTAATGTTACTTGTGTTCAAATATCAAGACTGTCTTCACTATTGTTCTGCTGTGGTTTTCACCCCTCGCCCCCTTGTCCACTCTTGTCTGACCCCCTAAACCCCTTTTCTGCTACATTTTCAATAAACATCAGAATAATTTTAAAAATAAAAAAAAAAGCAGAGGGAGTATTTCAAACTCCCCTGTTGCAGAGCAAAACCTTTCCAGCGCAAAGGCATACAGATTCACAATTCTCCAAGGCCATGCAGCTGAACAGGACAAGTTTATTTTAATAAATAAATAAAGAACAAAGATCGCCTGTTCTTCTATTGTTTAAAATACATGAATATTTAAACCTATGTATTATTTGCATATCGATTGATTGCAGGTACATTTATACATGGCACCGAATGTCAATCATGTACTTGTGTATAGTGACAATAAAAAGGAATTGTATTATAGGACCAGTTTTATATAAAACACAATTATATACAATATACATGAGTAGGGGGTCCATTAGTTTAGGGGTCGTTGGTCTGGAAATTGTTAAAGACCCCTGGTATAAACCATTGAAAAAAAAATTATAATATCGGTTATCAGTATCGGCTTGGAGAAGCAGCAAGTTATCGGTTATCTGTATCCATGGACAAAAACAATTTTTGTGCATCCCTGCAGATAACTGTCACGGTCCATCTGAATGAGTTGGAATACCATGGAAAACTTCATTTCTTTCAGGCTTGTAGTTCAATTTAAAAAAATTTAATTCCGAACATAGAGTCGTGACTCACAGATTGTAATATTGGATAATTTTCTATTATTTTGATTGCTTATATTTTTTTAAAAACTAATCCCAAGAAATTAGAAAATGACTTCAACGAAATAGTTTAATATAAAAATGAGGCTGAAATTGGCCTTTTGAAAAATATTTTTCTCAGTTTAAAGAATCTGTGCAAAATACAAGTTTCACCTTTTTTAAATTGAACTACTGAAACAAATGTTACATTTGAATTTACTCAGATGCACCAGGCTGTACTGTGATGTTCTTTTTCAGGACACTTCACAAGTAACTACTTGCAAAAGAGCAGAATAAGGATCTTCAGAAAAAATTAAAAAGACACAATAGTGCTTTCACCCACCTCATGTCTGCCTTCTCTTTTTCTATTTGGATCGCAGCCATCATCTTTTCATAGTCCTTCACTGGGGAGTCATAGAAGGTCCGAGAAATCCACCTAGTGATCGGGTGCTGCAATAGTATGGGGAAAGAGGGCATGCACGACATTTCAATTAAATGGTTCCGATAATTAGGGTATTCCGTTACAGTAAGTTCTTGAAAGACAGTAACTACAGTGATACCTCACTATCTTCGGGTGATAGGGACAGAGGCCTGCTGCGAATAGGATAAATCACCAAGTAATTGATGCCCCCCGATTTTTGTTTTGTTTTTGTTTTTTTAAGAATTGCCTATATTAGTAATTTAAATTTTAAGCAAAAAATGTATCACAAACTATGATCCCAAAACACTTTTACATGAATCCCTCGCTATATTGCGGTACATTTATTGTGGATTCAGTGTATCGCAAATTTCATTTGAAGGTCAGAGTAGTGCAATTACTCAACTGCACATTTCTGATACAGTCAGCTTTATAGGCTAATTGATTTAAAAATGGCAGCAATGACTCACAGAAGGTCAATTGGGTTTTTGTACTTAGCAGATAAAGAAACCTTACTTTGTACCTAACGCCAGCCACAATGAGTAATATATAATCAATTCACAAATACCAACCTTAGTCGCACAAAAGGCAAAGGCGCACACACACTCATAACTCATAATATTGAACAAACCAAATACTAGAGCCATGTTTATCTTGATTTTCTACAACGACAATATTGTAGTTTAAAACATCACAGCAATACCATAATGGATACCATAATGCATTTACACACACACACACAGTATATATATATATATATTTTTTTTTTGTTTGGTTTTTTTTGTTTGTGTTTTTGCATGTTAGTCACACTGAAATGTTTTCCATCAAATACATTTAAATATTAGTCAATGACAACACAGGAATACAGAATAATAATAAGATATAAATAATATATATAGAAATTAACTAATGAAAATCAGACATTGCTTTTGAATTATGGTTCAACAGAATTATTTCAAAAAACAAACTCATGAAACCGGTCTGGACAAAAATGATGGTACCCCTGGAAAAGAGTGAAAATAGTTTGGCCATAGGGACATGTTCCAACAAGGTATTGTCTCTAAATAGCATCACAGGTGCATTCAAACTTGTAATCAGTCAGTCGGACTATTTAAAGGGTGACAAGTAATCACTGTGCTGTTTGGTGACATGGTGTATACCACCATGGGTGTACCCTGCCTCTCGTCCAAAAATAGCTGGGATAGGGTCCAGCACGCCCGCGACACTAGTGAGGATAAGCGGCATAGAAAATGGATGGATGGACGTTTACTTTACCAAGGGCATGCAGTTGCAAGTCATTTCTACTTTGCAGTAGACACATTGCACTTCCTTCTATTTTTCAATGTGACATGATCCCAAACTTTGAACATTCTGTGTCTTTTACACACACTTTCCTCCTGGCTCGAGCTTATTGCTCCGTGAGCCTGTAATATTAGTCCATGTGGAAAAATGATCACCGCAAAATCCTATGATACTGCGATATAAAATTAGATGGGTATGATTTAAAAATCTGCTATGCCTGAGACTGTGAAAAGTGAAGCGCAATATGGCAAGCGACAATGGATGTTAATGTTATTTTAATAACTGCTTTTCATTTTGGTGAACATTTTCATTTTCTAATTATAACATTAACATATACCAAGTAGCATCTTATTGAAACGATACAATTCTTAATATAAATACATTAAATTAATATAGAATACAGTTGAGATTCAATTGAGTTAGTGTAGCACTTGACAAATGTTCCAGTTTCTCATGTGGCTCCTTCAGAAAATGTATTGCCCACCCCTGATCGAACGGATAAATTCCTCGAGTGTGCTTTGGATTTTCTTTGTCTTATTTTGATGTCACAACAGAGAGAGGTGTAACCAAAGATCAGGAAATTCAAGTCATTGCAACATAATCACAGTTATTATGAAAATAAGTTGTCATCAGTTATAGAAGTACAGAATATACATTGCAAAGTCAACTAACTACCTTCCAGGCACAAGCAAATTACCGTAATTCCTCGTGCATAATGCACATTTTTTTGCCCAAAAAATTGTCAAAAGTCAATAGCGTCCATTACACATAGGTATAGGGGAAAATGAAAAAGCTTTCACGTTTTATAAATGTATGCCGCCATCTAGAGGTTATAAAAAAGCTGTACACTTTCATTCCAATGTCACCGCCAGCAAGAGGTTATGAGAAAGGTGTAGCCTATAGTTTCATTCCAATAGGGGGTACATATGACTCCACATACTGTATGTACAGTTGCGCTCATAAGTTTACATATCCTGGCAGAATTTGTGAAATATTGTTTTGTTTTTAAATATGACTGAAAAACAATCATCATTCATTTCTTTATGGTTATATTTTGTTTAATGATAATGCTTTTCTGATATACTTGACAGTTTAATTCGAATACTATTAAAATAAAATTAAATGTGTTTCGCCTAGCCCTTCATGTTTTCTTTAAAGAATTGTACCCATCTTACAATTTCTGCCTGGGTAATCAAACATATGAGCACAACTGTGTGTTTTCTCATTTACTAAATAAAAGTAAGGCTGTGAATTTCAAAATAAGAGCAAGTAAATAAAAAAGTATTACATGTTCAAATAAAGTGCTTAACTTCAGAATAATTATTTGAAAAAACACTTCATGTTTTGATCATATGAGTAGAAGCAAAATCATGCATTGTAAAAATGCATTATAGATAGGTAGAAGGGTTTTCCAGAATTTTGAGGTCAACTTTGGGGGCGCGCATTATACACGAGAAATTACAGTATACTTAAAAAAATGCTTGTGCAGTAAATAGCAAAAGCTTTTTTATGATGGTGACAGTTTTAATTGAATGGATTAATAAAACTTTCCATTGTTTAAAAATTTGAGGAAATTATAGATAGACCATCCCCCTTTTATTGTTTGTGTTGGGGAAGGTGCTACATACCTTGTAGTATTCCCAGTGCTCAGGTTCATAGCCCTTGGGGGTTTCCGCCAGCTCCGCTTCACCTTCACAACACAATCACGCTCGATTACAGTCTAAAATGAAAGCGTTGCATTCAAGGTGTTGGATCACTCACCAATGAAGAGATTTACAGATGTGACAATTACAGCCACTGGAATACCGGTCAGCAGGATGTAATATTGCTAAGGGGGAAAAGGAGAAATAGTCACTTGTTGTCTCCTGTATGAATCCAATCAATTTTGTGAGAATTTAAACGGGACACTGTAAAATGTAATTGGTTCTTATACAAATAGTTGGGTCCTTGGAGTGTCTGCCCACTAGAGATGGAATAAGAACATTTCACATCACAATTATCGTCACCACAATTATTGGTTTTATTGAGGTATTACTAAAAGAAGTGTAAACCGACAAAAACAAAAAACAAAAAAACAGATCCACCCTCAGAAGGCATTGCAAAACATTTTAAATGTAGAAATATATATATAAAATCAGCAATGCACTAGAAATAAATAAATAAATAAATATAAAAAACAAAAGTAAGTATTTTCACACAAGGAAATCGCCACAAAATGTACCTAAAATTACTAAAATGGTAGTGATACATTTAACACTGGTGGGATACGAGTCTAATAAATATCAGAGTAGTGATGCTCCAATTGATTGGCCGATTTCCGTGGAAAAGACGAGATTGGCTGTCTTCTATCAATGCCTTTCATTGCCGATCACAAAAACCAATCACCCGCGGCTCATACTTTGCAGCCTGCAGAGAATGTGTGCAGTGGAGCATGAGGCTGGGCAATTAATCCAAATTGGAGGATGCTTTAAATTGTTTATTGACACCCTAGTTGGAGATTACTGTAAACTAAACGCACAACAAAAATAATTACCCTCATTTTATATTAAAACAAATAGTTTATGGAAAACCCCATTGACGGGCTAGGTAATATTATCATTTGATAATGACTGATGAAAAATAAATCTGACATACTTCCCTCTCTTCTTCCC
Organism: Phyllopteryx taeniolatus; assembly: GCF_024500385.1. Lineage (NCBI taxonomy): Eukaryota > Metazoa > Chordata > Actinopteri > Syngnathiformes > Syngnathidae > Phyllopteryx > Phyllopteryx taeniolatus. The sequence continues at coordinate 23,000,003 of NC_084508.1, read as the reverse complement.
TCATTTCAAATCAAAACACATTACAGAGGCTGCTCAGAAAAATCAATTATCTTATAATATCACTACCCTGAGGAAAAGAAACTATGGATTCTTATGCCTTTAAGAGGGCTCCTGCGTTTATGACGTCACTTGAATTTTTGGACTCAAGCAAAGAAATCACTGTTAGTCGGCAGTATCCAATTTGTAAAGTTATAAATAAAAACATATGACAATACAGTAAATACTGTTAAATTATTGAACGGACAATTTCTCAATGGACAGTTTTGTGATTGCACAGATTATTGCTGCAACAATAATACTGTTTTGGAGGTAGAGTATATGAATGTAAACATTGGATAGACAGGGATAGAAATGCACGGTAATATATGATTTGAAGCTGTCTTTTTCACAAAAACCTGTGGGAAAATGGACAGAAACTAATTAAACCTATTGAGAAAGACTCGGCAAGAGTCAAGAAGATATCCCATGATATCGCAATAATTATTGTACCGTGTGATTAATACCGTGATGAAACCGAACCGTGAGATATAGATATCGTTACATCCCTAATAGCTGATACCACTCACCACAAATAACTTAAAAAATGTACAGCTAATCCATATGAACGGTATCGTCAGTAACCAGCAGATCTCACTCATGGATGATCAGTATCAGAATCGGCATCTTTTTTTAATGGTCAGTCGCCAGAGGGGGCAAAAAGTTGCCAACACTAGGTTAGGAGTAAGCGCTCGCTTCGTCGCACGTTCTAGCTCTGCCCCGGTCACAACGAAACGTGTGGCAAGTTTATATGAAATGTACTATAATTCTTTATGCTCTGTGTATTTTGATGCAAGAATGTCTGGGACCTTTTTTATCAAGACACCTGGGAACTGTTTTTATATAGTGAATAATTGCATAAACTCCTTTAAACTCACCAGGAGACGCAAAAATCGCTTGTCATAGAACTCAGTTGGTTTGATGACAAACATTTTCTTCCCATGACCCCAACGGACAGCCACTGAAAAACAAGTGTGTTAAAATTATACTGGGTGAGAATAGGCAGAACGGTGTAGCAGTGGTCAGCGAATCTGCTTCACAGTTCTGTGGATCGGGGTTTGAATCTGGTGGCACGGTGAACGACTCGTTAGCACATCTGCCTCACAGTTCTGAGGACTGGGGTTCAAATCCCGCCTATGTGGAGTTTGCATGTTCTCCCCGTGCCTGCATGGGTTTTTTCCGGGTACTCCGGTTTCCTTCCACATCCCAAAAACATGCATGGTAGGTTAATTGAAGACTCTAAATTGCCCGTAGGTGTGAATGTGAGTGTGAATGGCTGTTTGTTTCTATGTGCCCTGCGATTGACTTGCGACCAGTTCAGGGTGTACCCCGCCTCTCGTCCAAAGGTAGCTGGGATAGGCTCCAGCACGCCCGCGGCCCTTGTGAGGATAAGCGTTACAGAAAATGGATGGATCGGGTTTGAATTTCGGCTACGGCCACACTGTGTGGCTTTTGCATTTTCATGGTTTTACCCCAAGTACACTGACATGCCCCCATATTCCTGAAACATAATTGATTGATGATTGATCAATTAGTCATTCGAACTGCTCTAAGTGCTAGAGGACTCTGCATCTTTTTGCACGATTGTTTTTTGTCAATGTCTTTATGTCTCCAAAGTGTTCTGTAAATTGACTGTCTGTTGTACTAGAGCGGCTCCAACTACCGGAGACAGATTCCTTGTGTGTTTTGGACATACTTGGCAAATAAAGATGATTCTGATTCTGATCTTTATTGCCAACTACAATTATTCAGGACAATCTCTATAGAAAATGGATCAATCGATGGATGTGTGAGAATAGTAAAGTGTGCTCTAAGAATGTCATGACATTCTAATTTTATTATAAAGTCTGACCAAGTTACAATTTTAAGTAATTTATCCAGAATTTAAAAAACCTGGATATTTAAGTCATAAGTTTAATTATGATCACGATGAGGTCTCTGGTGCATTTAATTAGGTAATAAAGATGAAATTGATACATAGTGTTACTACTCTGCAAGACTGCCAGGCAAACCGTGCCAACTCGCTATCATTAGCATGCTAACAAACCCTCACGCAAGGTCACAAGAAGAGACAACAAGCTTCTGTCACAAAATTACAACAGTTGACTCAATCGTAGTGTCGCGTACCTTTTTCCGTACGCGGTATTGTTCGAGCCAGTAAATTTGTCACCGCATTGCCAGATTTCAGTGGACTGAGTCTGGCAGCGATGGCAGAAGCAGACCTGAGTAGACCGATACCCACCATAGCTACTGTGGGATGGCGCTCCAACAAAACACACTGTGATTCGCTGTCGAAAGTCCTGAAACGGAAGCCGCCATTATTAGTAGGGGCAAATACACAGCTATGTATAGGTAAATACAACAATTCTAGTTTTAGCTGTATGCCCACGGCGACGCTAAAGGAGGAGGTCAAAGTCTGCAGCACACTCCATGTGTGTGGACGGAAAGAAAACCAAAAGTCCCAGGATGCCGGTACGTCGTGCCGCATACTGTTGCGTAAAACGCCGTACAATTACAACAGGAAAACTGGAGGTCCCTTTCACCTATTTTATTGTTTGCCTTTTCAAAGATTGTATGATGGTAGCATACGATTTTGCGTACACAAAACAGTAACCCTCGTGAAAGTCGGTTGAAATATAAGCCGGTGACGGCTTAATTTCAAATAGGCATGGATTGTCTATGATGTGAACGTCGACCTTTCCAACATGGCCGCCATGTAGGCATGTCGATTAGCTGGGCTTCTACAACGTTGGTTTATCTCGCGTTAATATCCTTGGGCAGATACTTTTTAACAGGTCTTAATCATTGTTCTAATTTTACTTTATTTTAAAAGTGTCTATAAATGTAGAATGACAGTTTTATTTTAATATTTTGCTGAGTATAAAATAAGTAAAATATGCGTTAAAAAATATCAGACTGAAATGCATTCTGGGTAATGTGGTGGATGCATTGCAAAGATGGCGACGTCCTCTTCAACCAGACGCGTTTTCAGTCTTTGCAAACAGTTGCAGAATGTTTGTCGAATATCTTCGGAGATAAATATTCAACGATGTGCAGCTAGTTTGACACATCTCAACCCTTATATTTGCAGGTAAGAACCCAGTTGTATGTACCGGTATACGAATTGGAGCTAGTTCATCATTAGCTTCGCGCTAACACCCGAGTTCCCCCCCCTTCTCTGACCTTAAGACACATGACAGGTTGCAAGGATGTAACGTTTAAAATAGTTAGCAACAAGGTTAATCTGACCGCCTGGCCATGGTTTTCATGGTGTTATTGTAATTTCCTTGGCATTTCTTAAGGTAAAAGTGTCTACACCAGGAATTACACCCAGTTACTGTATCTGTTCTGTATATAGTACATGAAAAGACTAAACATATTTTCCCCCCTTCCAGGGAAAAGATACCACATGTTGCCCAGTGCTGGTACAGTCGCAGCATCCCGCTGGTTCAGTGTCGCGCCTTGCACACAAGCATTCACAGAAGGGGGCTGGATGAGTTCTTTGACCTCCCTGAGAACTGGGGAGAAAGCAAGGTGAAATCAGGTAAAACAGAAACAAGTAATACGTTCACAATTAACAATTTGCGAAATGTAGTTCGCACCACTGTACGCATTTAGTTTTGGGGGTTATCATATTGCAGGTGCACCATGGACTGCCAAACAACTGAGAACGAAGAGCAACGAGGATTTGCACAAACTCTGGTAATATTGTATGGATTACATTTTAATGTAAAAGTCCATATTTTTGGCAGTGTTTAAAAGCATTTGTCTTGTGTCAGGTATGTGCTGTTGAAAGAAAAGAACATGCTGCTCACACTGGAGCAGGAAGCGAGAAGACAAAGGGTTCCGATGCCAAGTCCGGAGAGACTACGGAAGGTTGGTCTCATGCTTGGATGACTTCCTCACCATACAGACAGGTTTGGTCATTGCCACAGGCATGATTTATTTTTTATTTTTTTTAAAGTTTGTCTTTCTTTTCTTAGGTGCAGCGATCCATGATCAGGCTGGAGACGGTGGTGATGGAGAGAGAGACTTCACTGCGTCTACTCCAAATGGGCCGGGAGAAGGGCAGACCAGGCGCCTGGAGGAGGAACATGTTTGGATATGTTTATTGGTGAGAGATTGCACACCAACACATTTGAACCGTGACCAAAATTTTCTGGGAAAATGTACAACACAAATTAATTTGACCAAGCAGATCCTGATGTAAATGGCATGTACAGTGATCATCTGCATCTTAGGGGTTTGGCATTTGCTTGTTTGTGGAATTTTGCTCTCTGTATGGTAGTGATAGACCGATATGGTTTTTTTGGGACTGATACTGATTATTAGTAATCAAGGAAGCCGAGAGCCGATATTCGTTTACAGTAAAAGGGGAAATATTTGCATCACAATTTTGAATAATTTTGTATGAAACTCCAACACTTTACTTCATTGAAATGCCTTTATGCACACTTTTAAACAGTAATTGGCTCAAATAAAGAAGCCAAGAACGAACGCAGTCTGTCGCAGTGGGGGGGTAAGCTTGGGTAAGCAAACGCGACATCAAGCCACACAGTACCCAGAATGCAATGCGCCATGCAATTTTGAATTATTGCAATTATTTGTCCCAATTACGTGAATTCTTGTTTCTGTGTGTTTGTGTTAGCAGTAGTTCGTTGAATGTACCTTAGTGAACCTTATTTAACTGCAACATTTATGGTTGATTTATATTGCACATATTTTATTTTAAAGAAACCAGGATTTTATAGTTTGTATGTGAAATATGGACTTCCCGGTCTATTCCACGTAACAGATAAGCCCGACAGGGCATTGACTCTTAAAGCAAGCCTCGAAAATTCTTGAGTATGAATATATTTTCTCAAAACTAAGTCAGTTAGTCTTTGAGAACAGTGAAGCTATTATGGGACATTGTGTAATTTCCTGTAATGAGGTTAGAGCACAGTTGTTATGCTGTAAAGCCAGACAAAGTAAACCTAGTTCGACCCACTTTTAACATGACCGATAATCTGCTGTGTAAAGACAGATCCCGATATGGGCCAAAAGCCAAATATTGGCCTCGATAATCGGCGTGGCCAATAATCTATCACTACTGTATGCAATATTATGACTCCTGGCTTTTGAGGTGGAAGATACATGTACAGTGGTACGAATCTGTCTACTGCTCAAATTCTGGCCTTTGTCTGTCACTTCAGAGTCTGACGGCGCAGTGGGTGGATGGCAAATTCAATCTCCGAACAGCGAGTTTAGAGCTAGTCATTATTCTGGTGCACCGTTACTGCCCTTTATTTACGGCAGTCTGACTTTTAATTTCATGGAGTTGTGTATGAATGTTCTGAGGCTGCGTTACAAATGCTACCTTAATTTTCACATTTATGATTGATTGAGGGGCAACATTACTGCCTTCTAATTTTTTGCACTTTACATACATACATACATACATACTTTCGGCGAAAGCGGGTAGGCGGGGGCACCGTGGCTGACGTCATAGGGTGTTTTGTACTCCTTGAAGGCTGGCAGCTAGATCCATTCCACACAACCACAATCCACGCACAAGTGTGATTTCTGAATATTACTCCGCGGCGGACTAATATGCGAGCGCATCAGCCTGAGGTTCCGCCTGTGCGCTCGGGACCTGCTTTGGATAACTCACAGGAGTTGACGAGACCAGAAAAAAAACGATTCTGCTGTTAAAAAGTAACGGTACTTTTACTCCGTTACAATGAGCTAAATGTCGCTCGCTACTTTTATTTGTCAAATATTAACGATTTTGTTTGCGAGACTACGACTTCCGCATTGGGCCTGTTTGCGCCAATCCAATTTAAGCGCTAGTGACGTTTAAATCTAGTTCACCAATCAAACGACACAAGAAAGTCATATGACCTCACACAATGTCTTCTATTGGGCTTCCCGGGCATAGGTATTAACACTAGCTAAGCCAGCCCCGCTGAATGTCGTGCATACGTGGCCACCATGTTGGGAAGGTCGTCGTTACCATGAAGGCAACGGCGAGCTACTTGTTTACATTTAAACGAACAAAAACAACAGCTTTCATGTAGAGTTGTATTTGTCTGGCACTGTCTGCCCAAACGTGGCTATTTCAGCTCACGTATAACTTGAGAAAACACCGTGCAGTAAATTGCAGATGTTTTGTTGTAGTTTTGACTGTGCATACACGCACAGCAACATCAGAATATGCAAATTCACATTTTATTTTGGAATTTGTTTTTTTTATTGACTTTCATGCTGTGGTTAAAACAAAATCTGAAGTTACTCACTATTTACTTAGTATTTGAGTAATTATTTCCCTGTGTACCTTTTACTCAAGTAATTTTTTTGAGGACTACTTTTTACTTTTACCTGAGTCACCCTGGAGCGGACATCCTCTATTGCTACTCTTACGTTTGAGCAACAATTTTGCTCATCAGATCAGACGGTGTCGTATTTGTTGCACTGGTCTTTTGTGTTTTCGCATTGAGGTGCTGCGGGTCGTGGTGCCAGCGGAACCGCGAAGCACACGTAACATCGGCAGCAAGAGTTGATTCGCTGGTACATCTTGCATAAATTAGGAAACACACCTACAATTATCAAATTAGTTTACAGATGTTAATGTTAAATGTATTAAGTGACGGACCAATGTTAGGGATTATATCACACCGAATGAACTAACTTCAAATTCAGAAATGGCCAATAAAAACAGAAAAATATTGTATTTAATATTTTCCTGGAGGATGCATTTGGGATTAGCCTTTGAAGTTGGTAATCGTGAAAAATTATGTGAAACAGACAAAATGATTTTAGTCAATTTTTTTCCAGAATGAGAGCGCTATTCATACGGCACATCTTGAAGCACGCATTATCTGCAGGTGGAGATGAGTCTGGCTCAAGTTGGAGGCCAAAACAAAAAAGCAAAGAAATTAGGCAAATTTAATTTTAATCTTAAATTTGTACATCAACATGTACTTGAGCAAAGTAAATGTTTTTCTGTGTGAAGAAAATGTTAATTTTGCCTTATTGTACTCTTCAGTCTTCGAGATTGCTTAAATTATGTTAAAAAAATTAATAAAAATCTCTGCGGGGGTCCCCTATAATGTTTTTGGTCACCCGTTTCACCTATTTTAGATGATAAATGTTTTAGCTTCAAATAAGTGCTCAGGTTTGCTTTGTAGCTTCCAAAGCTTTTTGTTTGAGATGGTTTTTGAGGGCAGGGGTAGGTCACCACATAAAACTTGTGCTGCAAGTAAAAAAAAAAAAAAAAGTGTTTTACCAGTCTTTGCATAAACCATGTAGTAACAGAAAAAAGAAAAAAAAACTCACGTTTTTGTGTTGAGGTCAAAGCCATGTCTAATATTGTTTTGGCACCATCTGATGGCGTCTTGGTGCCAAGCAACTAGTATGTTGAATAGAGAGGAGCAGCTTCATTTAGTCAGGACGTAGCTTTGTCTATTTGAAAGAAAAAGTGCTTTGCTGCCATTTTTGTAGTATCTACAGGCAATTACAAACCATTCTGGGTGGCATCAGTTACTCCAGATTTTCACCATATATGGATGGACCCTGTCTCTATCCTCCAGGAATTGTGGGGTTTTAACTGTAGATGAAATAGCTAATGAGTGCAAATGACGAGACACGGTTTCCAAAAAAACTGTTCCTGCCCCTTCACTCAGGTTAAGTTTTTTTCTCATCTAGGTATCGATTCAAGGAGTATGCCATTCCTTGGTATATGAATAAAAGATACAAGCGTAAGAGGTTTTACACACCCAAGTTTGTTGAACCGCACATCAGGTAGGATACAGTACACAGGCAACATCCACATCTTGTAAAAGCTGTATGTTGTACAATAAATGTACTTTTGTGCTGTTCGTCTTGTAGGTTACGGATTGAGAAGTTCCTTCGGGAGAAGTACAGGAAAGCAAACATGGAAAAGAAAAAGCTGGCCAAACTTCAAGAAAGGTTCCCCCAGATGAAGGTTCCAGCATGAAAACCAAGTCATTCGTCCTGTATAAGTCACTGTCACCACGCTTCATTGAAGATAGACTTGAAACTGTTGAGTGAACTGAAGTAACTTTTGTGATCATGTACGATAAACTATTACCTTACAATGTGCAATTGACTTTTTAACAATTTCTAAGACTATTTGACAATAAGGTGGAGCCACTGAAAAGTGTACAATTAAATAGTTTTATTATGACTTGAAACTCCCACAGAGGCAACGAGGCCTACGTCAATGAGTTTGTACAGTTTATGCACCACAGACTATCACTTCAACTGTAAAGGTTCTTAAAAAACACCTAGTTATTGAAAGTGAACTTTCAAAACTACTTTATCAGTATTGTGTATAAAATGTTTGGGGGGAAAAATGTATTTATGCTCAGTGGGAACCAAGTTTGTTGTTTTGGGGTATGCCATACTGATCAAAAGGAAAGAAGAGCAGATGTAAAGTACGAAAATAGTGTTCACGAGTGAGATTTAGTTGCTTTCTGGTTTCCATAAACCACTTTTCATCTCAAGATAAGGCATCACACTGAACATTATGGCAAAGAAATTTAATCTCACTTCATCAAAGTGATAGGCAATTGTGAATGTGTATGTCGCTACAACACATCCACAAACACAGAAAATATGGACAAACTGCTAAAAAAAGATTTACGATTGGTTCTCTGTATCATTAGGTATGGGGATATGCTCGGTGTAAAATTAAGGGCATTTTCTGTCCACACACTGCTTTCCTCCCTCCTCGTACTCCTGTTTGGAGATCCACATTTGCTGGAAGGTTCCCTAGAAGACAAGGAAATCATTTGATGCGTCTCTACTTGGATACTAGATATCAGCAGCATATCCTGTGTACTTACAAGTGATGCTAGGATGGAGCCTCCGATCCATGCACTGAACCTGCGCTCCACTGTGGTATTATTGGCTATCAGCTTCAGTCGCATACTCTATAAGTCACAAAACAAACACACCCATTTATTGTTTTTTTTTGAAGACACAAAAATAAGGCAGTTGTTGAGCACACACCGGGGGCGTTTTCTGGGAGAGTTCTCTGTTGAGTCGGTCAGTGAAGCCCTGAATCAGCGTGTTTCCTCCTGTCACCACTACGCTGCCATACAGACCCTGACACGCAAGTCATAGAGCTGCCTCAGATAGTGATTTCTAACAATAAAATATCTTAAGATTTCAGAGGACCAATAAATATGATCACGCTGAGGGCATGACTCAATATTTACCGGCCGAATGTCGATGTCGCACATTCCCACGCTGGTTGTCACCACGTGGCTGACTCCTAACATCGTGTTTCCAGACAAGCCCTGACAGTGGATCATGAAACATTGTTCGTACACCCAAACACACCGATGTACTTGGTCCATGTGCTATAAAATGAGGCAAAGCCTACCTTTGCGTTAGAGGGGTCAAAAAGGCCCTCTGGGATTTTCAACCTCTCAGCCCCAAAATCACAGTTGTAGCCATTGGGCAGCTCATAGTGCACTGTGGGCATCTGGGCAGCAACCCTGAAAGAAGAGGATAGCATTCACAGGTTTTTAAAATCTTTTTGAGAGTTGATTTTAGCATGAAAACCTCCATAGAAGCTAGAGGATAGGGCAAAACAGAGCTTGTCACTCTACACTATGACCTATGTGTTTAATTCAGCTATAATATGAGTTTAGAATAGATTAACAAAGTTCTAATAATGACAACGATCACAGTTGAGAAGTCCTGGTTTCAAATGTCTTTTCTCCAGTTACTCTGGCATATAACTCTAAATTGTCCATAGTTGTGAATATGATCCGAGCACGGCAAAATTTGAAGAAAATATACACGTGGGAAAATGTTGATGGCTTTATGGCAACAAATTAGATTTTCTTACTGTTCGTCGTATGGCGAGTCGGACACCTGCAGCACAGATGCCTGGAAGTCTTGGATGACACACTGTAATCACAAAGAGGAGACATGTTGTTTAAGTATACATTTGGAGTATAAAGCTAAGTATTGCCAATGCTAGATTCTATTACTGACATTGCACATGTAATTGTGCCACGAGCGTGTGACTTGAGGTAGTTTCTCCTTTTTCTTCCAGCTGGCCGGCGATCCCTCTCGCACTGGATCCTGATATGATAAATAGTGAAGTGAATACCTATTTAACACTGTGGAGGTACATGTCACCCACATCATTTCAGAATACAGTTCAAGTGACAAAAAGTCAACATATTACAAATATTACTCTGTCAGCTCATTGTTATTGAAATGCCATCAGAAAAATAAAATTGAGATAAGAAGTTTTCATAAGTGAGCAACAGCATACGCAGCCACGGTGTGTCCAATAATTAAAATTACTTCAAATGCATCACTCCCAATATGAATGATAAAAGGGGGTTCACCTTTGATGCAATCATGTAAGGTGGAATTATTTCAACATTTATCTCTTGGAAAAGTTCTCGACACTGCATGCTCATGAATTCTCCAGCCAGGGGGGACTTGACAATGCCTGTCAGAGAAAACAAAGGTCACAGTGACTCAGACAAAACACACACACAGCGGAACCTCCAAAGACAAACACCCCGTAAGTGATACAATTGGGAATTCAACCAAAACTTTACGGGAATATGTGCCCAAGAAGCACATTTTTGGAATGTGGGAAGAAGCCGGACTACTACCCACACGAGCACATGACTGCACACAGAAAGCCAAAGCAGATAATCCAACCCAAACCTCAGAATTGTGTGGCAGGCGTTCTAACCACTACTACAACATGCTAAGCACTCACTAAAAGTAGATTATTGAAATATCAGTTGTACAAATGAATTTAGAACCGGTTTTATGCACTCTTTGATAAATGAGGGCCCTGGATTTGGGGATCAGCTGCCATTCCTCATTGCAGATCCCCTCCAGCAGTTCAGTCAGGTTGAATGGTGAACATTAGTGGACAGCCATTTTCAGATCTCTCTAGAGATGCTCAATTTGGTTTAAGTCAGGGCTCTGGCTGGGCCATTCAAGAACAGTCACAGATTTGTTCATAAGCCACTCAGTTATTTTAGCTGTGTGCCGAGGGTCATTGTCTTGTTGGATGGTGACCCTACGGCCGAGTCTAAGGTCCTGACCATGCTGTAAAAGGTTTTCGTCCAAGACTCTGTACTTAGCCGCATTAATCTTTCCTTCAATAGCAACCAGTCGTCCTGTCCCTGCATCTGAAAAACACCGCTACAGCATGATGCTCCCATCACCGTTGGAATTGTATTAGGCAGGAGATAAGCAGTGCCTGTTTTTTCACAGACTGCTTAGAATTAAGACCAAAAAGTTTCATCTTGGTTTCATAAGACCAGAGAATCTGACTTCCAATAGTCTGGGAGTCCATGTGTTTTATAGCAAACTATGCAGACTTTCATGTGTCAGGCATTGACGAAAAGCTTCCGTCGAGCCACTCTAACATTAAGCCCCGACTGGCAGAGGGTGCAGTGATGGTTGACTTTCTTGAAATTTCTCCCATCTCCCCACTGCATCTCTGGAGCTTGGCCACAGTGATTTTTGGGTTCTTCTTTACCACTCTCACCAAGGCTCTTCTCCCCTGATTGCTCAGTTTGCCCACTGCCTACTTCTAGGAGTCAAAATGTATATATAGAAAAGGGAATGATTAGGAGTTACCTTGCTGCAGGACGTAGCCATCATGCACCGGTATGGCTGTGGTGTGTGTGGCTCCGCTGTCCAGGACCAAGCCTGTAGACCGCCCGTTGGCGAAGCTTCTCCAAGTAAAGGAATTGTAGCGACACATGTATGACACGCATATGACCATTACGGAACATCCATTTTCTATAGCCCTTGTCCTCATTAGGGTCGAGGATGGCCTGGAGCCTATTCCAGCTGACTTTGGGCAAGAGCCGGCGTACAGAACCAATCGCAGGGCACATACTGTAGACAAAGACCCATTCACACCTATTGACAATTTAGAGTCTCCGATGAACCTAACATGCATGTTTTTTGGAATGTGGGAGGAAGCCGGAGTACCTGGAGAAATCTCACACAAGCATAAGTAAAACATGCAAACTTCACACAGGAAGACCTGAGCCAAGAAGGCGGGAATGTTGTAGTGCCGAAAGTCGCTTCTTCTTCCATTATAAACAAGGAAGCATGTAAGGCAGGGGTGTCAAACTCATTTTTGCTGTGGGCCACATCGTAGTAATGGTTTCCCTCGGAGGGCCATCATGAGCGCGAACACATATACAGTAAATGTACCATTGCCTCATGTTATTACATATACACAAAAAAAAAAATCGATGAATAACTATATTTGAAACCAGAAGCCAGTAAAAAGTTGTTAATTCAGTTGATTTCGAAATGGGGATTGGTAATAAAAATGTTTGCAATCAACGATATATAAACGGGAAGACGATTTGCAATGTTGTTATTTTAACAAGAAACATGAAGTCGACGCACTTTCGTGGGCCACATAAATTGAGTTTGACACCTGTGATGTAAGGGCATAAAAGATACGCAGACAGCACGGCTGACTTGCAGAGAAAGAAGGCGGGAATGTTGTAGTGCTCGAACATCAGTTCGGTCAGTTTCTCTCGTTTTGCGCGCGTGTTCCACTGCAGACGTAAAACACATATGACATGAGACAAAAGCATACGCAGATGCACTAAAAATTCGAGCTCACAGAAAGAGTAACTCACTGATGCTTCCGACATAAGTACTGGATGCAGGCTTGGTTCTGACTTGAAGTGCATCCTGTAGGTGTGATCCAAAATGGCTTGGAAACTGTCCCAGTCTTCAACTGTGGCATATGGCATAAAAAAAGATAAATCAAGACAAAATACATTTTGTCTCAAATGGACACAAACATGTACAAGCAATTTTTATCTGAATATATCCCAGGTAATGTGACTGCAGTTTAAGGTAGAAACTTCACATACAGTGGCTGAAATAAGTATTTAACGCATCACCATTTTTCTCACTAAATATGCTTCCAAAGGTCCTATTGACAGGACATTTTCACCAGATGTTGGGAACAACCCAAGTAATCCATACATACAAAGAAAGTAGAACAAATAAGATCAGAAATTAAGTTGTGTGTAATAATGTGAAATGACACTGGGAAAAAGTATTGAACACAACAAGAAACAGAGGTGCAAAAGGCATGGAAAGCCAAGACAACACCTAAAATCTATCAATAATCAAACAGCAATCCAGCCCCTTGTCAGCGCACATGAATATCAGCCGGTTCAGTCCTAATTGATGGCCTACAAAAAGGTCTCATTGCCAAGGTGTGGGGCTGCTTTTCAGCAAATGGTACTGGTAAACTTGAAGGAAGGATGAGTAGGCAAATGTACAGAGACCTTGACAAAAATCTGCTGCCATCTACGAGGATGATGAAAATGAAACGAGGGTGGACATTTCAGCAGGATAATGATCCAAAACATACTGCCAAGGAAACTCTCAATTGGTTTCAAATAAGGAAAATAAAGCTGCGAGAATGGTCCAGCCAATCATCTGACTTGAATCCAATTGAAAATCTATGGAAAGAAGTGAAACTCAAGGTCCAGAAAAGAAGCCCACCGAACCTTCAAGATTTAAAGACTGCTTGTATGGAGGAATGGGCCAAAATCACACCAAAGCAATGCATGTGACTAGTTTCTCCATACAGGAGGCGTCTTGAACATGTCATTGCAAACAGAGGCTTTTGTACAAAGTATTGAATAAATACCAGTTGGCGTGTTCACATTATTACACATAACTTAATTTCTGAGCTTATTTGTTCTACTTTCTTTGTATGTATGGGTTACTTGGGTTGTTCCCAACATCTGGTGAAATTTTCATGTCAATAGCACCTTTGAAAATATATGTCCTGAGAAAAATGGTGACGTGTTAAACGCTGTATGTTCTGCACTATATAGACCGCAGTGTCCGGGCCTCCTTGTCATTTCATATGGCTTGCAAAAGCTTTCCACAAATTTTCTTTTACTTCTGTTCAACACTACCCACAAAAATGATAATAACCAATTGCAAGGGAAATTATGTAATGTGATGGTGGGATTGTCCCACACAAGCACAAGGAAAACATGCAAATTTCACCCAGGAAGACCTGAGCCAAGATTCGAACCTCAGAACTGTGAGTGAGACACACAACTTAAAGTAAGGGACAAAATGGGTAACTGCCTTGCAGTTTAGCCGCACGTCTAATCCGGAAACAAACACAGTGCAGCTCAGATTCTAGCCAGTAGATGTCATGGCTAGCCTTATGTTGAAAAAGAACTAGCACGGAACTTCCAGCAACATTTAAAAAAGCCCTCCTGTAGCCAAAACAATGTTGTATAGCATAATAATTCACAATGTTTAAAATGTTAGTATTGCAATTCTCTACATCGTTCATTACCTAAAAAGACGACGAACGATTGATGTTGCACATTCATAAAAATTTAAGAAGTTGTTTCATTGAAAATTAAGTCATCAAGTCTGTCCCTATCAAAGACAAGCAGTTTGTTTTGCTTTTTGTTCCCTTCCTAGAGCGATTTTCAACCGGTATAGGAAGGAATTTACTGTAAATGTAACACCTTTGATATGAAGAAAAATCATAAAATTGCCTGCTAAAAACAAGAAGATACCATGATCTACAACCCCAATTCCAATGAAGTTGGGATGTTGTGTTAAACATAAAACATAAAAACAGAATACAATTTTTTGCAAATCATGTTCAACCTATATTTAATTGAATACACTACAAAGACAAGATATGTAATGTTCAAACTGATAAACCTTATTGTTTTAGCAAATAATCATTCACTTAGAATTTTATGGCTGCAACACGTTCCAAAAAAGCTTTACAATGCGCCACACATTTTCAATGGGAGACAGGTCCAGACTGCAAGCAGGCCAGTCTAGTACCCGCACTCTTTTACTACAACGCCACGCTGTTGTAACGCGTGCAGAATGTGGTTTGGCATTGTCCTGCTGAAATAAGAAGGGGCAACAATGAAAAAGACGTTGCTTGGATGGCAGCATATGTTTCTCGAAATCCTGTATCTACCTTTCAGGATTAATGGTGCCTTCACAGATGTGTACGTTACCCATGCCATTGGCACTAACACAGGCCCATACCATCACAGATGCTGGCTTTTGAACTATGCGTCCATAACAGTCCGGATGGTTCTTTTCCTCTTTGGCCCGGAGGACACGATGTCCACAATTTCCAAAAGCAATTTGAAATGTGGATTTGTTGGACCACACAACACTTTTCCACTTTGCATCAGTCCATCTTAGATGAGCGTGCCCAGAGAAGCCGGCGGCGTTTCTTGGGGTTGTTGATAAATGACTTTTGCTTTGCATAGTAGAGTTTCAAGTTGCACTTACGGATGTAGCGCCGAACTGTATTTACTGACATTGGTTTTCTGAAGTGTTCCTGAGCCCTTGTGGTGATATCCTTTACACATTCATGTCTGTTTTTGATGCAGTGCCGCCTGAGGGATCGAAGGTCACGGGCATTCAATGTTGGGTTTCGGCCTTGCCACTTACATGCAGTGATTTCTCCAGATTCTCTGAACCGTTTGATGATATTATGGACCATAGATGATGAAATCCCTAAATTCCTTGCAATTGTACGTTGAGGAACATTGTCCTTAAACTGTTCGACTATTTTCTCATGCACTTGTTCACAAAGAGGTGAACCTCGCCCCATCTTTGCTTGTGAATGACTGAGCAATTCAGGGAAGCTCCTTCTATACCCAATCATAGCACCCACCTGTTCCCAATTAGCCTGTTCACCTGTGGGATGTTCCAAACAGGTGTTTGATGAACATTCCTCAACTTTCTCAGTCTTTTTTGCCACCTGTCCGAGCTTTCTTGGAACGTGTTGCAGCCATAAAATTTGAAGTTAATGATTATTTGCTCAAAACAAAGTTTATCAGTTTGAACATTAAATATCTTGTCTTTGTTGTGTATTCAATTAAATATAAGTTGAACATGATTTGATTGATCAAGGTTTTGCTGCATGTGTGTGTCACAGGAACAAAAAACATGATTCTTTCATCGTCAGCACTGCATCAGTTTCGTTATGAAAAATAGAGCAATGGTGAGTTTTTTTTAGATCGTAATTTAAGCTGCGTGCATCGATGTTCCAGGCCAGTTCTCTAAGGAAGGCTGTGATCCCACACTGCCGCTCTGCTGCAATTAAAATTTGTGTCACAATGGCCTTGAAATAGTCACATTTCCATGGGTCCTCATCCTGATGAGCATTATCAGCTGGGCCATCATACTTCACATTTGTGGGCTCTATACAGTGGTGTAAAAAAGTCTTTGCCCCCTTCCTCATTTCTTTGCATGTTTGTCACACTTAAATGTTTCCCATTATCAAGATAATTTTAATATTATTCAAAGACAACACAAAATGCAGTTTTTAAATGTTTTTTTATTATTAAGGGAGGAAAAAAAACAAACCTACATAGCCCTGTGTCAAGTGATTCCCCCCGGTAAAACATAACTGTGGTTTGTCATACCAGAGTTCAATTTCTCTAGCCACACCCAAGCCTGATACTGCCACACCTGTTCTCAATCAAGAAACTGCTGATATAGGGCCTGCTTGACAAAGTAGACCAAAAGATCCTCAAAATCTATACATCATGCCAAGACCTAAAGAAATTCAGGAACAATTGAGAAAGCAAGTAATTGAGATCTATCAGTGTGGGAAAATGTTATAAAGCCATTTCTAAAGCTTTGGAACTGCAGCGGACCACAGTGAGAACCACTGTCCACAAAAAAAAAACAGAACTGTGGTGAACCTTCCCAGGAGTGGTCGACCAACCACAATTATCCCAAGACTGCAGCGACAACTCATCCAAGAGGTCACAAGAGACCCCACAACAACATCCAAAGAACTGCAGGCCTCACTTGCCTCAGTTAAGGTCAGTGTTCATGACTCCACCATAAGAGAGAGACTGGGCAAGACGAAAACCACTGCTGAGCAAAAAGAACATTAAGGCTCGTCTCAATTTTGCCAGAAGACATCTTGATGATCCCCAAAACTTTTTGGAAAATACTCTGGGGTCTGACGAGATAAAGGTTGAACTTTATGGAAGGTGTGTATTCCATTAGATCTGGCATAAAAGTAACACCACATTTCAGAAAAAGATCATCATACCAACAGTAAAATATGGTTCGTGACCTCAAGCTGAAACGAACTTGGGTTCTGCAGCAGGACATTGATCCAAAACACACCACCAAGTCCACCTCTGAATGGCTGAAGAAAAACAAAAGGAAGACTTTTGACTGTCCTAGTCAAAGCCCTGACCTAAATCCTATTGAGATGCTGTGGCATAACCTTAAAAATGAGGTTCATGCTCGAAAACCCTCTAATGTGGCTGAATTACACCAATTCTGCAAAGATGCGTGGGCCAAATTTCCTCCACAGCGCTGCAAGAGATTAATTGTAAGTTATCGGAAACGCTTGATTACTGCTAAGGGTGCCCCAACCAGTTATTAGGTTTAGTGAGCAATCACTTTTTCACACAGGGCCAAGTAGGTTTGGATTTTTTTTCTCCCTTTACAATAGAAACTTTCATTTAAAAATTCATTCATTTTGTGTTTACTTGTGTTATCTAAGACTAACATTGAAATTTGTTTGATGATGGGAAAAAAAGTGTGACAGACATGCAAAAAAAAGAAAAAAGCAGGAAGGGGCAAACACTTTTTCACACCACTGTAATGGAGTTTACAGATGCAGGTCAGCTGGATTACTGCCATATCATGCATTTGTATTACAGAGGAGGCAATAAAGTCACATTTCCACTAAACTACCTGGTACAATTTGGGATAATGAACCCTGAACTTGTAAGGCTAAGCATAGCTTTCTTTGCTGCGTAAATATTGTGTGACATGGGATGAGCGCAACACAATTCATCATGCCGGTGAATTCAAGAAGGAAGACAAATGCAACAAAGTAAATAAATTACCCGGGGTCCAATATTAACGGTGGCCCACAGCCACTACACCGCTGTGTTGGGCCACCACCTCCTTTTTTATTTTTATTTTTGGAGCACGAGTACAAGGAAGGTACTTTTATTGTCAATTCCACAATATGCGTAGCACATACAGAAGATTGAAGTTATGAGACTCAAGGCCCTACAGTGCTGCAAAAAAAATATTAAAAAGTATGAATAATAAACATCAGTATAAAGAATAAAACAAAATAAAACTGTGGTATAGACAGTATAAAAAGTATAAATTAAATGCGCAAATATCAAAGATTAGGAGACGTGCAACATAGTCAAAGTCTGAGTACCAAGCCACATAAAGAGATTTACAAATTAGAAGTGAATGAGGGGTGGTGTGCGGGCGTGTGTGTGCATGTGCGTGGGGGTTCAGAGTTCAGTTGGGCAGAAAACAAGAGAGGTTTAGGGGCCAGAGTGGGAAGAAAGTTCAGCTTTCTGACAGCCTGATGCATAAAACTGTCTTTAAGTCAGCTGGTCCTGGCCCACAGACTCCGCAGTTTCCTCCCTGATGGCAGCAGACTGAAGAGGCTGTTTGTCTGTCTGTCTGTGTGTGTGTGTGTGTGTGTGTGTGTGTGTGTGTGTGTGTGTGTGTGTGTGTGTGTGTGTGTGTGTGTGTGTGTGTGTGTGTGTGTGTGTGTGTGTGGTGACCACAATTAATTCATGATTTAACAAGGGGGGTAATTACTTTTTCCACATCGGGCCAAGTAACTGAATACTTTTTTTTCCCTTCAGAAATGAAATCACAATATAAAAACTGTATTTGAACTTCACTTGGGTTATATTTGTCTGATATTTACCTTTGTTTGATAATCTTAAACATTAAAGTGGAGAAACTATGCAAAAATATAAGAATCTGAGAAGGGGGAAAATACTTTTTCACAGCACTGTATAGAACAAATGTAGTACGACTTCAGAAGTACTTTATACTTCTCCATCATTCGGCTTTGGGGCACTGTGCTTTGGAAGGTATAAAGGTGACAGAAATACTCACTCATGCCGTTCTTGAGGGGAGACATGACCTCCATGGTCTCCCTCGGGACCCTCAGCTGGTTGGTGTCAATGTAGTAAATGGTACCACTCTGCTTGCCTTTGTCACCGTCCGTCTCCATGGGAGTGGTGCCATCCTCGCGGTCAAGGGTAACACCGATCACCGTGGGGAAGTCAGCCTTGAGGGCGCAGAAGATACACTCCGTTAGTATTTTAAGATTTCAGTTTACTGACACTAATACTAGCGCCTTTCACACTGCCTGTAAAAGCCAGAATATATTTGTTTTTTTCTTGTTTAGCACTGACATGTAATGCAAAAAAAATAAATAATCTAAAACCTGGCCTTATTTTAATTCTTTTAAAAAACATTATTTTCCCAAAAATGTGTATTGTCTTTTTTTAAGGACTGAACATGCAGCAGGTCACATTGACCCGTGAACCTTTTTGATGTTCCAAAGACGCAAACATAACAGGAGGGTTAATGGCCTTTTCACACCGCACTTGCCCAAGTGTGAAAGGTCCGTGCGGCAGTCTGTAGGGATGACAGCACTCCAATACGACCAATGCCGACCATGCCAATCTTTGCAAATGCTGACGTAGCAGCCTTCAATGAAGTCGGGAGGCTTTCCCCACTGTTAGACAAGTAGACCGCACCTTGGCAATTATGTATTTGTCAAAAGAAAGGTAAGCTAGGTTCGCTTATTTTAAGGAGGAGGAGGTGTCGAGTTGTAGTCAAAAAGGGATGTGTGCATGCTATACTAATTTCACAGCAGGATCTTGGAGTTTAAGCTCGTTTGTGAGCTACAGTTCCACGAAGAGTGCTTCGAGGTGTAGTTTAAAGGCTGCAGATACGTCTCAGTATATAATTTTTCGATTATCCCAAAGCTGGGGATAGTGGGACACCGCATTTATTATCACTTCCTCCATTTCCCCATTGCCGTTTACAGTGCAAGTCAGCCAAAATAGCAGTCAGAAAACATTCTGCCAGCCTCTCTCCTATTGGAGACGCTTTCTGACGTCACCACGCCGCGGCTCTCAAATAGAGCATATTTCTATTCGAGGACGCAGTGCGTCAAATGCCGTCTGCACTTGCCGCCCATGGCATTCCATGGTCCAGCCCCCTTAGCACATATAGTACACAATGAACAGGAAAGACGACGGTGCGCTGCGCGTTGCTAAGTGCAGTGTGAAAAGGCCTTCGGAATGACATTTGTTAGGCACATTACGCTCTTCCTCATGTGTGACAGTTAAGAATATTTTAAGTGTTACTTAAAAGACTACAATTATTCATTTATAGTAAATTATTGATGATGGAAACTGTTTAACCCCGGATTATTTCTAATTTCATTATATCTTGAGGGAATGGGAATTCTTTCCCCAATTCCGAACAGATTGGAGATTGTGTAGCTGTGTCTCAACCTCAGAGATTCCTCCTCTCTAATTGGTGAAACAATCGTAATTTAATTTAGATTTTCATTTTAATGATTATTTTTTTAATTTAATTTAGAGGCGGCAGTAGCTCTAACTCAAGCAAGTCATCCACAATGATCTGAACTCGATTTATGCAGTCTGTCTCCTGGGTGACAGACCTCATTTCTTGACATCATCAGCATACCCCCAGAGAGAAGATGAAGAGCGAAAAAAAACAAGGACATGTTGAATAAGGTTATTTGAGAGATTCTCTTACCTTGGGACAGTCTTCTCCTGCATAGCCAGCTCTCACTGTGTATGAGCCAATGTCGAACACCAGAGCTCCCACCTCATCTGGAGAATATGATAGTGTTTCCTTTCACAATGAATATTTTCTATGGTCTTTCCTGCTACAAAATACTCCGACAAACGTGGACCAATCACTGTAAATTTGTCAATGTGGCCTTACTTGCTACAAAGTACTCCGACAAACATGGACCGATGACTGTAAATTTGTCAATGTGCACACACAAAATTACATCTTTTTCTATAATGAATGAATATGAGCTGGAGCCTATTCTATCTGACTTCAGACAAAAGGCAAACTACACCCTCACCTGGACTGGTCACCAGTCAATCTCAGGGCACACTGAGACAAACCAGTCATACTCACATTCACACCATCACAGAGCATCACACTGAACCCAGTGTTACACATGCTGACAACAAGGAACTCAAGTGAATGAACCACTCATGCAAAAAATAAAAAATATATATATATATATATATATATTAATAATTTTTTTAAATTAATAAATAAAATCATTTCTCAGACTCAGTTACTATTGTGAAAATAAGCACACACACCAATAAAAGTCAAACAAAGATAACATTTCAAGTGGTGTATTCATTTCGGCTGAACTGTATATCAACACAAATGTTGGATTTGTAATATGCTAGTTCGTTATTACAACAATTTGGGTCAAGCAGTGTACTAGATTATTAAGACCAATATTATAATTTTACATTGAGACAGGACATAAAAAGCTTCTCGAACTGCCAAATATACACAGTCATACAAAATACAAACATACAACGTATTTCTAATATTTCAGCTGATACCAGAAAGATTTTTTTATTATTATAAATTCCTGTTCACAAGAATCCAAGAAAAAGATGCATGGAATAATTAGAGCGCATAGCAATTCTCACAGAAGGTGTTATAAGGGTGTTATAATAATACAGTAGCCTCCAAAAGTATCGGAACAGAAAGGTCAAATCCTCAGTTTTTGTTGTATACTGAAGACATTTGGGTTTCAGATCAAAAGATGAATATGAGACAAAAGTTCAGAATTCCATCTTTTATTTCATGTTATTTAACATCTCGATGTGTTTAACAACTCAGGACAGACAACCTTTTGTTTGAAGCCACCCGCTTTTCAAGTGAGCAAAGGTATTGGAACAGACATTATTGCATTAACTTTAAAGTGACTAACATTTAATATTTGGTGGCATAAATCTTACTTGCAATCATTCCATCAAGCCTGCGACCCATTGAATTCACCAGACTGTTGCATTCTTCATTTGAAATGCCTTTGCTGCAGCCTCTTTCAGTTCTTTTTTTGTTTCTGAGGGTTTCTGCCTTCAGTCTCCTCTTCAGGAGGTAAAATGCAAGCTCCAGTGGGTTAAGTTCCAGTGACTGACTTGGCCAGCCGAAGATCTTCCACTTTTCCTCCTTTGTTATGTTCGCAGTGTGTTTTGGGTCTTTGTCTTGTTGCATGATGAACTTCTCCCGATTAGTTTGGATGCATTTTTCCGTACATTGCCAGACAAAATGGTTTTGTAGACTTCAGAATTCATTCTGCTGGTACCGTCATCAGTTACATCCTCAATAAAGACTAGTGAGCCCGTTCCAGAAGCAGCCATGCAAGCCCAAGCTATGACATAACCTCCACCATGCTTCACAGATGCGCTTCTGTGTTTTGGATCATAAGCAGATCCTTTCTTTCTCTATACTTTGGCCTTTCCATCACTTTGGTAGAGGTTGATCTTGGTCTCATCAGTCCATAAAGCTTTGTTGCTAAACTTTTGTAACTCATCTTTGTACTTTGCAAAATCCAATCTGGTCTTCTGATTATTTTTGCTGATGAGTGGTTTGCATCTTGTGGTATGGTCATTATATTTCTTCTCACAAAGTCTTCTTCGAACAGTGGATTGTGATACCTTCACCCGTGGCCTGTGTAGGTTGGCAGTGATGTCACTGACTGTTGTCTTTGGGTGTTTCTTCACAGCTCTCACGATGTTTCTGTCATCAACTGCTGTTGATACCCTTGGTCGACCTGTTCGATGTCTGTTGCTCAGTACACCAGTAGTTTCTTTCTTTTTCAGAACATTCCAAATTGTTGTATTGGCTATCCCCAATGTTTGTGCAATAGCTCTGATCGATTTTTCCTCTTCTCTCAGCTTCAAAATGGCTTGCTTTTCTCCAATAGACAGCTCTGTGGTCTTCATGGTTGCTTAACAGTAAATGCAGTTTTCACAGGTGAAAACCACAACCAAAAACAAGCACTATCTAAAGTTTAAGCAATCAATCTATAATGCAACACCTGAGCAACTAGAAATACGCAGTCACATGTTCCGATACTTTAGTTCCCTTGAAAAGTGGGTGGATTCAAACAAAGGGTACTCTGTCCTGAGTTGTTTAACGCATCTAGATGTAAATACCATGAAATAAAAGCTGGAATTCTGTATTTTTGTCTCATAATAATCTTTTGACCGTAAACCCAAATGTCTTCTGTGCACAACTAAAACAAAGGAATTGACCTCGCCGTTTCAATACTTTTGGAGGGGAATGTATGTTTGCGATTATGCTGATTACAAGATTGCGCATTTGGAGAAATAGGTTACACTACACGTCTATCCACCCATTTTCTATAGACCGCTTATCCTGATTTAAAAAAAATAAATACCAGTAAAGCACCCGAAATGTCACTGATTTTAGGTAACGCTTAATCCATTTACTGTATTACAACTTTTGTTGCGTTCCACAGCAAACGGACATGATTTTAAATTGCGTCCTGCCCACTTTCATTCATTTCGTCCGACTAAAATGGTAGCAACTCAGGACAGCACAGCTGAACCGGCTTGAACTGATGCAAAAATATGCACTTTGCCATGAACACTTAAGTGGAAACAGAGATTCAAGGCTGTGCGCATGACAAACTGTACCAAATAGCGTAACATATTCAAACCGTGGAACTAACCGGTAGCATGGCTAGCGCAGTTATATAGCTATGCACAAGGCTAGGGAGAAGGACAACACGTGAAAGCGATTAATTTCTGTAACCATTAAATACCACTCACCGCCCCCGTACACTCCACCGCTCATCTTGGAAATGTTCACAACAGCGCGTTTACGTGATAATGTGGGTTATTATTGCTGAATGACAACAAAGGAGCTGCGGGAGTTAGCACGGACCCGTGACGAAGCGGGCGCCACTTGTGCGTCACAGCGGCCGTCCAATCAGAGAGCGGTGAGGGCGTGGTGACGAATAATTTAGGGGACGACAGTACGCTCCATGCTCTTCAGTGGACGTGGCCTTGCGGACCATACAACAAAGTAAGCGAAAAAACTGCCCAGATTTTCGTTTAAACATCTGTTTGAAATTGATGGCGAAATGAAACGAGTTGCTATGTCATAGCTGTACGATGATGGCAACAAACTCAAGACCTTGAGCCGCGGTCGTTTCGATAATGTGTCACGGTTCTTGGCGACCATGACAAGTCGCAAAAGCTATCGGCAAAATTGCCCAGTAACACTAAATCAATCAAGTGAGAATTCAGAATGCCACTTTGGAGTTACAGTTTGGGTTTAAATGTGCACATGCAGCGGGACAAAGTTTTCAAGTGTTATAATAAATAGGTGGAAAGTTAATTCGACATTTGTTGTACATATAGCATGGAATGTATGATTATTTTTTTGCATAGCAATGCAAGAAACAAAGAAGTGACGAGCTAATAAGCTGCTACTTTTGTATCTACGGTATGACAAATTTATTGAGAAAACATTGCTTTACATCCGGTCTACTTTTATAAACTATCATTTGCGAATGAAATGTAATTGTTAGCGATAAAAAAAAAAGTCATTTATTGTTGTACGCGCACTGGCCACATCTTTATCACCTGGACAATTGAATGTGATCAAATATAAGAGCTGTTTATATTACAAACATGTTTGGGTTTTTTTTCTGGCAAAAATTGAGGCAGAGGTTGTACTGTTCTGATCATTCGGGAATGGGAAATTAGGGGCTCTTCTCTTCATCATCGCTGGTTTTAGGAGCAACTTCTGAGGTCCAATGTTTTCTGGTACCTAAAATAGTCCTACTGACATTAGAATTTAATGTCACCCTGTTTAGATAACAGAGTTCATTATGTTTCCTTTTAGAGCCAGAGGTGGCCCGAACATTTTTAATGCGCGAAAACCCTGGCTGCAGTGCAAGTTGTACATCACTGCAAAAGATGACGTTCATAGGAGTGCAATTTGTCCAAGTGTTGTGGTGGTTCACAAATACAACTGTTTTTGATTGTTTGCAGGACTCATGCAGCACTGCCTCAACTTGACCATTGCCCGATACAGCAGGCTCCTCTTGAAGTATAAATTGCCTTCTGTTCACCAGTCAGCAGCCATGTCAAATCTTCTCATTAGCCAGCCCAAATACACTTGGCTAAAGGAGCTGGGTCTCTCTGAGGACAACCCCGGTGTTTACAATGGCAGCTGGGGAGGCAGCGGGGAGGTTATCACGTCCTACTGCCCCGCCAACAACGAGCCAATTGCCAGAGTAACCCAAGCTACAATGGCGGAGTATGAAGAAACTGTTCAGAAGTCAAAAGAAGCCTGGAAGATATGGGCGGATATTCCTGCTCCCAAAAGAGGGGAGATCGTCAGGCAGATTGGAGATGGGCTGAGAAAGAAAATCAAAGTTCTCGGGAGTTTGTTGTCTCTAGAAATGGGAAAGATATATGTTGAAGGGGTGGGAGAAGTTCAGGAATATATTGACGTGTGTGATTACGCTGTCGGTCTGTCAAGAATGATTGGTGGGCCTGTCCTGCCTTCAGAAAGACCGGGCCATGCCCTGATCGAACAGTGGAACCCAGTTGGTCTTGTCGGCATCATCACCGCCTTCAACTTCCCTGTTGCTGTCTACGGCTGGAACAACGCCCTAGCTCTTACGTGTGGCAATGTCTGCCTGTGGAAAGGAGCGCCAACAACACCACTTACAAGCGTGGCTGTTTCAAAGATTGTCGCTGAGGTGCTGGAGCAGAACAACCTTCCAGGTGCCATCTGTTCCATGACATGTGGAGGAGCTGATATTGGCACGGCCATGGCTAAGGACGAGCGGGTGGATCTGTTGTCTTTCACCGGCAGCACTCATGTTGGCAAGATGGTGGGCATGATGGTCCAAGAAAGGTTCGGCCGCAAGCTGCTAGAGCTCGGTGGGAACAATGCTATCATTGTTTTTGAGGATGCCGACCTTAATCTGGTAGTCCCCTCTGCGGTGTTTGCATCTGTCGGAACCGCTGGCCAACGCTGCACTACCACGAGAAGGTTAATGCTGCATGAGAGCGTCCATGACACAGTGATTGAGAGGATCACCAAGGCCTATAAGCAAGTCCGCATTGGAGATCCCTGGGACCCCAGCACCATGTATGGGCCTCTGCACACTAAACAAGCAGTGGAGCAGTACCTATCTGCAATTGAGAAGGCCAAGCAGCAAGGTGGAACTGTCGTCTGTGGAGGAAAAGTGATGGACCGTCCTGGAAATTATGTGGAGCCCACCATCATCACCGGGCTGGCTCACGACGCTCCAGTTGTCCACACGGAAACGTTTGTCCCCATCCTCTACGTCCTCAAGTTTAAAACCGAGGAGGAGGGATTTGCGTGGAACAACGAGGTGAAACAGGGCCTGTCCAGCAGCATCTTTACCAAGGATCTGGGACGGGTTTTCCGCTGGCTCGGACCTAAAGGGTCCGACTGTGGCATCGTGAACGTCAACATTCCAACAAGCGGTGCTGAAATCGGAGGGGCCTTCGGTGGAGAAAAACACACAGGAGGAGGCAGAGAGTCTGGAAGTGACTCTTGGAAGCAGTACATGAGGCGCTCAACCTGCACCATCAACTACAGCAAGGATCTTCCTCTTGCACAGGGAATCAAATTTGAGTGACACCTGTGGCTGCTTGTTGTTTGTTCAGAAACTGAACAGCATTGAATATTATGACAACTTTTGTCTTTGCATCTGCGAATTAGAAAAGGTCAACATTTGGGAAAAAAGTAATAGTCGTGTATTATGTAAGTCTATTGCTATGGGTTTAGATATGAATCAGGAATTTGAAGTATGTGGGCACTTAGCAAACCTGAAAAGGTTTTGAATGCATCTATCATTATGTTGATTTTGCAGTTTTGTACAAGCACGTAGAAAATCAGTTTCTGTGCTAAGTGACTGTACCGGATACTTTAATCTCTTAAAATAAAATAAACCTTTTATTCTGGCATAAACAATGGAATGGACAATATTATTTGTTTCCATTACCGTATATATTAAATGGAAATGGACAGTACAATACATGGGTCACTTCTGTCACTCCTAAAATGTCAACTTAATATTTTTCTGTCATACGGTTCCACACAGTCAGTTAAGTCAACCTTGGTTAAACATTCAATTTCCCTGTTGACATTAACAGTCAACATTTAACATTGTGCACTCTTTTCTTACTCAATATAGACTAAAAAGGGTGGGGCGGCAACCACACATGGACAGAGACTACATGCTTTACTAAAATCCATCCATTTTCTGTACCGCTTATTCTCACTAGGGTCGCGGGCATGCTGGAGCCTATCCCAGCTATCTTCGGGCGAGAGGCTGGTTACACCCTGAACTGGTCACCAACCAATTGCAGGTTTACTAAAAGATCAAATGAAATAATGTTGAAGGCACCTAGCAGGCTGAATAAGTAATATAAATAATATAATACATAATAGTTTTACATTCACCGTTTCTCATGAATCTGTTTTCATTACTGATCATTCAACAGAAGTGGTTTTCTTGAGTTCCCTAGTACATATGGGAGGGGATGATTGCTGATGGACATGGCAGAGAAAGGAGAGGGAGACTCAGCAGGAACAAAGTCAACATTTATTGCAGAACATTACAAAAAGCCATGTAAAGGACAAAGTTTATGTTTATGCATGCATTTTGCAGCAGAGTCACTGTAATGTATGAAAAAAAAAAAGTAAACTTTTGTAACCACCACAGCACCATCTGCTGCACCTTTGCTGCACTGACATCCATCCATCCAGGTCTCTCATGCAAAAATCATCACTCTTGCAACAGAAACAAAATAGATAGTATGCATTGCTAATTGTTCAACGTATATAGTCAACAGAAGTGGTTAATTCAATAATCTATATACATTTATAAACAATTTAGCGCTCTAATGCAACTTCAATTACCCAATTAAATTGGGACAGAGGGCAATGCTAAGCCACATAGCGGAAAAAGGACAGGAAGACCTGACATTTATTCACAGGAATTTCACAATCAAGTAACACTTTCTTTCAGCACAGCAGCATCTGCTGGATCCAGTCCTGTACGACCCCATTGCACGGGTGAGGAAGTTACAGGAACTGTTAGAACATTTAATACACAAAGAATCTTAATAATACAAATATGTTTGGTCGTTGCATATTTCTTTAGAAATTGACTATGACTTAAATGAAAGAAACCACCCTTTGTAAGGAAACGTTTCTCCACGCCTGACCTAATGCAAAAGCATCACACAAGGCATTTAAGTTCAGATTCCTATCTACTAATGCATGGAATTTAAATCCGGAATACAATTTAAAACATCCCCTCCCAGCATTGCAGTTTCTGTTAAAATTAAAGCCAACCGCTGAGTTAAAAACTCAGGGGACTACTCATTTTTAACAGTTCTCGAACCTGGAGTTACTTTGAGTCATTAGCACTCCCATACTATATAAGAATCCAACTATCCACTGTTGAATTTGTTTGGAATCAATAGCCATTGCCATCACAGTAGCAACAGTATGTCATCCATTGATAACTTCACTCTTATGGAAGCCTAACACTGTCCCTTTAACAAAAATGAAATACTACTTCGTCTTCCATATGCTCACTCTCCCACTCAGCAGGCTCATACTCCAGCTCTGCCTCCTCCTCTATCTCTCTCCATTTACTGCTCCCTGAAGCCTCCACACGTCAGCAAAAGAAAGAACCAAAACCACTGCACTCTTTCTAGCCCATGCCATTTCGGACCTAACAGGGAAACACCCACTGCCAGTGCTGTTCTTCTTGCAATAGGTAGGAATGCTCAGAATTATTTTATTTCCTGTTAATTCAGTGCTGCATTTTTGTTGTGTGTTGCATCCCTTACACAGCAGAGATCATTATTCCTAGTCAGAAAATTATCTTTCTATGGTATGAACCTATAACTGTATAATAATGTAACCAAGATGGACGGCTATGTTTCCTTAACACCTACAGTATATTTGTCGGTGCTTATGTCATGTTTTGAACCTGTGCTGCACTCAAAGATCAAGTAAAACTAACAGTGAGATCACAGCCGTAAGTGAATGATCATCTGGTACCATTGTGTTGCAGCTATGGCAAGAGCAATTTGAAGCGGGTGACATTATTACATCTAGGTTGCTCAATGTTTCCTTTAAAACTGTTCCTGATGTGTGATTCATTTCTCTAGAAATGTAAGAGCACGTTGGTTCACGTTTTATGTTGTTTGTTGCAAGTCTGATAGCAGAAGTGTTGGAAATTCCCCACAAACAGCTCACCTCACTGCACATTCTTTTTAAACAATCCTTCAGGGCTCCATTATTGACATGAATGATTTATTAAAGACAGAAGAGTCTCTTTGAATATTTGATTCTTTCTCTGCATGGGTCCCCCTTGCCAAGCCATGTTATCCACACAGGTTGGATAACCTAAAGATATCTATTGTCGGCTAATGTCACCTTTGTGTTAAACATCCATAATATTTTAATTTTCTTAAGCACATGTCATCATGAGGGTTGCGGGTGAGCTGGGGCCAAGTCCAGCTGACTTTGGGCAAGAGGTGGGCTGTACCCTGGACTGGTCGCCAGCCAATTGCAGGGCACATTTAGACAACTATTTACAATGACATTCACACCTGTGGAACATGCATTTTCCTACAGTAGTAATTTGAGGCGGCGGCACGGTGGCCGACTGGTTAGAGCGTCAGCCTCACATTTCTGAGGTGCGGGGTTCAATCCCCGTCCCCGCCTGTGTGGAGTTTGCATGTTCTCCCCGTGCCTGCGTGGGTTTTCTCCGGGCACTCTGGTTTCCTCCCACATCCCAAAAACATGCATTAATTGGAGACTCTAAATTGCCCGTAGGCATGACTGTGAGTGCGAATGGTTGTTAGTTTCTATGTGCCCTGCGATTGGCTGGCAACCAGTTCAGGGTGTACCCCGCCTCCTGCCCGATGACAGCTGGGATAGGCTCCAGCACGCCCGCGACCCTAGTAAGGAGAAGCGGCTCAGAAAATGGATGGATGGATGGATAGTAATTTGAGGCACAGAACATTTGGCCCTCTGCGAATACCGACCCTGACTCCACAATCGCCGTCCAGCTCGCCAATCTTGTAATTCCAACACATCACGAGAGACATTATCACAGAAATGATGAGGGCACTTCACCAAACCTTTGCTCGGACAGTCTCGTGTGCCAACAATAGAACTGAGATTAGACAAGAAGCTGTCAAAGGGGGACAACGTACAGTAAACTGTCATAAACTGCACTCATCCGTACTCCAGCATGTTTTACGTACTCCAAGGGTCACCAACATGGTGTCCGCGGGCACCAGGTAGCCGCGAAGGACCACGAGTAGCCCACGACCCTGTTCTAAATACTGTATAGCTAATCAGTAATGGGACATTGTGATTTCCTGGGAATGTTGTAGAAGTGACCATTTGAAAATGTAAGCACTTGCAGAGATTTATAGAAATAAAGTGTTGCATATTGATATTTGTTTCCTACCTTGTTAAATCACTGTTGATAATTATTGTGAGAAATCATTAACATGATCAGTGACTTCTTCACATAGATGAATATCATTAATCATTAATAATAACATATAATTAAACGGGGGCGGTGACACAGTGGACAACTAGTTAGAACATCTGCCTCACAGTTCTGAGGTCCCAGGTTCAAATCCAGCTTCCCCTGTGTGGACTCTGCATGTTCTCCCTGTGCCTGTGTGGGTTTTCTCCAGGTCCTCCGGTTTCCTGTCACATCCCAAAAACATGATCATAGGTTAATCAAAGACTCTAAATTGCCCATAGGTGTGAATGTGAGGGTGAATGGTTGTTTGTCTGTATGCGCCCTGTGATTGGCTGGCGACTAGTTCAGGCTGTACCTCGCCTCTTGCCCAGAGTCAGCATGCCTGTGACCCCAGTGAAGATAAGCAGTATGGAAAATGGATGGATGGATATACAGTAATTAAAGGTATTTAGAGCAAATTTGTTATTTCAGAAGTGACTATCAAATTAGTAGCCCTTCACATTAATCAGTACCTAACAGTAGCTCTCTGTTTCATCTGTCATCATTTCATGATGCGACATTGAATTGCTGGAACTTTCCTGACTTCATAGCTTATTTAGTACGGCCATGCTGACAGACGAAAAAAAATTTAATTTTACAAGAACGAAGCCTCTAAAGACCTATGAGAAACTAATTTGCGTTATTCTCATAATTCTATGACTTGATTTTTTGTTTTTTATTATTACATATTCATTTTTATTCAATACTGTACATTGCATAAGAAAGCATACCGTGCCAAGCTTGCCCAAGTCCATCTTGTCCAACGGTGCTGCGGCCAGGGAAGTACTGTATAATGTGCGTGAGCACAGTTGAACGCTCACATAGTCAAAAACTCTTTTGGTATCATGTATTCTTGAGCATGGTATTGGATGGTATAACATAACAGCAGCAACAACATACAAGACTGTAACTTGACCAGAACTGATAGTTAAATTAAATTTGAAAAGGGTAGTTGCAAAACAGGTGACCCTGATATCTAGATTTTGTGCAGCTCCATTATAGTTACATTTCTTCAAATTCATCCATCCATCCATTCTCTGTACCACTTATCCTCACTAGGGTCGCAGATATATGCTGAAGCCTATCCTAGCTGACTTTGGGGAAGTGGTGGGGTACACCCTGAATTGGTCACATGGCAGATATACAGTACACAAATAACCATTCACACCTAAGGACAATTTAGAGTTTTCAATTAACCTACCATGCATGTTTTGCAATGTGGGAGGAAACCAGAGTACCCAGAGAAAACCCATGCAGGCACTGGGAGAGCATGCAAACTCCATGAAGGAAGGCCGGCCCACAGATTTGAACCCACAACCTCAGAAATTTGAGGGAAACGTCTTAACAAGTCAGCTACTGTGCCTCGCTGCAAATTCTTGTTGCACAGACACTCCAGTGTTCAAAAGTATACATATTTTCCATGCTTGAAGAATTTCCTTTTCGAGGAAATACAATGTTGTCCACGAGATACAATGAATGAAAATGATTATTTTCATGTTTGCTAGCCAACAAGTTAATGGTTTAAACTGTCAACCTTAATTTACCTTAGAAATCAGTGGTAAGTCAAGCACAACACGCATATTTTAAGTCACTTCACACTCTTCAAGACAGTTCTTTTTTTTCCAATAATCCATTATGCATAGAAGTTCTTCCTCTCCCTGGTATTTCTCCTACCTTCTTGACGTCAGTAGCCATTTGTGAGGGTTGCCCTGGCAACGGCCAGCCTCCCCGGGCGATGTCTGGTGGATAAGACAGCCCTGGTAATGCCTTTTAAGGTCCTGCTGTTGCAACACCTTTTAATTGCCTTTGATAGAGTGAAAATATTACACGGTGGTCATTTCGGCCTGGCACTGCATGTCGGACAAAATAAATTTAATTAAAATTTAAAAAATATATATTTCATAGCTCATTCAAAAAACCTGGTTTAATCACCCATGCATTTGTATTTTTTTAATGAGTTTATTCACTTAAATGAATAACAGAAATATTACATGTCAAGCACACCTACTTACACATCATTGATTGTTAAAAAAATATATAAAATATTCAAATTCATTGTTGTATCGTATGCCAAAATAATTTGCCTTCATACAAACCACCATCAAGAATATAATGAGGAACCTGGAACCTGTATATACCATACACACTCACACAGAACCTTTGCCAGTTTTGCTTAATAAATAGGAGATGTTGTAATGTCAGCTCGAGTTATTTCAACCAGAGCCATAAAACTGCCACAAATTCAAATTCTTGACTGTTACTCTGTTTGATTTTGCATTGATGCAAAATCCTGTCATACATTATGTGCTGGAGGTGACAATACAATTGAGCTACTGTAGAACATAACGTGTCCAGGCTCCCAGATACTATTTATAGCCAAACCAATGTGTGTATTTTTTTTTTTTTTTTTTTTTCAAACATAGAGCTATTGATGTTCTATTTTGATAGTATCAATCTGCACCCTCCCCTTTTGGTTGCCAAGCAATGGACTGGGGGTGATTGGACAAAGATGTGCTTTTGGACACTGACTGAATCTCAGTAGGCTAATGGATTTAGCTGCTTTTCACGGGAGATAAATGATAGATAGATAGATAGATTGACAGATAGATAGATAGATAGATAGATAGATAGATAGATAAGCAGAAGAGTTTGACTCTTGTGTATTCTAGTCCTTGGATTATTTTCTGGTGAAAAATACATTCAAGGCTGTTGCGCCGCAATAATTGAATTACTGGCAAACTGCGATTGCATCATATACATTATTCTTGCATTGAGCAACTTCAGGCCTGATCTGACATCAGGCACTATCTTCTAAGGTTTCTGCTTGGTCTTGCTTGGTTTTTATCATAATGCATACCTGCAGGCTTGGCATTGATGATGACTAATATTTAATGATAACACCCTCTTTTTATTGGTCTTAGTTTCCCAATTTCCACCACAATATATATATTTTTTTACTTAGGTGGTAATAGTAAGTGATCATTAATGATGATTGTAGAACTAGAAAAATCATAGATGGCAAAACGACAAACCAACAACACGGTATATCACTTTTCCTCATTATGTGTTTGGAGGCAAGTCAATTTGACACACCTAAACTACTGCTGAGTGTGAATTCAATTAGACTTAATCTGACCCCATGCCTCTTCGAAAGGAAACCAAACACTGGGCAACTTTCATCTTCCCTTGATTGATTATACCTCATGCAGAGATATGGAAAAGCCTACCCCACTGCTCTCTTTCATTGGCCCCATTAAAAATTCATCCTAACTTAATGGAAAGGTATCCCTTTCAATGAACCAGATGCAGTCCAGCCGTGATGTGCCATTGTGAGACTTTGCACAGCTGTCTCCCAGAACAGTTCAAACCTTGTATTTGATCACAGATCTTGAATTTAAATATTTTTTGGTTGACAAATTGGAGTAACAAGTAAATTAATTAATTTAATTTAAAAAACAAGTTACGAGTAATTGCTCGTAACTTGTTTTGGTCCTTCCAGCTCTACAAATCATACACTACACTGTACTGTGGCATAGTAGGCCTGGTATTTATTTATTTGTTTATTTATTTTAGTTTTGAAAGCGTTATCGGGCAATTTAAGTAATTACAGGGCAAATCTAAGCTATCACACTTTCTTCAGCTCTGGTTGATTTAATGATTTTAGCAGCCTGCCGGCATTTGAACAAATCCGTGTTTAAACTTGACTCGATGTTGTAACCAGTTTTGTAGATTTAATAGTTGCTTCCTGTATCCTGGTTGCTTCCCTTTTCACTGGGGGAGCTAACAGACTGTACCATTTTCGTACAGGGTACGCTTTGATTTTTAATTATTATCCTGCGTTATAAAAAATGACTTTATTGAGAAATACTCGAGCTAAGAGTCTAATTAAAATATTTAATTGGGGGAAATGGCGGTTAATTATGTTATTTCTGTTCTGAAAAATCCAGACACACAATTCAAACCAGGGCACCCCTTCAGCGTAGGCTGTTGCCATGTTCCCACTTTCATGGGTGTGGTGATTAGCTTGCTTGGAGAAATTTTTGACAAATCTGGCCACAGTGGCGCCAGCCCCAAAGCCTGGAAACCTCTCAAATTCACTCAACACGACCTTCTTTGCGATTTCCCCCGCCTCACAGCTGTGACTATGGTCATCTTGTGAAAGCGGACTGGCGTGACACGGACTATAAGGACGCGCACGGCTCAGGGAGGAGGACAAAAAGGCTGTTTTTTCAGGTGAGGACGTGCTGTCTCGTCTCAACGCAGTGCTTGTGCCTTTTGCTTGTTTCCTGCTTTTTGGTCGCGCTACTTTCATTACAAAGAAAAACAAATGGGCTTTTAAGGACTGGTATATTGCCACGGGGTAAATGTGGCCACGCTACCACTGCCTTCTTGCTCT
The DNA here is from genome assembly GCF_024500385.1 of Phyllopteryx taeniolatus. NCBI lineage: Eukaryota > Metazoa > Chordata > Actinopteri > Syngnathiformes > Syngnathidae > Phyllopteryx > Phyllopteryx taeniolatus. The sequence goes on along the minus strand of NC_084508.1, from coordinate 22,965,057 downwards.
GTATAACATTTGTCTTTACGAATTGGCAATCGACTGCTATCCAGGCGGCCCAGTAGACCCATATTGATGCATTTTGTCCCAGTGACACACACACACACACACCGTCTCTTTTTCTTAGTCGAGGCCGCCTTTATGAATCCGAGCCGCCGCTGCGAGCGTGGCGTGTGCGTGTGTACACACGCATCCATGTGTGTACATATTTATATATGTATGTATATATGTGTGTGTGTGTGTACAGCAGCTGAAATAAGGATTTAACATGTCACCATTTTTCTCATTAAATATATTTCCAAAGGTGCAATTGACATGAAAATTTCACCAGATGTTGGGAAAGAAAGTATAACAAATAAACTCAGAAATTTTATTGTGTGTAATATTGTGCAATGACACAGGGAAGAAGTATTGAACACGCCAACTGGTATTTAATACTTTGTACAAAAGACTTTGTTTGCAATGACATGTTCAAGACACCTCCTTATGGAGAAACTAGTCGCACGCATTGCTCTGGTGTGATTTTGGCCCATTCCTCCACACAAGCAGTCATAAAATCTTGAAGGTACCATGGGCTTCTTTTATGGATTTTGAGTTCTATCCATAGATTTTTGATTGGATTCAAGTCAGGTGATTGGCTGGGCCATTGTAACGGTTTTGTTTTTCTTTGAAACCAATTGAGAGTTTCCTTGGCTGTATGTTTTGGATCATTATCCTGCTGAAATGTCCACCGTTGTTTCAATTTCATCAATCTCGTAAATGCCAGCAGATCTTTGTCAAGAAGGTCTCTGTACATTTGCCCATTCATCCTTCCTTCATTAACATGAAGTTTACCAGTACCATTTGCTGAAAAGCAGCACCACACCAGCAGGTTCCCACCTCCAAACTTCACTGTTGGTATGGTGTTTTTATGATGTGCAGTGCCATTTCTCCTCCAAATGAGGTGTGCATTATGGCATCCAATAGTTAAATTTTGCTGTCATCCGACCAGACTATATTCTCCCAGTATTTAACTGGCTTGTCCAAATGTTGTTCAGCAAACTTTAAATGAGCTTTGACATGCTTTTTTTTCCAGCAATGGGGTCTTGCGTGGTGAGTGTACATACAGGCCATGGCGTTTGAGTACATTACTCACTGTTTTCCTTCTGACAACAGTACCTGCTAATTCCAGGTCTTTTTGAAGCTCTCCACTGGTGGTCCTTGGCTTTTGGACACCTCTTCTGATTATTCTTTGCACTCTTCTGTCAGATGTCTTGCGGTGTGTGTGTGTTGCTTGATTCAGGAACTTCGAAAGACTCGTTTTATGTGATACATCAGTACAGTACCAACATTTAATTGCATGCTGTTTATCGTTGCCTGGATTAGGAGCTTTCGGACGAGAGTTGTTGCTCAGTGGGGAAATTAAACTAAAGGTTCAATTTGACATTTTGAATTATTCTGTTATGTATTGCAGTGATTCTCAACAAGTGGGTTGTGGACAACTAGCAAATAAATGCATATGCAGTGGTGCCTTGAGATAAGAGTTTAATTTGTTCCACGACCACCCTCGTAACACAAAACACTCATTGCAAATCATCTTTCCTCATTGAAATGAATGGAAATGCCATTAATCCCTTCCAGCCCCACGTTAAGTTCCTTTAGGTCTGCGTGCCTTGGCCACCAGGGGCATTATAAGACAGAGCGAGACAGACACGAGGAAGAGTTGATTCTCTTTGCTTTATTTAGTTTGATCGTAAGCTCCAACTGATAGTGGTAATAAACAGTTTGAAGCTCCTTTTAAAAAGAGTCGAAGCACTCGCAAGTTAAGGGACCACCACTCAGGGTATTTTTTGGTACGGTACAGAGGCGTACTGATTTCCAACATAGAACATTAGGTAAAAGTGTACATTAGCAATTTACAACATGCGGATTCACTTAATGGCAGATTTCTTTTTTAACCCATCCGTTATTTGCTGAAAAACTCAGCTGTTTTTGTGCTCAGGCCAAAGCACAGTCTATTATAAACTAATTGCTTTGGCACCATCTTGTGGCATATTGGTGTCAAGGAACTACCGTAATTTCTCGTGTATAATGTGCATTTTGTTCCCCAAAAAATATTGTCAATAGTGCACATTATACATGGGTATAGGAGAAAATGAAAACAACTTTCACATTTTATAAATGTATGCCGCCATCTAGAGGTTATGAAAAAGTTTTACACTTTCATTCCACTATGCCACTGCCCCCTAGAGGTTATGAAAAACTTGGACACTTTCATTCTAGTATGGGACCTAGAGGTTATGGAAAAGGTTTCATTTCCTTCCAATATGACACGGGGACATATGATTGCATATATGTACAATTGTGCTCATAAGTTTACATACCCAGGCAGAATTTGTGGAACATTTTTATTTATTTTTTTATATATAAATATGACTGAACAACAAACATCATTAATTTCTTAATGGTTATGTTTTGTTTAATGATAATGCTTTTCTGAAATACTTGACAGTTTAATTTGAATCCCATTAAAATAAAATAAAATTTCACCTGGTCCTTCGTGTTTTCTTAAAATTATACACATCTTACAAATTCTGCCTTTGTAATTAAACATATGAGCACAACTGTGTTTTCTCATTTACTAAATAAAAGTAGGGGTGGGAATTTCAAAATAAGAGCAAATAAATAAAAATAAACTTAAGAATAATTATTTGAAAAAACTAACAAAATACAGATACTTCATTTTGATCATATGGATAGAAGCAAAATCATGCATTGTAAAAATGCATTATACATGGTTTGAAGGGTTTTCCAGAATTTTGAGGTCAACTTTGCGGGTGCGTATTATACATTGGTGCGCATTATACACAAGAAATTATGGTATGCTGAAGTGTGGTGAGGAGCTTTATGTAGTGCTTTGCTGCAATCTGTGGCAGATCTTTGCTATTTACACTACCTTCTCACGCTCTAGCCACTTGTAAACAAATACAGTACAGCTCAGCCTCTGGCTAGCTGACATCATGCCTAGTGATCTGCTTTTGCCAGTACATCAAACTCATTTGAAACTGTGTTCAAAAATAAAATTACATGTTTCCAAAAGCTTTTTTTAAACAATAAATGTTCTTCATTGTTTTTAACCTCTATAAACGTGGTTTGCGACTTTGCAATAAAAGGGATATGCAGGCCTCAGACCGACAACAGTTGAGAGCCACTGCTCTAGTGCAAGGTTTCCCAAACGTTTTTATCTGAAGTCCCAAATTAGAAATGTGCTTTCCTCTTGGGACATAGATTTATAGCATTCCCCTAACATTGACTCAGAAAACATCATTTATAACATTATTATCATTAATCCAAAAGCCATTTGTCAAGAAATTGTGGTCCTGCTTGGCAATCAAACTATTTTACAGCATTTTAATCTGACAACCGGCGACCCATTTAAACACTCATTCACAAACCCATTTGGTTCATCACCCTAAGTTTTGGAAACCGTTTTCCTGGGTAATATGTAGATGTTGTGGTCTAATAGTGTTTACTTAATGTGTATAGGTGTGTCATAGCCACTGGTTTGGATTAGAATATGATTAATTACGAATTATTGTATGACAGTGCTGTCAGTAAAGATAATGGTAATATTGGCGTAGCAGCTACCTGCTGTGGTCATTGGAGATCATTTCAAAATGTGGCTATCAATGGAGTATGATGATTCATCCATCCATTTTCCGTCGCAGCCGTGCTGGAGCCTATCCCAGCTGACTCTGGGCAAGAGGAAGGGTACACCCTGAACAGGTTGCTAGCCGATCGTAGGGCACATATCGACCAACAACCATTCACATTCACACCTACAGGCAATTTAGTCTTTAATTAACCAACCATGAAGGTTTTTTGTGCTAGGAAACCGGAATACCCGGAGAAAACCCATGCAGGCAGTCAGCCACCGTGCCGCCCTATTACGATTCATCCACGATTATTTTTTACTTGATGATCAACACGGAGAACGATCACAGTTTCAGTTAGATAATGTTACAATTGTGTGTGTTTGTAACCATACTTTAGATAGCAACCTGGACAGAAAAATTGGATCCATTTCTTTAATTTTGCTGAAGGGATAAGTAACAATTGCTTTTGAATTGACTTCATTATTGGAATCTAATTTTCTATTATGGTTAGGGTCGGGCATCGTTTGAATTTGAGCAAATACGGTCCCGATTCCGGTTCAGAACGATTCTCTATTGTGATTCTTTTAGGGGGCTGGGTCAAAATAGTTTGATACTTTATTACCAGTATCAATATCAAACCTAGGAACTAAAAGGCAATGTGTGTGTGGAACTAATTATTATTAATCAGTTTATTTGAAAGGGGACAATGCAATTTCATAAAACACATGAAATACACATGGTTAAAAATCCAATTGACTTAATATTTATTAATGTTTTAGCTAAAAATTAAATATAGCATTGTTAAAATTGTTACTTGGGACTGTTTTATCACATCAAATGGTTTATATGTGCAAGTTTTAACTTGACCTCCTGTTTTAAGCTTGTAGCCTTTTATTTTGAAGGATACGCACCGGAACTCAGCATTTTGGCACAAAAAGTAACTTCACACGGCGCTGGTGACATTTTATTTTTTTAAATGCATGGAACCAAATGCTATAAAACGTTGATTCCTGTCCTTACCCACCGATGAGGCACAAGGTTAGTCTTTGTGATATTGTGAGACAATGTTTGTGAATTTTGTCCCAATTCATTGTGATGTAAAGTTGCTACGGTGAGGTTTTAGCCCAATGTTAAGCTATTTTTTTCTGTCATCGGCTCTTACTTTGGTTTGAAAATTAAAATTAACTAAAAACCATCAGTGCAAAAGTGCAACCAACCGTTTACCTTGTTAGGTGTCTCAATGTTGGCATAGATGTTTTTTATTGTTTCACTCACCCAATTGACTGAGAGTTGACTTCACTGAAGCTCCGCGCGGTGTTGGCTGGGGCTCGGAGCGGGACACGGGAGGGAGCGCGTCAGACGCTACACATCGTCAAAGCCTTCTTTGCACAATATAACCTTATTCTAAGTTGCACTGAGGCTGGTCATTAATTTTAACAAAGTTAAGACACGCTTTTGTTTGCCGCCGTTGGGAACAAGTACCTCTTCGCGTGCGTTCTTCTCTGTTCGTTTTCGCCGCTTCTTTGTTGGTTATCCCCACTTCTTCTTGAGGGTCTGTGGAAATTTTTTAATTTGAATGATTACGGGAGGACCGGAACGTTAGTCCCGGTTCCAATCGGTTCTCAACTCTATTTATGGTACCTACCGTAATTTCTCGTATAATGTGGACCCATGTATAATACGCACCCCCAAAGTTGACCTCAAAATTCTTGAAAACCCTTCTACCTATGTATAATGCATTTTTACAATGCATGATTTTGCTTCAACCCATATGATCAAAACATGAAGTATTCAGAAGTTAAGCACTTTATTTGAACATGTAATACGTTATTTACTTGCTCTTATTTTGAAATTTACAGCCTTTTATTTAGTAAATGAGAAAACACACAGTTGTGCTCATACGCATAATTTATAAGATGGGTCAAATTCTTTAAAAACATGAAGGGCCAGGCGAAACATTTTATTTTAATGGGATTCAAATTAAACTGTCAAGCGTTTCAGAAAAGCATTATCATGAATCACGGTATACATTACCATGAACAATTGAAGAATGCCCAGACGGTTACATTGTCTACAACCATGGCTTTTTAGTTTTGACTTTATGTTAAAGTATTGTGTATTTTTGTGTCTATAGAGTATGCATATATGTATTATCATTAGCATTCTCTGATTATATTAATCTCGATTCGCTACATTTAATCTTTTGACTTTGCAACATATCACACAAAACTGCGCCTGGGTTAACAATAACACTTGTATGGATGTTTGTAGAATACAGTTTCACTGTAACAATGAGAGTTAAATAATCTGATAGTATAGTGGTTCACATGACTGACTTCCGTGCAGGCGGTGTGGATTCATTTCCCAGTCAGTGATGGTGTGAATACGAGTGTGAATGGTTGTTAGTCTTTATATTTGTGTGACTGACTGGCGACCAGTCAGTGTCTCTTGCTCAAAGTCAACTGGTATATGCTTCATTTCCCCGGTTAAGTGGAATAGAAAGTGGATGGAATCGGATGGAATTTGAGTTGGTATCTCGTTACATATAAAACATGCAGTTACACAATGAAATACCAGAACAGAATCAATCGCCCTGTTCACTATAACATAACAATATACTGAATATACACCAGTAGCTGGAAGTTTGTACTGTTACTGGTCGAGCTTTGAGTTGATTAATTTTAGAGTCCGAACTGTTTAAATCATAAAGCTTTCATTTTTGATGTACAGACAATCTTTCAAGTAACATTTAATATTGTTACCTAGCTAGGTTCATAATTAAAAATGTTTGAACTTTGAGGCATGATGGCAAATTTTGGTTGAACAGCATACTGGGGCATTGAAACTCCAAGGTTCCACCGTACGTTTACAATATGCAAATAAATTTGCCATACGAATGTGGGAAAAGTATTTGTATAGTCCTGTACTTCCAGGAGTGGGACTTTTAAGAAATACATAGTGCATCAAAGTAGTGTCACATGTCAAAAACAATGTTTTATTTTGACTTCGACTTATACTTGAACTTGTGCCTAGTGCATTGTATGTGGGATAAAATAGCCATCCATTTTCTATGCCGCGGCGCTTGTCCTGTTCAGTCTCGGGAAGCTGGAGCCTATCCCAGCTTACTTCAGGCGAAAGGCGGACTAGACCCTGAACTGGTCACCAGTCAGTCGCAACCACCCGGCACATTTAGGCCATTTATGTTCACACTGCAGGTCAGGTCCAATTTTTTTGCCCCATGTGACATGTATGTGATTTTGAATTTTTTGTTTTTGTTTTTTTCCATGTCAATCATCCGTAATCATGCAGCCGCACAGTTGTGCGCATGTGCAATGTGACTTCCAGTTTTGCAGCCTGCATGTGACGTTACGGATGTGAACGACTACATAAAAAGATCAGCTTCAACAAAAAAGTTCGAGTTGGGCATCGTGCCTTGCCGTGTGAGCATAGCCATAGAGACAGGTGACCATTCATTCCCACAGTCACACCATCACAGGCAGGGAACTGAACTCACGCTGCCTGCACCTCAGTCAAGCAAATCTACCATTACACCAATCCGTGACTGGATAAGGTATGTGATTGGTAATGATCATGCATGCATTATTGTTTTCCGTTGAGAATGATGGAACAAAAACAGAGTTATATAGTTTGTTTCCCAAGCAGAGGTGTGTTGACTTTAAGCACCATAAATTACACAGGCATATAATGGCTGTTGAGAAGTGGCAACCTGCGTTACTGGAAAATTTACATAGTGGAAGCACACCAAGCATTTCTTCCATTCCCTGGATGTTTGGACTAGTCATGAACAGGTTATCTGAGCAAGTCTACACCTGGTTGATTTGCCCTACTGTCTCCAGGCACTCGGCCTTTTGTAATTTGTGAAAATTCCTATTTGGGAGTCGAGACAGACTCAAAGATCCTAATGTTTGTTCTCAGTAGGGGTGTCCCAATCCAATGTAGGAGATCGGAAATCGGTCCGATGTCAGAAAAAAAATGAGTATTGGATCAGACTGGATGTAAAAATGTCCGGTTTTACGACTTTTATACAAGCACTCCATTCCAAGCTCTGCTCCAGCACTTTTATCCAGCAGCGCCCGGACGGCATGTGGAGCCCACGTAATCACAACAGGTTGCTAAGGTGTGAACATGGTAGCAAGAAGTAAGCGTGATGTTGCCTGCTTAAAGTTGTTTATTGACGCTCCATTTTAAGTTCACAGTAAAACTCAATTCACATAAAATAATTACACCTATTGAATGTTCAAATACATCACAAACTTTCTTTCTTCGTTTTTGTTCACAAAAATCAGCAGCTCAAAGCTTTTTTTTTTTTTTTTTTTTTTTTTTTGTCCTGTTCGGCTGTTAGGTCAAGCAAAATGGAGGATCTGTATCTCTTTTATGCCGGAACAGTTTTACTGTGTCACAGGGGAGTTTTTAAGATGCCACTGTGGTTTCTTGGTATTATAATTGATGTTTATTGAGAATCAGAGTCGAACAGAATAAAATTTCTAGAGGAGAGAAAAACAAAGACAAAAGACAAAACACTAATTGTAAACAGGATGAGAAAAGTAAATAATTACATATCTACAACACTGGAACATTAGATATGAGTGTTGTATGGGGCTGTAGTGCTACACCCTGCGAGGGAAGGACAGGACAAGCACAGGAGAAGAAGCATGCAGGACAAGTGAACCCGGCTGTACAACTGAAGTGTGGTGGGATTGACTATGTAAATTATAAGTCTTTAGGATGAGAGTGTGAGTGAGGGGATACCCAAGCAATTCACATATTGGAGTTATTTGTCGCAATCATTGAGTGGCCCCACACCCAGTGAAAGAGTCCCAGGGGTGTGTGCCTGCGGACACATGCAAGCGAATTGACACCGTTTCGCATGCACAGACTGACAGAAGTGTCCTGTAATTGCTGTGCATGCCCCGCAGCGGTGAGGACCCCAAAAAATCAATTGAGGGGCGGGATCGGGGCCAGTGGTCCACCCGAGAGCAGCCCGGTGGACGGGACACATCTATGACTGCCAGTGTCCCCGACTGTGTGCATTGTGTAGCTCAAATCTAACACACAATGAATGAAAATCACCAATGACGAGCTAAAGAAAATTAGCATTGAACTCGTGGCACTTTATAGCTCTCAAAATAATAAATATTGGTACACAAACGCTGTATAACCATATACAAACATATAATATACACTCTGGCATATATATATATATATATATATATATATATATATATATAATACACTCTGGCACAGAGTCCAAAGCAAACGTGGTGAAGCAGCGTTTAGCCATTATGCTGCACACTAATGGAATAAGTTGCCAACAGAAGTGATGTCAACCCAAGTGTGAATGTTTTTAAGTCCAGGTTAAAAACTCTTCTTTTTTCCTCATGCTTTATATAGCATTTCCACTTTTAAATATTTTTTGTACTGTATGCAGTTTTAATTGTACTTTTAATTATTTTTTTTCCTTTGTTGCAAATGTTTTTAAGATGTTTTTTTCTTTGTTTTAAATTGCTTTTAATCCTGTAAAGCACATTGAGTTACCTTGTGTATGAAATACGCTATATAAATAAATTTGCTTTGCCTTCTATTCCTCAAACTAAAAACGAGTTCTAACAATAATCGATCGCGACATCTACTTTGTTAAAGCAAGTGTGTATCTCATTGTGTGTATTACACTACCCCTCAACCAAGACATGCACAGTAGGAACAGCGATTATCAATAAAACTAACCTCCAGTTGTATCAATAAGTTCAAAAGTGTATTTGCCACACGTGTTATGGTGCAATTTAAATATTTTTATTGGTTTTATTGAAGTTATTTTTCAGGAGTTCCCAATGTAATTTATTTTATTCAATTGTAGCACATTCTTATTTTAAAGGTACTTTATGTAACCCATTGGTTAATAATAAATGGCTCCGTTTTTCTCATACCAACTGTTGCTGATTATTGTTCTCTGTTTGAGTAATATCACTTCAGCAACCCTTTTCTAACATTCCATACTACAAAAGAAATTATTTATGATTATTGCTGATCCGTTAGGGACATTATTCAGGATTAGCTCTCACACTTGAGGCTTCTTTATACTCACGCGGATGGTGACCACGCTGACGTCACTGTGGCTGTCCCGCGCGTAGTTTGCCTTTATACTCCAGCACAACCCACGCGCGCAGTTTGGAAAATGTACTGCAGTTCACCTCCAAGTCGGGGGGTGTCGCTACGGCTGGTATTGGCTAGGACACCACAGCGTTTTAAAGTGTTTGGTGTTTTGTTAATTTGTTTTCTGAAATGTTAGTGTTTTGTTTTTGTGGTTCCTGAAATGTTAAAGTGTTTCGTGTTTTGTTAATTTGTTATCTGAAATGTTAGTGTTTCACAATTTGTTATATTGTTTTGCACTTGAAGGCCACCGAAGTTTCCTCTGCATTTTTTGGGCCATTTTCGGTAGCCGTTTTTCCTTTCCTTTCAGTAAAAAGGAACAAAGCAACAACAATGGTGACCGTGGTACAGTGTCTGCTGGAACAAATGGACCTAGATGACCAGATGATACGTTTTAATTATGCTGAAAAATCGATCGAGAAGGCGGCGGAGTAGATGGTATGTAAAACCAAGGGGCACGCTGGGTACGTCATCACAGCATGTGACTAAAACATCTATAGTAGACTTTACACCGATCTGATCGGTATCGGCCCATATATAGCATTTTATGCGGATCGGCTTTAATGTCATAGTTCGCTGATCGATCGGCTCCGCAAAAGACATTTACTCCGCGACGCCAACGTGCACAGTATATTTGAATCCAAAAGCTAGTTTATTTTTAGCCTTGTCACATGTCTTTTGACGAAGTACTGTAAATATCTGACTTCCAATAGTTATTTAAAAATAAAAAATGTTGGCGTTGTGGGACAGACATGTCTGAGCCAGACGACACGTAATGCCCGGATCAGACTACAAGACAAATTTGCTCTTGCACGATTGCACTATGTCAGCCTACTGCAATAAAATCCGATACCACCGCATCCCGTTTTTTAATGTTGTTGTAATGTTGGTTTGACCTGACGACCAGTGATTTCTGACCTTTATGGAGCCAAGGCACATATTTTACAATTGAAAAATCTCATGGCACACCAACAAACAAGAATGTCACAAAAAGTGGATACATTAATTACTGTATGTACTTCCCGCCATCTAATAGAAGACCATTCATTTGTTTTGTCTGTCACTACGCCTCTCTGGCATAAAAAGATGAACAAAGATACATTATTTATCGTAAATATAATTTTTTGAGCAATTAAGTACACAAGTATATACAGTGAATGTACAGGTCATTTAAATAGACACATTGCTCTATCTTGTGATCGGTTATCGGTTTTTTTAACTCTGTGATCGCCCCAAAAATCCTGATCGCGTAGAGCCTAATCTATAGTGTCTTGCCACACGTTGAGGAGTTCATTGCAAGGTCTTTTGGGTTATAGTTGTTTTGGGGCGCTTCGGTGGGGCTGGCGGACCGCCCTCGATCTCTTGGTGTGAGTGGTTTCCTGTTGGCCGGGCCATTCTCCGGTGGGCCCTTGGACATAATATAATGTGCACATCAAGGCACAAGATAAAGCACTATTCTGATGTCAGTGCTAAGTAAATATTTTAATAACTTTGTAATGAATTTATTCTTTGAAGTATTATGAATTTGTGCAATTGCAATGCCTTGATTTTAGTGAGGTTAGTACAGAATCATAGCCATGAATGCAATTGTTCTATTTCTTAAAGGGACTTATATAATGCAGTATAAGGTCGCTAAATACGAAATAATCACTCAAACCTGACATATTATATAGAGCTGGGTGATTATAGAGAGAATAATAATCATGATTTTGATTGATATTGAAATCCTGATTAATAAATGCTATTCATTGATTTTGAAACTTAGTATTTAACTACCAAAACTCAACTTTAAATATAACTTAAAATAAACAGAAAATACATTTAGTAACAAGTAAAATGAGAATATATAAAAAATGAAAAAATAAAAATAGAGCCATGGCTAAAAACATTGACACGCCTGGGGTGACTTCATTGTCTATTACATACATTTGTCTAAAAAAATCCCTTCTCTCAATAATATGCCATTTGTCAAACAGAAATCATGTCAGTAATCCTAATTGACCTAAAACAGGAACATTTTATACTGATTTCAGACAGTTAGGGGGAACAAAGTGTTTTGTCTTTTTATACAAAGCCATGACTGCATCTGCTGTTCCTGCTGTGCGTGCCTTTGCCTCTTCGGGGCAGTGTACTGCGATACATGCACGGAGCTTCATATTTACAGTAGGCTAAAAAAAAAAAACAGAAGAAAGTCGCAATAAAACATGAACTTGTTTTTAACAGATTAGGAAGAATGTATGCCTGTGAGTATTGTTACATTGTCTGTGTGTACATGTTACTACAGCGTTTGTGTGTGGAATATATATATATATGTATGTATGCATGTATATATGCGTGTCTATGTATGCATGTATATATGCGTGTGTATGTATGCATGTATATATGCGTGTGTATATATGCGTGCGTGTGCGTATGCGTGCGTATGCGTGCGTGCGTGTGCGTGCGTGTGCGTGCGTATGCGTGCGTGCGTGTGCGTACGCGTGCGTGTGTATGCGTGCGTGTGCGTGCGTATGCGTGCGTGCGTATGCGTACGTGTGTATGCGTGCGTATGCGTGCGTGCGTGTGCGTATGCGTGCGTGTGCGTGCGTGTGCGTGCGTATGCGTGCGTGCGTGTGCGTGCGTATGCGTGCGTGCGTGTGCGTGCGTATGCGTGCGTGCGTGTGCGTGCGTATGCGTGCGTGCGTATGCGTGCGTGCGCGTGCGTGCGTATGTGTGCGTGTGCGTGCGTGCGTATGCGTGCGTGGGTATGCGTGCGTGCGTATGTATGCGTGTGTATGTATGCATGCGTGTGTATGTATGTATGAGTGTGTATATGCGTGTGTATGTATGTATGCATGCGTATGTATGTATGCGTATGTATGTATGCGTGCGTATGCGTGCGTATGCATGCGTGCGTATGCGTGCGTGCGTATGCGTGCGTATGTATGCGTGCGTATGTATGCGTGCGTGCGTATGTATGCGTGCGTGCGTATGTATGCGTGCGTATGTATGTATGTGTGCGTATGTATATGCGTGTGTATGTATGCATGCGTGCATGTGTGTATGCATGTATATGTGTGTATGCATGTATGTGTATGCATGTATATGTGTGTATGCATGTATGTGTATGCATGTATATGTGTGTATGCATGTATGTGTATGCATGTATATGTGTGTATGCATGTATATGTGTGTATGCATGTATGTGTATGCATGTATATGTGTGTATGCATGCGTGTATGCATGCGTGTATGCGTGTATGCATGCGTGTATGCGTGTATGCATGCGTGTATGCGTGTATGCATGCGTGTATGCGTGTATGCATGCGTGTATGCGTGTATGCATGCGTGTATGCGTGTATGCATGCGTGTATGCATGCGTGTATGCATGCGTGTATGCATGCGTGTATGCGTGTATGCATGCGTGTATGCGTGTATGCATGCGTGTATGCGTGTATGCATGCGTGTATGCGTGTATGCATGCGTGTATGCGTGTATGCATGCGTGTATGCGTGTATGCATGCGTGTATGCGTGTATGCATGCGTGTATGCGTGTATGCATGCGTGTATGCGTGTGTGTATGCGTGATTGCATGTATATATATGTATGTATGCGTGTTTGCATGTATATGTATGTATGCGTGTTTGCATGTATATGTATGTATGCGTGTTTGCATGCATATGTATGAATGCGTGTTTGTATGCATATGTATGTATCCGTGTGTGTATGCATATGTATGTATCCGTGTGTGTATGCATATGTATGTATCCGTGTGTGTATGCATATGTATGTATCCGTGTGTGTATGCATATGTATGTATCCGTGTGTGTATGCATATGTATGTATCCGTGTGTGTATGCATATGTATGTATGCATGTGTGTATGCATGTACATGTGTGTATGCGTATGTGTGTATGCATGTGTGTATGTGTGTATGCGTATGTGTGTATGCATGTGTGTATGTGTGTATGCATGTGTGTATGTGTGTATGCATGTGTGTATGCATATGTATGTATGCATGTGTGTATGCATATGTATGTATGCATGTGTGTATGCATATGTATGTATGCATGTGTGTATGCATATGTGTGTATGCATGTGTGTATGCATGCATGTGTGTATGCGTATGTGTGTATGCATATGTATGTATGCATGTGTGTATGCATATGTATGTATGCATGTGTGTATGCATATACACGCGTGTATGCATATACACGCGTGTATGCATGCGCGTGTATGCATGCGCGTGTATGCATGTGTGTGCATGCGTGTATGCATGTGTGTGCATGCGTGTATGCATGCGTGTGCATGCGTGTATGCATGCGTGTGCATGCGTGTATGCATGCGTGTATGCATGCGTGTATGCATGCGTGTATGCATGCGTGTATGCATGCGTGTGCATGCGTGTATGCATGCGTGTGCATGCGTGTATGCATGCGTGTGCATGCGTGTATGCATGCGTGTGCATGCGTGTATGCATGCGTGTGCATGCGTGTATGCATGCGTGTG